>NC_052070.1:74834106-75135761 GCF_015852505.1 Tachyglossus aculeatus
GCCCCAACCCCTACCCCTGCTATCTCTTATTAGCCACTCTCCTTCCCCTTCACCCAGGAATGCCTGCTCCCCATCACTTGCCACTCTGACCCTCCAGCCACATTCCCCTCCCAGCCCCCGCCCCTTTTCCCCCTCCCTTCCCACCGCACAGGACCACCTGCTCATCACTAACCCTCCATGCCCCCAGAAATGCCTGTTGGCCATTCCAGCTAAGGACTATTTCTGGCTATGCAGGTCTCGGCAACACTATGCTTTGGGTTTGCAGATCTGCAGTTCATGAGGCTTGGCCTCCCTGAAATGATGGATTACAAAATGCATAAAGTCTTGTTTTGTATCAACACAAGGCACCTCTGTCTCAACTGACTCTGCATGTGTACATACATTAGAATAAGAATGTGCATCTCCTTGTAATTAATCAATCAATAATATTTTTTAATGTCTAATGTGCAGAGCACTGTACAGGAAGACCTGGGTTCTAACCCCAGCTCTGCCACCTGTCTGCTATGTGACCTTGGGCAAGTCACTTAACTTCCCTGTGCCTCAGTTACCTCATCCATAAAATGGGGATTAAGATTGTGAGCCCCATGTGGATCAGAGACTTTATCTAACCCAATTACCTCATATCTACCCCAGTGCTTAGTATAGTGCCTGGCACATAGTAAGCATTTAACAAATACCACAATTACTGTTATTATTATTATTATTATTAAGTACCTTGGGGAGTACACTAGAGTTAGAAGACATGATTCCAGCCCTTAAAGAATTACAATTTAGCAGGGAGGGTGGATACCAAATAAATTCCAGATTGGAGGAAGAAAACAATAGAATGATGGGTAGGTGGATGAAGAAGTACTTCAATAAGTCTTTTATGTGAGTCATTGTGTATGGAAGTACTTCGGGTGGTTGTACATGTGTAAGTGTGGAGATGACGCAAAAGCCCTAAGGTGGTAGCTGGGAGCTTCTAACTTGGGAAGAAGAAAAATGAGCCAGGGAAAGCCTCTGGAAAAAGCTGAGATTTCAGAAGGGCTTTGAGGATTGGAGAACTGTGGTGTGGAGGGTTTGAAGAAGAAGGTAGTTAGAGGCAGAAGGAAGGGCATGAGCAATGAGTTGTAGGAAAGATAGGAGAGAATGAGGCACAGTGAGCAGGTAAATTTGAGAGGAATAGAAAAAAGTGAGCTGGGGTGTAGTGGGAGAGGAGAGTGGATAGTAGGAGGGAGAGAGCTGTTTTAACATCAGGAAATGTGTGTTCCTTATTAACTTCAGATTGGGATGATGTAATTAATGTCCTAGTCATTAGTTATGAATGCTTCTTATGACATTAAGTGCTTAGAGAAGCAGTGTGATTCCGTGGAAAGAGCATGGGCTTGGGAGTCAGAGGTCATGGGTTCTAATCCCAGCTCCACCACTTGTCAGCTGTGTGACTTTGGTGAGCCCACTGTTGGGTAGGGACTGTCTCTATGTGATGCCAATTTGTACTTCCCAAGCGCTTAGTACAGTGCTCTGCACATAGTAAGCGCTCAATAAATACGATTGATTGATTGATTGATTGATTCTCTGTGCCTCAGTTACCTCATCTGTAAAATGGGGATTAAGTCTGTGAGCACCACATGGGACAACCTGATTACCTATATCCACCACCCCCCACACGCCCAGCCCCAGTGCTTGGCACATAGTAAATGCTTAACAAATACTATTGTTATTATTATTATTATTATTATTACTATGTGCCAAGTACTGAGTTAGCCCTGAAATAATCAGATCAATCAGATGCACAGTACCTATCCCACAGTCTGAGAGGTAGGAAGAGCAGGAATCTTAATCCATTTTACAGATAAGAAAACTGAAGCTCAGAGAGATGAAGTGACTAGTACACAGTCATACAGCAAACCTGTGGCAGAGCTGGGATTAGGATTAGGGTCATGCTCTTTTTGATAGATCACACTTTCTTTCTCCCACCCTACTTCAGAAGAAAAGTACCCACTCAATTTGTAATAATAATCATAACTGCGGTATTTGTTAAGTGCTTATTATGTGTCAAACACAGTACTGAGCTCTAGGGTAGATACAAGATAGTCATGTTGGACATAGTCCCTGTCACACATTGGGGTTCTCAGTCCAAGTAGGAGGGAGAACAGGTATTAAATCCCCATTTTAAAGGTGAGAAAATTGAGGCACAAAGAAGCTAAATGACGATCAATTTCACATAGCAGGCAAGTGGCAGAGCAGGAACTAGAACCTAGGTCCTCCTTACTCCCAGTCCCATGTCCTTTCTACTCAATCTACCCAATTCAAATGGCTAACTGGCATACTCACCATATTACTTAGGAACACCAAGAGACTCTCCATCTCTGAATAATTTTTAAATTGGGATGGCCCATTTATCTTGAATTTAATTTGATCAGTCTGGAAGACATGGTTGGGACCAGATAAATCAGTGGTAATTTTTGAGCACTTACTGTGTTCAGAGCACTGTATTAAGCACTTGGGAGAGTACAATATAACAAACTTGGTAGACATGTTCCCTGCCCACAGTGAGCTTAGATGGCTTCTTGGTCCTATGTTTCGAAGATTTTCCACCTTTCTTCCTCAGTGGAAATATTACATTTTCTATATAGAGTTGTGACCAATCACGGAAAGTCAAAAGTGTGTTGGTGTCAAGAGCCAGAGTGGTTTGGGTGAGTAATCAAAAAGCTGACTCTAGGCTATTCCAAGCTGTGACTGTGAGTGGCTGTACAAACTACTAGTGTTTGAATAGATTATTTGGCATACATTGTTAGACCCTCTAGACTGTAAGATTGTGGGTGGGCTACATGTTTCCCAACTCTGTTGTTTTGAACTCTCCCAAATGCTTAGTACATTGCTCTGCACAGAGTAAGTGCTCAATAAATACCATTGATTTATTGACTGATTGAAGTCTCAGAACCAAGGCTTATCCTCCATTCCCAATGGGAACCTCCATTATCATCATCTAATCCATGTTGAGATTTCTCCATTCCTCACCTCTTGGCATCCTTCACCCCTTTCCTCCCCACAGAAGTCTAACCCTTTGGGGTGGGCGAAGTGGGGAAGCCAAGTGCCCCTTCATCAATCAATCAGTGGTATTTATTGAGCACTTACTGTGCGCAGAGCACTGTACTAAGTGCTCAGAAGAGTATAATAATGGAGATAATAGAAATGTTCCCTTTTTTAATGGTACTTTTTAAGCGCTTACTATGTGCTAGGCACTGTAATACTAATAATAGTAATAATAATAATAATGGTATTTGTTAAGTGCTTATTATGTGCCAAGCACTGCTCTAAGCACTGGGGTAGATACGAGGTAACCAGGTTATCCCACTTGGGGTTCACAGACTCAATCTCCATTTTACAGATGAGGTCACTGAGGCACAGAGAAGTAAAGTGACTTGCCCAAGGTCACACAGCAAATAAGTGAAGCAGGGATCAGAACCCATGACATTCTGATCCCAGGCCCATGCTCTATCCATTATTCCACGCTGCTTCTCAAGTCAAACTGCTTCTCAAGGAGTTGACCACAAGGAACTTCCAGTCAAGAAGAAGGGGGATCCTTGCTGCAGATAGGCCAACACTGGGGAAGGTTTCTGATCAAAGAACCACCTTGGGCATTTTGCATGGTGGATGAGCCCAGCAGAAATCCTGAAAATAACTGGGGAATGTGGGCTGTGAAGGCTACAGTCATTGCCAAGGTGGCTACCATGGCAACCACCTGCTAGTCTATGGTGCTTTGGCCCAGCAGCAGTCAATCAGGATGTAAATGGGTATAATCAAAGATATAAAATTGTAGCCTGCCCTTCACACTATGCAGCGCCCCTGCCCTGCAATGCTCTGTTTAATAATTATTGTACTTGTTAAGTGCTTATTATGTGCTAAGCACTGTTTTAAGTGCTGGGGTAGATATTAGTTAATTAAGTTGGACACAGTCCCTGTTCCACACAGGGCAGTTGTTATCCCCATTTTACAGATGAGGTAACTGAGGATCAGAAAAGTAAAGTGACTTGACCAAGGTCACCCAGCAGACAAAAGGTGGAGCTGGGATTTGAACCCATGACCTTCTGACTCCTGGGCCCATGCTCTATCCACTTGTCCTAGTGGGGACACATCTTGTAGAGATGGAAGAGTGCAAATGATCACTCTTTATTGCTGTATTGTACTTTCCAAGTGCTTAGTATAGTACTCTGCACACAGTACGTGCTTAATAAATACGATTGAATGAATGAGTGAAATGGCACTGTCTTTTATGAGGGGAGCATTATCATCATCTCCGCCCTCTCCATGCTGCACAAAGGTCACCTGTCCTTTCTTTTGGCTTTTAGGTCTTCCTCCACGGGATGAATCAGCCTCTGAAAAAATCTGTCAGTCCTATCGTGGTGGTGGTACGAGTAGTCACCAACTACAGGGACTTCATGTGAGTAGTGGGGTCAGGGAGACTGAGAGAAGGGCATGACTAGAGAATTAGAGAAGAATTAGAGAGAATTAGAGAATTAGAGGATTAGAGAAACAGCATGGCTCAGTGGAAAGATCCCGGGCTTGGGAGCCAGAGGTCATGGGTTCTAATCCCGGCTCTGCCACATGCCTGCTGTGTGACCTTGGGCAAGTCACTTAACTTCTCTGAGCCTCAGTTCTCTCATCTGTAAAATGGAGACTAAGACTGTGAGTGTCCTGTGAGATAATCTGATCACCTTGTATCTCCCCCCCCAGCACTTAGAACAGTGCTTTGCACATAGTAAGAGCTTAACAAATGCCATCATCATTATTATTACTATTATTATGAGTTGTCCTGCAGGCACCCTCACCCCAACCTGCTTGAAAGACAGGCCCAATCACCAGGTGTCTCACTGGACTAGGTGCTTGGCCACCACCTGCTCCTGAATTGTGTCAGTGCTCCATCTTCTTGGTTTTTGACATTACAGTGCTTGTCCCTTCTGTCTTGGTCAGGTATTTAGTGCATGGAGACTAAGGAAGTGTTTTAAATGGAGTTGGAGAAGACAGGAAATAAACAGCTAGTCTCACCCAGGGCCTAAGCTACTTCTGGTTGTAAATCAGACCCCTTTGGAAATTGCAATAATCACTCTAGAGAGGCCTGGTAGACAATTCCTACTTTACAGATTAGTAGTACTAATAGCAGTAGTAGTACTAGTAAGCATACTTGCTAAACATCTACTATGTGCAGAGCACTGTACTGAGCATGGGAAAAAAACAAGTGAATTTAAACACAGTCTCTGGCCCTGCAGTCAAGTAATCATATTTACTCAGTACTTACTGTGTGCAAAGCATTGTACTAAGTGCTTGAGCCCCTTGCAGGGGCTCACAATCTATAAAGTGGGAAGGAATTTGGCAACAGACACAGTAGGAGAAATTAAATAACAACAATACAAAACCATCAGAAAAGACAAAATTCAGATTCCAGTAAGTCTACTGTTCTAAAACTGGTAGGGACCTCAGACTCCTGCACGTTAAATTCCCTGGGACCACATATGCACAGAACATGTAGAGAGCGGGGGCCCTGGGTGGCATGTTGGGCGGGGGACAGGAGTTCTCAGTGGTCTTAGTATTCTAACAAGCAGGCTCTCTAACTAAGAAGCTTAAAAGCTTTGAGAGAAAGTGGGTAATCAATCATGGTGATAACAGCAGAGTGGCCTAGTGGCAAGAGCAAGGGCTTAAGATTGAGAACTGGGTTCTAATCCCAGCTCTGCCCATGTCTGCTGTGTGACCTTGGACAAGTCACTTAACTTCATGCCTCAGATACCTCATCTGTAAAATGGGATTAAATCCTAATCCCTCCTACTTAGACCGTGAGCCCATGTGGGACAGGGACTGTGTCCAACCTGATTGACTTGTGTCTACCTTAGCATCATCATCATCATCATCAATCATATTTATTGAGCACTTACTGTGTGCAGAGCACTGTACTAAGCGCTTGGGAAGTACAAGTTGGTAACATATAGAGACAGTCCCTACCCAGCAGTGGGCTCACAGTCTAAAAGGGGGAGACAGAGAACAAAACCAAACATACTAACAAAATAAAATAAATAGCACTTAGAACAGTTCTTGACATATATGTGCCTAACAAGCATCATAATTAAAAATTAATTAGTTAAAACAAAAAATTAGCACAGTGTATAAAGTCCAGAGAGAGAAGGGACTTTCCCATGCAAATCACTGCCTGCCCCAGCCCGGGCTGACAGGGACATTGGCTCAGATCCTGTTGGGCCCTAGCTGTCCAACGGGAAGGGCATGTGGGCAGAAAATGTGTCTGATATATTGTATTCTCCCAAGTGCTTAGCATAGTGCATACACTAAGCACTCAATAAATACAATTGACTGACTGAGTGAGTGTCCGAGGCCTTGGGCCCCTCTCCCACCTGTGGACCGAAGGTATAAATTCATGGACAGGGAGTCCGAGCCTGCCCTGAGGGTGCCCCCCACAATGTAGGCGGGGGGATCTGAGAGCTCTCAGATCTAACCTTCCTCACCCCTTCCCCATTTCTGTCTCAGGAAGGTCAGGCTGGCCAACTCCCCATTATACTCAGGGCTGCCTCTAACCACGGTCGACTTCCCCAGTCCCTCTGTGACGTCATTTGATGTTCATCAGATCCCCAACCAAGGATGTCCTCAGGTACCAGCGTGGGGGCGCGGGGGGTGAGCAGGAGTGCGTACCACATCAAAATGGCCCCCAGGTGGGATTCAGTGGGCCTGGTGGGATTCCCAGCCTCTGCTCTGAGTCCAGGCCCTTGAGAACCAAGAGTGGAAAGCTGGGGGAGGAGGGGCCAAGTCGAGAGAATAAGGAGGAAATGGGTAAATAATAATAATAATAATAATACTTATTAAGCACTTGGTATGTGCCAAACACTGTTCTAAACACTGGGGTAGTTGTCTCACATGGGGCTCACAGTCTTAATCCCCATTTTACAGATGAGGTAACTGAGGCACAGAGAAGTTAAGTGACTTGCCCAAAGTCACACAGCTGATAATTGGCAGAGCTGGAGTTAGAACCCACGACCTCTGACTCCCAAGCCTGTGCTCAACACAAATACTTAGGCCACTGTAAGGAAGGTTTGTTAATGCTCATCCATGTCTGTTCCTAGCGGGGCCTGGGTACTGCTGCTGAATTGAATATATTGGTGAATATTGAATTTCAATAGAAGAGTATACCATAGTTGGTAAACCTGCCTACAGAGGAACCAATGAATGGGCTATGAGAAAAAAAAAAATCAAAACTCCATCCCATGACTAGTCAGCTATTGATCCTAGGTGGGCAGGGGTTGGGAGGAGAAGCTATGACCTGGTGTTGGGCAAGATGGGTCCAGGGATTTTCCCTTTTACCTACTGGGTCCAGGTGACTGCCAGTTTGTCTTCTCTGAGCCCCCTATTCCTTTGGCACTTGGTTCAGTGCCCTGCATCCAATAGGTGATCAATAAATACCACTGATGACTGACTGATTTAGCCCCCTACCAGGTGCTGTACCACTTGGCCTAACTAATATGGGTTAAAGCCCATTGGATGCAGGAAACTTTGCCGAGGATTATTAACTTATATCCTTCCCTAACTCTTAACTTGGCCCTCATTCCCAATGCTTAGTAATAATAACAACAATAATTATTAGAATAATAATGGCATTTGTTAAGTTCTTACGTTGTGCAAAGCACTGCTGTAAGCTCTGGGGAGGATACAAGGTGATCAGGTTGTCCCACGTGAGGCTCACCATCTTAATCCCCTTTTTACAGATGTGGTAACTGAGGCTCAGAGAAGTTAAGTGACTTGTCCAAGGTCACACAGCAGACATGTGGTGAGCCGGGATTAGAACCCATGATCTCTGACTGCCAAGCCCGTGCTCTTTCCACTGTGTCACGCTGCTTCCCTTATTACTCCCTTATTATTATCCTACATTGTAAATGGAATAAGGAGTGAATAAGTGTATTTTTCTAGGTGAAGAATGATGGTGGACAGACAAATTCTGTTTGGAACTCATGGTCAGGGCCATTTCACAGTCTAATTCAAAGGCAAAAGCTTCAGTGACAGGGGAGAATGGTAACAGGTGGAGGAAAGAAAGAGGGGTTCTTGGGAATAGGAAGCATTTCTCCAAAGCTATATTTTACATCAGAAGCCACATTACACATAACCCTGCAAATAACAAGCAAATTATTGACCTATTTGACCAGGTCTCCAGGGGCAAGGGATGAAGAAGGCTTCTCTTTGTTTTAGGGAATGTTTCTCCTCCATGTAGAACATGCAGCAGTCATGTCAACTTGCTTTTCTTTATGATATTTTTTCAATACTTACTGTGTGTCAAACACTGTTTTAAGCACTGGGGTCGGTACAAATTCATTAGTTCAGAACAGTACCTATCCCACGTGGAGCTCACAGTTGAAGTAGGAGAGAGAACAGGTATCCCCATTTTACAGCTGAGGAAACTGAGGCACAGAGAAGTTAAGTGACTTGTCCAAGGGAACAGAGTAGACAAGTGGCAGAGCTGGAATTAGAACTCAGGTCATTCTGACTCCCAAGCTCATGTTATCTCCACCTAGGTAAACTGCTGCTCCACTAGGCCACACTGCTTCTTAGGCAAGTGAGGTCTCCTACCATTCTTATTTCCTGGAAAGGGGAACAAAGTCCCAGAGAAGTAAAGAAGCTTGTGTTAGGTAAAATAGCAGTGTGGTGACTGAGACCAGGGGACACTCCGAACCACATCTTTTCTGTTCAATGAGAGAACGGGGGCCTAGAGGAGTCTGTACTGGTTTCAAGTGCACAGAGAAAAAAAATAACAGCTCAAGACTGTACTTACTCTCTCATCCCTTTATCAAATTCCTCTCTGTTTCCACAGCACTGAGCATACCAATTCCTAAACTAGCTCTCTATCCCCCTTCAAAGCCCAAGAGCCCACCTTCTCCAAGAGGCCTTCCCAGACTGAGCCTCCTTTTTCTCTGCTGCTCCTCCCCTCCCCATCGCCCCACTCCCCCCACTCTACCCCCTTCCCTGCCCCACAGCACTTGTGTATATTTGTACATATTTATTATTCTACTTATTTTATTAATAATGTGTATATATCTATAATTCTATTTATCTATTCTGTTGCTATTGATGCCTACTTGTTTTGTTGTCTGTCTCTCCCTTCTAGACTGTGAGCCCATTGTTGGGTAGGGATTGTCTCTATCTGTTGCTGAGTACAGTGCTCTGCCCACAGTAAGCACTCAATAAGTACCATTGAATGAATGAATAAACTCCCTACCATCAGTCCTTCAGAATCACTTCCTCGGACACCCCTCGCCCACACAGCAAACTCCTTGTCATTTCTCTTGGAGGGGTTCACCCTCTAAGGGGCTTGGGGTTCCCACAATTCTCAGGGCCACCTGGGGAAAAGAGATCATTCAGCAGAGCCATCTTTCCTGCTGAGGCAGAGACCCTTAGAAATGCTAAGCTAAAGGGAAAGTGATAATAATAATGATTGTGGTATTTGTTAAGTACTTACTATGTGCCAGGCACTGTACTAAGCCCTGGGGTGGATACAAGCAAATGGGGTTGGACCCAGTTTCTGTCCCACCTGGAGCTCACAATCTCAATCCCGATTTTACAGATGAAGTAATTGAGGCACAGAGTAGTTAAGTGATTTGCCCAAGGGAACAGAGTAGACAAGTGGCAGAGCTGGATTAGAACCCATGACTTTCTGACTCCCAGGCCCATGCACTATCCACCACACCAAGGCTAATGGGCCACAGGGAGGAGTATTGGTTGGAGGGAGAAATGGATGGGCCACAAGGGAGAAGCTGATGGTCTCCCACTGGGGATGTGGTGTCGGAAGCCTGGGGTTGAGGCTGGTGACAGAGGATCCTTGGCTGGGAGGGTGACTCTGAGGAGCTTGGATGAAAGGAGACCGGGGAGTGAGGTCGCTGCAGTTACAGGGGTTAATGGCTTTTCCTGAGCGACATTTGCGCTGGCTAATCATATTCGATAATTCTCTCCTTCCAGCATGCAACCTCGCCTGACCTTCCCAATTAGCATTTGCAGACAATGGATCCACATTCACCTCCAGCCGGGCTGCAGGCCCCTGCCCAGGCGGTTGGTGGGCCCCAACTCCGCTGAGCATTTAACCCTTCAGAGCCCCTCCGCAACAGTGTGGCAGACACCTGCCTTTCTGAGGCTCTTTTGTTACTGTTGTTGTTTTTATGGTATTTGTTAAGTGCTTACTATGTGCCAGGAGCTGAACTAAGAGCTGGGGTAGCAGTGGGGCTTAGTGGAAAGAGCACGGGCTTGGGAGTCAGAGGCCGTGGGTTCTAATTCCTCCTCTGCCACTTGTCAGCTGTGTGACCTTGAGCAAGTGCTTAACTTCTCTGTGCCTCAGTTACCTCATCTGTAAAATGGGGATTAAGACTGTGAGCCCCACGTGGGACAGCCTGATTATGTTGAATCTATCCCAGTGCTTAGCACATAGTAAGAGCTTAATAAATACAATAATAATTATTATTACATAAGCAGCATGGTCTAGTGGAAAGAGCATGGGCCTGGAAGTCAGAGGATGTGATTTCTAATCCTGGCTCTGCTGCATATCTGCTGTGTGACCTTGAGCATGTAACTTCACTTCTGCGGGTCTCAGGTACCTCATTTGTTAAATGGGGATTAAGACTGTGAGCCCCACGTGGGACTGTGTTCAACCTGATTACCTTGTATGTATCCCACCTCATAGAACAGTGCTTGGCACGTAGTAATTCATTCATTCAATTGCATTTACTGAGCACTTATTGTGAGTTAGCACAGAGCACTGTACTAAGCACTTGGGAGAATACAAACCGCTTAACAAATACCACAATGTAAGCTAATTAGATTAGACACAGTCCATGTCTCACACAGGACTGATAGTCTTAACCCCCATTTTACAGATGAGGTAACTGAGGCACAGAGAAGAGATTTGCCCAAGGTTACATAGCAGATGGGGATGAAGCCTGTGAGCCCCATGTGGGACAACCTAATTACCTTGTATCTACCCCAGAATTCCAAACAGTGCTTGGCACATAATAAGCACTTAACAGATACCATCATTATTATTATGACACAACAGACAAGTGCTGGAGTCGGGTTTAGAACCCAGAAAGGTCCTTCTGATTTTCAGGCCTGTGCTTTAACCCCTAAGCCATGCTTCTCTACCATCTGATTCTGCAAGACCACCTGGGAAAGTTGGCCCAAGGAGAGCAGGCTTGGAGGGAGGAAGGAAGGGACAGAGAGAAGTGCTCCAAACCAAGCAAGGAATTCTGCTCCATGTTTACATTGTTACTGGATAGCCAGCTACCAAGCATTTGGATTGGGCCTATTTCACAGATACACGTGTTGATTTCCTACACCCTTGTACATGGTAGCAACGGGCATTCATGTTAGCCATTATTAGGATTATTAATGATACCATAAAGGATTGATGAGAAGTTCATTTTAATTAGTGGCTATTATTGATAATGAGGTCAGCTGTCCCACCCCCTGAAGGCTCCCAACCCTTCCAGCTCCACTCCCCTCATTGTCTGCCAGTTTCTGGCTGCCAGCAGAGGGACAGATATGCCATGTATCAGTGGTAGGGCTCTGGGACACTGCCCACCCCATTCCCGTCTGTGTGCCTTGGTACCTGAGTGGAGAAGGAGGAAGGTGGAGTAGCAGCAGCCCCACGGACACAACAGCCAGTATCATCACTCACCAGGCACCCCACTTCCTGCCTGGCCCCCAAACAGTGCTGAGCACCCTCAAAAGCATTGCACAAAATCTCTGCGCTCCTGCCCGAGGGGCGAGGTGGGGGAATCACGTGCACTTTCCCCTCCCTTCTCCCCATAGTTGGAGGAGGAATCCCTGAATGGAATAAGACAGTCCATTCTTGCCCTATGTGGTGGGCAGAGTTAGACTTAACAGAAAGAAAGAACACCAGCAAGGGGGATTGAAACTGTTCCATGAGTTTTCTGCCTCTGTAAGGCCACACAAGAACACTTACGAGGAGGCATGATAGAGTCTCACCTGGAAGACTGTTTTACGAAGAAGTAGACAGTTTTCTCTCTCTCTGTCTCACTGTGATGGTTTGAGTGCAGTTTTGTCCACAAGCAAGGGGATGGACTAGATGATTGTTTGAAGGTTCCCACCCCCTAAGCCTTATGATTCTATGAACCCCCTCATCCCCCAGTTTGATTCTGCCTTCCCTTCTCCCACCATCATATTTTATTCCATCCCCTCTAGACTGTGAGCTCGTTGTGGGCAGGAATGTGTATGTTTGTTGTTATATTGTACTCTCCCAAGTGCTTAGTACACAGTAAGCACTCAATAAATACTAATGAATGAATGAATGGAAATTCCATTCATCTTACTAAAAATTGTGGTATTTTTTAAGTGCTTACTCTGTGTCAAACACTGTGCTAAGCCCTGGGATAGATACAAGATAATCAGGTGGGATACAGTCCCTGTCCCTCACTGGGCTCACAGTCAAAGTAGGAAGGAGAACAGATATGGAATCCCCATTTAACAGATGAAGACACTGAGGCCAGAAAAGTAAAGTGAGCCCACTGTTGAGTAGGGATCGTCTCTATATGTTGCCAATTTGTACTTCCCAAGTGCTTAGTACAGTGCTCTGCACACAGTAAGCGCTCAATAAATGCGATTGAATGAATAAAGTGACTTACCCAAGATCGCAGAGCAGGCAATTGGCAGAGCCAGGATTAGAACTCAGATGCTGTTTCTACTAGGCCATACTGCTTCTATCCTGAATGGGCAGTGGGCTTGTGTAGCAGGGTCTTATCATTCATGAGTGAGCCACTATCAACGGGTTAATAGAAAGGGTAAAAAGAGTCAAAAAGGAACAGCAAGGAATAAGGAGAGGTACTTTCCTGGCAAATACTTTGAGGATATCTCTCTCTGCTGGGTCAGGAAGGAATAATTTCTACCAGCATTCTCTTTTTGCCCCTTTACCTTTATTATCCTGATATACTACACCTCAGGCTTTCTGTCTGGCACCCAAGCAGGGCAGAGCCAGGCAGTAGAGTACAGACAAGATAATCAGGTCAGGACCGCTCTCAAACAATCAAAATATTTACTGAGTGCTTACTGTATATCAAGCACTGTACTCTGCACTTTGGAGAATACAATCCAACAGAATTGGTAGACACATTCCCTATCCACAATGAGCTTTTAGTCTAGAGTCAGGTCTAATTATAATAATAATAACTGTGGTATTTGTTAAGTGCTTACTATGTGCCAGGTACTGTACTAAGCATTGGGTGGATACAAGCAAATTGGGTTGGACACAGCCCCTGTCCCATAAGGGGCTCACACATATGAGGTAACTGAGGCACGGAAAAGTTAAGTGATTTGCCCAAAGTCACACAGAAGACAAGTGGTGGAGGCAGGATTAGAACCTATGACCTTATGATTCCCAGGTCCATGCTCTATTCAGTATGTCATGCTGCTGCTCAGGTTCTAGAGTCTACAGCAGTCTAGAGTTGGCTCTCAGAATGAGCCATCAGTACTGTCAGTGTACTGGGCCTGGTGGTTGTGATGGGCTTGGCAGGGAGACCAGGGAAGGTGTGGGATGATGCCACCAGTACCTCTCACCTGTCCCTGCAGCAATCATCAGCCCTGCTCATCTCCCTGTCCTGATGGCACAGAATGCCCTAGGCTGCGGGGGCAAACCTGAAGCCTGGTGGAAAACAATAAGCTCCTTATAAGGGTATATGGCAGTGTCAAGTGGCCTGAGAACACCTGCCCTCCCACCAAGAGAATTGACCCAAGCTGGAATAATAATAATAATAATAATTATGGTATTTGTTAAGTGCTTAATATGTGCCTGGCACTGTACTAAGCACTGGGGTGGATACAAGCAAATGGGGTTGGACATAGTCCCTGTCCTACGTAGGGCTCACAGTCTCAATCCCCATTTTACAGATGAGGTAACTGAGGCAGAACAGTTTGAGGAACTTTTTTTTTTTGGGGGGGGGGGCACCCAGTGAAGGTCCAGCAGAGATTAGGCCATCCAGGCCTGCCAGGGGTGTGGGAGGGCAGTCAGATGTTGGTGCATCCTTGCATCTCCTGAGGAGGTGCTCTGTCAGAGAGGTGGGAGCTTGTAATTATTATTATTATTACTGAGCAACAGCTGAGTACAAGACACTGTTGAGAAAGAAAACAGAGGGAAAAGACACACTCCCTACCCACAGGGAGCTCAAACTCTTAAAGGGGAGCAGATGTGCAAATATTAAAAATAGTGGGAGCAATGGGGAGCAACAGCAACAGAGTGGGACTAGGTGAGCATGCCAAATCTCCAACGGGGCAATGAAACAGATCCCTCTACTCTCGGGAGCTGAGGAGAGGAGAGGAAAGGCAGGCATGACCCAGCCAAAGAACAGGGAGCTTTTGGGAGGGGTGCGGGGCTGCAGCCCGGGGAGGTTGAAGAGCAGGAGCAGGTTCTGGGGCTACTGGCCTTTTGCAGGTCATGACCTGGGTGAGCTCTGGCTGTGTTGGCCACTGCTCGGCACTGAGAAGCTGCAGAGTGTGGGGAGGTGGTTGGGGGACCAGCCTGACTGAGGGGCTCTGTGGACACCAGGTGATGGAATGGTGGTATTTAAAACTCTCGTGTTAAGGCTGACCTTTACGAGT
This sequence comes from Tachyglossus aculeatus, assembly GCF_015852505.1. NCBI lineage: Eukaryota > Metazoa > Chordata > Mammalia > Monotremata > Tachyglossidae > Tachyglossus > Tachyglossus aculeatus. Next base: position 74,848,729 of record NC_052070.1, read on the forward strand.
GCTTGCCCTGTTGTGGAGGGAGACGATGAGAGGGGGCTCTGAAGGGGCGGTGGGGGGAAAGAGGGGGAGGGATGGAAGGAGGAGACGGAGATTGTGAAAAAGAAGGTGCTGGGGGATGGTGATGTGAGGGGAGGGGGACAGGAGGGGTTGGTGAAGGGTTGGAGGATGGAGGAGGGAGGAAGGGAAGGAGGTGGGCAGGATGGGGTGGTAAAGGGTTGGGTGGGGAGGAAGAAGGAAGGGAAGGAGGGCGATTAGGCGAAGAGCTCCAGCCCTGCCGGAGAACATGGCTATTTTCCATGACAACTCTGGCTCCAGGCATCAACACTGTGGCTGATTGAACAAGCTACTGGAATTGGATGCTGACACTCTGCCCACCCCAGCCATGCGAGGTGATGTGGAACATGGCCCAGTTTGCCAGGACTTGCTTCTTCCAGTTCAGTCTCGGGGTAGACACAAACCCCCCCACTCAACACACTCCAGGATAATAATAATAATAATAATAATAATAATAATAATAATGCTATTTAAGTGCTTACTATGTGTAAAGCACTGTTCTAAGTGCTGTGGGGATACAAGGTGATCAGGTTGTCCCACTGTGGGGCTCACAGTCTTAATCCCCATTTTACAGATGAGGGAACTGAGGCACAGAGAAGTTAAGTGACTTGCCCAAAGTCACACAGCTGACAGTTGGCAGAGCCGGGATTTGAACCCATGACCTCTGACTCCAAAGCCCATGCTCTTGCTACTGAGCCATGCTGATCTCACCTGAGCCCCCAGTCTTGCCTCTCAGCTGCTTTTGTGGGTTCTTGTTCACTTCACCTTCCTTCCTAGACACATCTTTTTCCCTCCGGGGCCTCTCCCCAGCTCCCTCACCCACCCCTGGAGCTCTTCAATGTGGAGACACTGTGGTCTTGGCTTGGATTCCCAGTCCTACCCATCCTACCATCTGGATCTGTTGTCACCCTCCACCAGTTCCCATCCACCCGTCCTCTCAATATGCTCTGTTCAAGTTGGCTGGCCAATTCCATTGCTCCACCTACATGCAAGCTGAGCTCAGGAACTTCCTTGAGCCTTGGGGTTGCCCTTCTAGTCAAGGGCCTTTTCTGCTACCCACTTCACCACCCTGAGAAGGAAGGTGATGCACTGGGGAGAAGGTATCAGGAGAAGCACCATTGCCTAGTGGATAGAGCATGGGCCTGGGAGTCAGAGGGATCTGGGTTCTTATGTTGCCTCCACCACTTGTCTGCTGTGACCTTGGGCAAGTCACTTAACCTCTCTGTGCCTCAGTTACCTCACCGGTAAAGTGGGGGATAAGAATGTGAGTCTCATGTGGGACATGGACTGTAGCCAGCCTAATTAGCTTGTATCTATCCAGAGCATATCTCTAGATGGTCAAACATCCGATGCAGGCCCTGTTCACCTGTCCCCTTTACCCCACCATAGATCTCGCTGCCTGGGAAGCCAGAAGAACAGCCCATGTGGAACAGCTCCTTCCTCTTTCAAGGCAGGGATGGTGCCACCCTCTTCACAGAAGACACGGCCCTGGTGTTGGAGTACTACCCAGTGACCACAGGTGAGCTCCAGGACGTCTTCCTCCAGGAGAAGGTCTAGGCTGCTCAACCCCTCTTGGTTACAGCAAGGCAGTGCTACCTAAGGGTTAAAGCAGCTTTGCAGGGGGCTCCAGGAAATAGAGCTGCATTTTCTCCTAGTCCCACAAATGGAATCCCAGAAGTAGAGTTGGGGGTTGCACTTTCCATTTGCATGACCATGGTAACTTGCCTGTACCCTGATTTCTTTCTGGCTCTGGGTCCATGTTCATCTTTGTCATGGTTTGGTGAGTGCAGTTATCTGGACTGAGAATCTTGGTTTCAAATCCCAACTCCACTTGAAACCTTGGGAGTCATCCCCTCCCTCACCTGACCTTCAGGTTGAATCCCTGATACTCACCCTTGCCCTTGGAGCCTGGTCTGAGGAGGAAATGGAGCCTCCTGGTTGGGGAGGTAATTGGCTGTGCCCCATTCTTGGTGCTGCAGCCTCTGGGGAAGAGGAGAGGGCTACTCCCTTTTGCCAGCCCAATTCCAGACTAGCCACAGGACCACATGGGTGCAACCAAATCTTGGGCCCAAGCCAGCTTGAATTATTTCTAGGAGTCCTTGTACTGAACTGAGCTGGCCAAACACCAAGATGCCTCCAGAAATGGGAAGGTGTTGGGGCCAGCCCAAGCTGCAGCCTGGTCCAGCCTGGAACAGGGTCAATTGATCAATAGTATTTATTCATTCATTCAATCATATTTATTGAGTGCTTACTCTGTGCAGAGCACTGTACTAAGCACTTGGAAAGTACAATTCAGCAACAGACACAATCCCTACCCAACAATGGGCTTGTCACCTACACTAACCAGGATTAAGAGGGAAGAATCACCCCTTGGATTTGGGACCAATTTCTTCTTCCTTGAAGGATCGGGAGTATATTTGGTGGTGGAAAAAAAGACGGGGGGCAAAGGGGGTTTCAAAATAAGGCCAAAGTTCCCCCAAACCTAAATGCCCAACTTGCTTCAAGCCTCTTTTGGTTGAAACAGTGCCTGTAACCTGAGAAGGGCAGTTTGTATTCCCATCACACCAATGGAGAAAGGAAGGCACTTTTAAGTTGGTAATATCTTGCCAGCCAGAGAGCTCTGAAGGGTCCTATGCCCAGTGCCATGACAACACCCTTCCCTCAAACAAAGGGCACTTATCTTTAAAGAAATGCTGTGAACAAGCAGGATTCAGTTTTTCATAGTTGGAGGAAAAAATGAATTCTTCTTAGAAAAAACAAAAATGTGGCAGGGAGGAGGGGAGGAGCACTGAAAACCACCATGAGAGGACTAACTACAGGCCCCTACAGACTTAGACACATGACCACGGCCTTGCAATAGACGGAAAGAGAATATCCTGCCCACTTCAGGGCTGGAGGTCAACCAATGACTCCTTCTCCACCCTGTCTCCATGGTTTCTCCTCCCATCCACCATCCCCCTTTCCTAGAACAGTGAAAGAGTACCGTCTGCTGGATTCATTACTGCATCATGGAGCAAGGTGGCCATACTCCCAGCTAACCCATTGGCTAGGTGGCTGTTTTTGAGTGCTTAATGTGTGCAGAGCACTGTAACAAGCACTTGAGAGACAGGATCTATGCAAGGCTGTGACTCAGAAGGTAAGGCATCTCTGTAGAGGCTTCCCTCCAAAAGGGAACAGACCATTCATTCATTCAATCATATTTATTGTGCACTTACTGTGTGCACAGCACTGTACTAAACCCTTGGAAAGTACAATTCAGCAACAAATAACAGACTAGTCACACTGCTCTCTGTGGTACCTTCCTACAGTGATGAAGAATGAACCCTGGAATCTCTTCAGGCTTCTGGGCTTGTCTGTCCTCCCACTGAACAACTGTGTGTACCGAAAGTTGGTGGCTGGCCCAAACTGGACTGGGCTACAGGTGGAAGGACTCCCCATTCTGGTAAGCCCTTCTCTCCCAGGTGCCCAGGGTAGATCACAGGTACATTCAAATTTGGGTAACAACACTAGAGACAGACCAATCAAACCCAGTTTGGTCTCCGATAGGGAGGTTGGTTAAATGCCATCTACCATACCCAGCTGTTCCTTTTGATCCCCAGGGCTAGATTGTTGTGGGCAAGGAATGTGTCTTTTATATTGTACTCTTCCAAGTACTTAGTACAGTGCTGTGCACACAGTAAGCACTCAAAAACAATTGACTGGGTCAGAAATCATGGTGTAGATGACCTTCTCCAGTTCTGAACACAGGCATGAGGAGAGGGTGGAGGTGTTTGAGGAGAAGAAATGACTCTTCATCTTCATGTCACTCAAGTGCCTCCTTCCTTACTTCAAGCTGCGGCTGCTGGCATCTCCACTCCCCAGCTAACCATCCTGGACATGAGCACAGCCAGAGTGGATACTCTAACCCAGTCCAGTTCACACCACAGCAGCCCCACTGGTGTTTTCCCGGTCCCAGCGGTCAGTCTGACCTGTCAATCTACCTTCTTTCACCTATCAGCAGTGAATCCATCTAAACTCTTCTCAAGTCTTCCAACATCCATCACAGTCACCTTAATATTCTATTATCAATCAATCACTGCCACTTACTGAGCACTAAATGGATACAGATCACTGTATTAAGCACTTGGGAGAGTACAAGACATGTCCAGTGTGGGCAGGGATTGTCTCTATTGCTGAATTGTACTTTCCAAGCACTTAGTTCAGTGCTCCAGACACGGTAAATGTTTAATAAATACGACAATGAATGAATAGTAGGTGGATAAGATCCCTGCCCACAAGGAGCTTCAAGTCTAAAGGAGGAGGCAGACATTAAAATGAATCATAAATGCAGGAAATGACAGAGTATAAGGGTATGTACATAAATGTTGTGGGCTGGGGTTGGGGTGAATATCAACTGCTTGTGGTGTGCAGACCCAAGTGCAAAGGTGATGCAGAAGGAAGGGGGAATTAGTGAAATGAGGGTTTAGACAGAGAAGACTTCTTGGAGGTGGTGTGGCTTTATTAAGGCTTTGAAGTTAGGGGGAATGGTGGACTGTACTACATGAAGGGGGAGGGAATCCCAGGTCAGAGGGAGGGCATGGGCAAGGGATCAGTCATGAGATAAATGAGATTGAAATACAATGAGTAGGTAGCATTAGAGGAGCAAAGAGTTTGTGTTGGCTTGTAGTAGGAAATCAATCATTCATTCATTCATTCAATTGTATTTATTGAGCACTTACTTTGTGCAGAGCACTGCACTAAGCACTTGGGAAGTGCAAGTTGGCAACATATAGAGACAGTCCCTACCCAACAACGGGCTCACAGTCTAGAAGGGGGAGACAGACAACAAAACAAAACATGTAGACAGGTGTCCAAATCATCAGAACAAATAGAATTAAGACTATATGCACATCATTAACAAAATAGAATAGTAAATATGCACAAGTAAAATAAATATGTACAATGGTATGTATTAAGTGTTACTATACTAAGCGCTGGAGTAGATACAAACTAATCAGGTTGGACATAGTCCATGTCTCACATGGGGCTCACAGTCTTAATCCCCATTTTATAAATGAAGTCACTGAGGCACCGAGAAGTTAAGTGACTTGTCCAATGTCATACAGCAGGCAAAAGGCAGAGCCCAGATTTGAACACAGGATTAGGCTTTGGGGAAAGTGGTCTAGCTAGCACTCCCAGCCCAGCCGGACTTCAGCCCCATAATCAGCACAATAAGGTAGAATGGGGATTGCTGATTGAGTGCTGTAAAGTGATGGTAAAGGAGTTTCTGTCTGACTGGACCTCTCCATGGACCTCATCCATACATTCACCCAAAATCATCTTAAAATCACTAATGTCTTCTGTCTGCACATCTTACAGCAGAGCAAATTCCTTGTGCTTGCCATAGATTGGTCTGAATTTGTTACCATCAAGGTTCAGTGGGTGCCCTTCATCCAGGATATTGCCCTGTCAGCAACTTTGTGAGTGGGTAAGGTTTCATTCTGTCCCTGATTGGCTGACCAGGGCTGAAGTCCCTGCAGTTGCACAGCACTGAGACACAAATCTTTCCAGGAGAGGGGCACGGCCAGCAGAGTGTGCCTGGCTAAGTGACATAGACCCTGGCTGCATATACCATTTATTCTAGGTGTGGAATGGAGGAGATTGGGGTCTGAACTCCCTTTGCTTTTTTTAAAAAAAATTTCTATGGTATTTGTTAAATGCTTACTTTGTGCCCGCCACTGTAACAAATGTTGGGATAGATACAAGCTAATCAGGTTGGACACAGTCCAAATAATAGTAATAATAATAATAACAATAATAATAACAATGGTATTTGCTAAGCACCTACTATATGCCAGGCACTATACTAAGCACAGAGATGGATACTAGCAAATCAGGTTGGACACAATCCCTGTCCCATGTGGGGCTCAGAGTCTCAATCCTTATTTTACAGATGAGGTAACTGAGGCAAATAGAAGTTAAGTGACTTGCCCAAGGTCACACAGCAGACAAGTGGCAGAGCTGGAATTAGAACCCATGATCTTCTGACTTCGAGGCTCATGTTCTCTCCACTATGTCATGCTGTTTCTCCCACATGGGGCTCATAGCATTAATCCCCATTTTACAGATGAGGCAACTCAAGTACAGAGAAGTTAAGTGACTTATCTAAGGTCACATAGCAGACAAGTAGAGGAGTCAAGATTAGAACCCAGGTCCTTTTGACTTCCAAGCCCATCCTCTAGGACACACTGCTTCTATGTCCCTGGCTTCTGAATCACTGGCCCTCCCTCCCTCTCTCCTCCTTTTCCCTCATCCTCTCCTCTCTCTCTCTTCTTCCAGCCTCCCATTCTTAGATTCATATTGATGCAGTTCATCCAGTATACACAGACCCTTTTGAAATGTGTTCCTACCGGTGTTAGAAAGAAGAGTAGGGGAACTGGCTGAGGAAGAGAAAGGCAGAGGAGAGGTTTTGACCGAGTTAGCCAATAGACTGATGTGGACTTGACTAACCCTCTTCTCCTGTCCCCCAGGGCACCAAGCTGGAAACCAAGTCTGGCCAATTTCCTGCAGTGCGGTTCTCTATGCAGCTGATTGGCTCAGAGGTGAGGCCAAGATGGAAGCCACTGGGTGCCATTCACTATATCCTGCCAGACTACTGCCCTACTGACATAGTGGAGGGAGGTGGGGGCCCTTTGTGATAGACAGTATTCTGTGCTATTGGGGGCTCTGGAAACCAAGAAGGAGAAATTAGAGAGAAGACAAAGAATTCCAGAAGGGGTGCTTCCAGCCCAGAAGATATGATTCCAGTGTAGCTTCACTCAGCCTTTTAAGTCAATCAATCAATGGTAATTATTTAGTGCTTACTATGAGTAGAGCACTAGGGTACTAAGAATTTGGGAGAGTACAATACAGAGTTGGTAGACACATTCCCTTCCCACAAGAAGTATACAGTCCAGAGGGGAAGACAGACAAAAACATAAATTACAAATATGTACATGAGTGCTGTGGGTGGGATGAATATCAAGTGCATGGGCAATGCAGATGGAAGAGAGATAAAGGGAAAAGTGGGTTTTATCTGGAAAGGCTTCTTGGAGGAGATGTGACTTTGAAGATAGTGAAAGTAGTGGGTTGTCATATAGGAAGGGAAGAAAATTCCAGTCCAGAGGGATTATGTGGCTAAGGTTTCAGTGGAAAGATAGACAAGATCAAATTACAATAAGTAAGTCTGGCATTAGAGGAGTGAAGCGACTGCACTGGGTTGTAGTAGGAAATCAGTGAGGTAAGGAAGGAGGGGGAGAGCTGATTGAGTGTTTGATGTGAAGGTGGATGGGCAGCCACTGGAGGTCTTGAGTGTACTGCACGGTTTTTTTTTATAAAACAATCCTGGCAGTAGAGTGAAGTATGGATTGGAGTGGGGAGAGACAGGAGGTAGGGAGATCAGTGAGAAAGCTGATACAGTAGTCAAGTTGGGATACAGTAAGTGGTTGCATCATCATAGTATCAGCTTGGATGAAGGGGAAAGGGCAGATTTTAAAGCAATGTTGTAAAGGTAGAGCTGACAGGATTTAGTAACAGAATGAACACATGGATAGAATGAGAGAGATGAGTAGAGGATATTGCCAAGGTTACAGGCTTGGGAGACAGGGATGGGAGTGTTGTGTACAACGATGGGAAAGAAAGGAGGACAGAGTTTTGGTGGGAAGATGGAGTTCTGTTATGGACGAGTTTAGTTTGAGGTGTCAGTGAGGCATCCAAGTAGAGATGTTTTGAAGGAAGGAGGAAATGTGGGACTTCAGATAAGGAGAGAGGTCAGGGAAGGAGAGGTACATTTGGAAATCATCAGAGATGGTAGTTGAAGCTGTGGGGGCAAATAGGTTCTCCAAGAGAGTGGATAAAGATGGAGAACAGAAAGGAACCTGGAACTGATCCTGGAGGAATTCCCACTGTTAGAGCACTGAAGCCAAGAAAGAACATGCAAGAGACTGAGAAGGCATGGACAGAGAGATAGGAGGAGAACCAGGAGAGAACAGAATCAGTAAAGCCATGGTTGGATAATGTTTCAAGGAGAATAGGGTGGTCCCTGGTGTCAAAGGCAGCTGAGAGTTCTAGGAAGATTAGGATGAAGTAGAGGCCATTGGATTTGGCAAGAAGGAGGTTACCGGTAAACTTTGAGAGGGGAGTTTCTGTGGAGTGGAGGGGGAGGAAACCAGATTGGAGGGGATCAAAGAGAACTGTAGGAGAGGAAGTGGAGGCAATGGGTTTAGACAACTGTTTCTAGGAGTTTGGAAAGGAATGGTTGGAGGGAGATGGGGTGATACCTGGAGGGATTTTTTAGGATAGGGGATACGTGAGCATGTCTGAAAGCAGAGGGAAGATGCCATTGGAAAGTGAACAATTGAAGATGGCGGAAAGGGAAGGAAGAAGGGTCTGCTGCTGCCACTGCTACTACTACTGCTGCTGCTGCAACCTTAGGGCCCCATTTCAGGCCTTCCGCAGTTGGCAGATTAGAAATATGAATATGAGTGATCTGTTTCAGGTGAGTAAAACCGGATTTGAACAAGGTTTCTGCTGGTTTTCCTCCTCTTCCCCAGTGCCTCCTCCCACACCACGAACTCCTTTCCCCTCCCCTTTCCTTTCCTCCCTTTATCCCCTTCCTCCAGTTTCTGAGACTATAAACAAGTCTAAACTTTTTCTTCCCAAGCATCTTTTTGTGAAAGATGCAGAAATGGGAAAGAAACAAGAAGCAAATAAGCAGCACAGCCTAGTGGAAAGAGCATGGGCTGAGAGTCAGAGAACCTGGGTTCTAACCCTGGTTCTGTCACTTGCCTGTTGTGTGACCTTGGACAAGTCTTTTCCTCAGTTTCCTCATCTGTAAAATGGGGATTCAATACATGATCTCCCTTTCCTCTAGACTATGACTGTCATGTAGGACAGTAGTTTGATCCAATCCTATTATCGTGTACTTACCCCAGCCTTTGGCAGTGCTTGGCACATAGTAAATAGTTAATAAAAACCTTAATTAATGAATGAATGAGCTTGAATCTTCCACTTACCACTGCATCAGATCACACCATTACTATGTGTCCTAGCTGGACCTAGGAGAAAGGAGATGATTCCTGCCCCTGAGCAGCAGGAAGCTTTGGACTTGACCCTTTGACATTAAGACTTCAGGTCAGTCGCCCACTCTCAGCCCCTTCAGGTTAGACCAGGAGCAAAGATTTGGGTTTGACTCTGCCTCCGGGAGGTGGAGAACTGAGAGGGCCACTTGTGTCCTGCATCCTGTGGCAGCTTCAACTCCCTGCTTCACCCCCACCTCAATTCCGCCCCATTCCCAGCCTGAACCCCAGCCCGCCAGCCATGGTCAGGGGGTGAGGAAGATCTCTGGGCCCCAATTCTTCCAAGGAAATCAGCAAATTCTACAGCAGGGTTAGGTTAGCTGTCAGCTCCCCAGTCTTCCTGAAAAGGCCCTGGGCTTGAGTTCATCCGTCACCCCCAGCGCCCTTCACATGGCTCCCCACAATGTTTGGAGGCCTGGACTCACTTTCATCCATTGTGGTTTTAAGGAAGAGGACAGACCCACTGGCAGACCAGCTGAGCTGACGGGATACTTTTCAGTAATTGCCCAGGGGCTGAACACAAGGGGGTCTTTGTATGATGAATTATTCATAGGAGCATCACTAAGTGCAGAATTAATCCCTTTCCTTCCAGCTGGCTGGCTCACTAAATTATCCCTCCAAGTCATGCGGGAAAATGCTGCCGAATTCATTTAGCAGATGATTGTTTTGGTCTGAGAGCCGGGATTTTAGCTCTCCCCTCCACCCCTGACTCCTCTCTGCTTCTCTCTTCCTCCTCAGAAAAGCTCATTTTAAAAAAAATATGAGCAATGGCTGTTAGGGGGGAAAAAAGTTTATCTAGGTTTAGACTAGGTGTAGCTTGGGTAGATAATGTCTGTGTTACTCAAGTCTCTTTGGATGGTCTGAACACATGATGTGGTGATGCATATTGCTGTTTCCACCAATGGTAATAATGAACAAATCACTCTGATAGAGACCAAAAGGAAAAGCAATTGAATTTAGGGAACCGGATATTGAGTAGCTAACCTAATATAGTTACCCTAGTTTTAGACTGTGAGGCCCCTGAGGGACAGGCACCATGTCTAATTCCCACCTGTGCACTTTTCCCAGAAACCAGTATAGTGTTCTGCTCACAGTAAATGCTTAATAAATGCCATTATGACAAGTACAGCTATGGCTTGAGGATCTCCTTTCAGCCCAGAACTGGAATTCAAGCTTTGCCAATAGAGGGATTTGTTGACTTTGGAGGGGCATTCAGAACTTAGGTAAAGTAGGCAAAAGTCATCAGTCCCATGAAATTGAATTAATCATCATGATCATCATCAGGTTAATTGATGCATATTCCTGATTATGATTCTGTGCTGGCTCAATTTAAATCGGCATGGCATACCTCATTGGGAGCAGTCTTTCTAAAAGGGTAATGGACAGTTGACAGATGTTGGGCAATCTGCAATCTTATGCAACAGTCTGGTACACCAAAGTCATCCACTTGGATGGAATACCATCAGAAATTACAGAAGAACCATGATGTACAGGATGGTTTATGTACTGTTCTGTTCGGAAGCTGGGGAATGGGCCAGATGACCTTTCAAGCTCACCCCTGGCCCCAAGAGTCAATGATACATTCCGTGAACCACATGATCAACTGAGAGATCTCACCAAGAACAATCTGGAGGCCCAACAGCTATGGTTTGATTGTTTCCCGTGCTCCTCTGTGCCCAGAGAACACCTCATCCCTTCTTTATAGCCTTGGAAGACCAGATGGCAGGAGAAGGGAGAACAGTCCTCATTTCATGTTCCCTCTCCCTCTCTCTGTGGCAAGGGAAAACATAAATTGACTGGGAATTCAGTTTTCTGAATATGGGAAAGTTGCATTGAGCCCACAGGATATTGCCATGAACTCAGGGGTCCTGATCTGTGACAGTTTTGTTTGTGTCCCTGACTGATTATTCTCTAGTAATACAGATCTATAGAGGGGAAGCAGGTTCTGTCAGTCAGCCAATCATTTATTGAGCACTTACTGTGCACAGGGAACTGTACTAAGAGCTTGGGAGAGTACAATATAACAGACACATTCCCTGCCTGTTGGAAATATCAGACAGAGAGGTAACCCCTTGAAAATATCCTTGAGACCAGGACACCTACACCAAGACGTAGGAATAACTTCCTGCCACTGGTAGTCATGGAGTCTTCCTTCTGAAGACTTTCTTAGGCCATGACTGTTAACTCCTGGGGCAGACCCTGGGAATCAACCAAGCCATCAGTAGCATTTATTGAACACAATCTGTATTCAGCACTGTACTTAGAGCTTGGGAGAGTACACTACAGTTAGTGGATATTATCCCTGCCCTCAAAGAACTTACAATCTAGTGAGAAAAACAGACACTAAAATAAATTACAGATAGGGAGAAGAAATAGAGTTTAAAGATAAATGCATAAGTGCAACAGGGGTGGGGAGGGATGAGTCCCTAAGTACTTGGGTGATGTGTTGAAGTGACCGTGAGTGGGGGAAGAAGCAGAGTGAGATGAGAGATTAATCAAGGAAGACCTCCTGAAGGAGATGGGATTCCTGAAGGGCCTCAAAGATGGGTAAAGCAGTGTTTTGATGGATGTGAAGGGGGATGGAGCAAGGAGTCATAAGAGTTAAGATGAAAATGTGGAGGGATTCCTGCATAGTAGTTTCCCTGGATTCTTAGAAGACAAAGAACGGAGTAGGGATTTTCTAACACTCCCCTCAACGTACCTGGAGAGCTTTTGCCTTGTCCAAAACGTCTCACCTCCACAACATCGCCAAGATCCACCCTTTTCTCTCCATCCAAACCACTACCTTGCTGGTTCAATTTCTCATCCTATCCGAACTGGATTACTGCATCAGCCTCCTCTCTGATCTCCCAGCCTCCTGTCTCTCCCTGCTTCAGTCTATACTTCACTCTGCTGCCTGGATTATCTTTGTGCAGAAACGCTGTTTGCATGTTACTTCCCTCCTCAAAAATCTCCAGTGGTTGCCTGTCAACCTACGAATCAAGCAAAAACTCCTCACTCTCGGCTTCAAGTTTCTCCATCACCTCGCCCCTCCCTACCTCACCTCCCTTCTCTCCTTCTACAGCCCAGCCCACACCCTCCACTCCTCTGCCGCTAACCTCCACACTGTGCCTTGTTCTCGCCTGTCCCGCCGTTGACCCCCGGCCCACATCCTTCCCCTGGCCTGGAATTCCCTCCCTCCACACATCCACCAAGCTAACTCTCTTCCTCCCTTCAAAGCCCTACTGAGAGCTCACTTGCTCCAGGAGGCCTTCCCAGACAGAACCCCCTTTTTCCTCTTCTCCTCCCCATCACCCCCTGCCCTACCTCCTTCTCCTCCCCACAGCACTTGTATATACTTGTACAGATTTATTACTTTATTTTACTTGTACATATTTACTATTCTATTTATTTTGATAATGTTGTACATATAGCTATAATTCTATTTGTTCTGACATTTTTGACACCTGTCAACATGTTTTGCTTTGTTGTCTGTCTCCCCCTTCTAGACTGTGAGCCTGTTGTTGGGTAGGGACCGTCTCTATATGTTGCCGACTTGTACTTCCCAAGTGCTTAGCACAGTGCTCTGAACAGAGTAAGCGCTCAAAATAAGATTGAATGAATGAATGAATCCAGTGACAACAGAAATTCCCCTATCCACCTCCCAGTGTGCCTGCCTTTTTCTAAAATGGACAGTGCTCCACCCTAAGGGGTTCCAGAGGGACCTTTAGCCTGGGAGAGTGGCATTCAGCCTTCACAAAAATCAGGCCTGGGAAGAGAGGAACTAGTCATACATTGATGTCAATCAATCTTACATTTTAATCAATACAATGTATTAAGTCCTTACTGTGAGCAGAGCACTGTACTAAGTGCTCAGGAAAGTGCAATATAACAGAGTTAGTAGACATTCCCTGCCCACATGGAGCTTACAGTCTAGAGGGTTTTGTAAGTTGCTCAACATGGCAACTGTGTGAGAAAAGCAGCATGGTCTAGTGGATAGAGCACAGGCCTAGGAGTCAAAAGGTCTTGGGTTGTAATCCCGGCTCTGCCACTTGTCTGCTGTGTGACCTTGGACAAGTCACTTAACTTCTCTGTGACTCAGTTGCATCAGCTGTAAAATGGAGATTAAGATTATGAGCCCCATACAATTTTCTAACACTTAGAACAGGGCCTGGAACATAGATAAGCACTTAACAAATGCCACAATTATTATTATTATTGTTGTTATTGTCAATTTCTTGTGTGAGCCCCTCCCTGACAATGAGGGGAAGCTGAGAAAGAGTCAAAACTCAGATTATTTCCAAATGACTTGAAAAAATCAGGTTTTGCCCAGGAATTGGGCTTCAGATTACTTCCTAACAAACCATTCTTTTCAGTGCCTGGGGAGCATACAGTACATAAAAGGAGGGAAACACTTTGAAAACATTGTGTTTTCCCAGCCAAAGCCAGTTGCCACAAATTAAGTCTCAGTCCAACCTGTAGCTGTTTCACTAAACACTCTTTGACCCCTCGACTCAGCTCTATGGTGGTGTTGCTTTTTAGTAATTAGACTCTCTGGGAGATAAGACATCTGGGTTCCAGTCCCAGTTCTGGCAAACTGTGTGACCTTGGACAAGTCATTTCCTTTTCCATGCTTGAATTTCTCCATGGGTAGTTCTAACTATTCTGTCCCCATTTCAGGAACAGTTCAGTGTCCTTTTTTCCTTCATCAGAACAAGAAGATTGGTCCAGGTCACTCACTAATATTTCTTATACTGGGGACACTTTGAGGACAGTAGCCATTTCCATTTTACATGTTCTTTACAGTGCCAGGGAGATGATGAACACTTATGAATGCCAGTGATTTGCCAGAACAACTTTCTCAGCAAGGCTGGATTTCCTTGGAATTTTACCAACCAAGAATACCTAGGTCTGACCCTGCTTAACTTGCAAACTAAACTGCTTCAGCCAAAACTCATTCACCCACACTGACTCTCTTCTCTAGCATAAGTAAAACAAGCCTAACATCCCAGCATCAAAAAGCTAATATGCTTCCTGCTACTCCCTGATTAACAGAATAATGGGAACTGGCAGCCTACATAATTACTCATGTAACTATATTGAGATAAAAAGTAATGTAAATTTTCCATTGAAAAGATGTCCCTGACACGGGTTAAAAAAAGAATCCTCATTACTTTCTCCTCTCCCACTCTGCCGTCTCCCGGCACCATAACTTCACAATGGATTAACCCAGTGACACCATTTTCATTGAAAATAAGTATATCTCAGTTGATAACATTTGGACCCATTTTTAGCTGAGAACCGAATAGGACAATCACTGTGAAACCACCATATAGCCAATGCTACAGCAGGATTCACAGTAAATTAATATACACTCCAGTAAAGGAAGCTCTCTTAGGGAAGGATAATGTCTTTTTCAGTATATATAGGACATAAAAAATAGAAACATGGCCAAAGGAAATGAAATGCCATTAAATGAATGGGGAGCATTTCTGGCAGTTTTCATTACAAGGCTGCTTTAGACCTAGACACCCTTATCAGGGTGGAAATTACATCAGGATTTCCAAATCACCAGTGAATGGAAACAGATTTTGCTGGACTCACTTTGTTAGATAACTAATGAGTGTAACACGGATGGGCAAAGCCAAAAGGAGACAGAGTAGGAGTAAGGGAAAAATGAACGTCTTTGTTAAACAGAATTTGTCAGTTTCCGCTTTCTGCTCCCGGGAGAGTGTTCAGGAGAGAGCTAATTGAATTAAGAACATGTTGTACTCTCCTGCTTGCACGGACGCTTTATCTGTGTCTAGTGGAGATGGCTGGAGAAGTCCGCGTCTGTGGAATTTATGGTAATTTCAGAACCCCGGACAGCAGCTGTAATCTGGGTCCTCTGTAATTGCAGGGATTTTTTTTAAAACTGTTGCATTTTGCATGATCCACGCCCCCCTGGAGAGACTGGACAGAAGGGGGAGAGAGGGGGAGACAGGGCGCCATTCCTACTTGGTTGTCCCTTGACCACTGCTTTTGATGCCCAGTCCCTCTTACCGGGGTTATGGTCCTGACTTAACGAGTTGCTGCGAATGGGATCTGGTGAAGTTAATGAGGTGGTCAGGAAAGGTGCAGCATAGGAAGGAGAGAGAGAAGGGCAGAGAGAGATGGAGGGGACGAGAGAGAGTGTGTAGCGGCAGCTCAGAATCCCCCCGCCCCTTCCCTTCTCTCTTTTCACAACTGGAAGCATCTAGGGAAATAGAAGGGGCAGAATTCTTAGAGCCGCGTGTGTGACCATGCATAGTTCTATGTCTTTGGAGACGCTGTCTCATTAGCGTACTAACGAGGCAGGTCCCGCTTCAGTCATGGAGTGGTAAACAGAGCAGGCCACTTTGCAAACCCTCATCCACCTCCACCAATTTGATCTAGTTAGAGACTGGGGCCCTATTAAATGAGGAAATAAATGAACAGAGCTGGGGCTGGTACTAAAGTTGGCCTCAAGAGAGAGGCGGGGGTATGCACTGCCTGGCAAAAGAGATGTTGGGAGCAAGCTGGTAGCTGGCCCCAATCAGCACTAGTGACTTGGAAGAAAGAATATACTGATTGAGCAGGAGACCTATGAGGGTCAGAGGGTTGCAGTTGCTCTTCTCTGGAGCCCAGGCTGAACCCTCTCCCTTTTCCATTCTCCCTTGTCACCCCTACCCTGCTTCCTGTCCCCCAACCTCCTCACACAGCACACTACTGACAGATCAGAAATATTGACTTTAGTTAGATGAGGTTCAGATTTTCCTATTAGCATTGGTTTTTGATTCTATAGGCTTGAGTCTGTAGGCTTAGAGAAGCAGCATGGTTCAGTGGAAAGAGTCCAGGCTTTGGAGTCAGAGGTCATGGGATCAAACCCGGCTCCGCCAGTTGTCAGCTGTGTGACTTTGGACAAGTCACTTCACTTCTTTGGGTCTCAGTTACCTCATCTGTAAAATGGGGATTAAGACTGTGAGCCCCCGTGGGACAAACTGATCACCTTGTAACCTCCCCAGCGCTTAGAACAGTGCTTTGCACATAGTAAGCACTTAATAAATGCCATCATCATTATTATTATTATTGTCAAAAAGCAAGGAGAACAGTTGCTAAAGGATAAGATATTTGTGCCATACTTTTTTAATGGTATCTGTTAAGCATTTACTTTGTGCCAGGCACTGTACTAAGCACTGGAGTAGATACAAGCTAATCATATTGGACCCAATCCATGTCCCACATGGGGCTCACAGTCTTAATCCCCATTTTACAGATGAGGTAACTGAGGCATGGAGAAGTGAAGTGACTTACCCAAGGGAACAGAGTAGACAAGTGGCAGAGCCAAGATTACAACTCAAGTCCTCTGACTCCCATGCCCATGCTCTTTCCACTAGACCACACTTTTTCCCACACTCCTGGAGGAGCCCCAGGGTTGGAGACTCTCAGGCTATTTGGATGCCAGTTTGTGAGATTTTGACAACTGTATCCCACCCCAAGGAAATTTTCAAGGGCCCTGAAGTTCTGAGTGGCCACTGTACTATCCATGTTCCTGACAGTTATTTGGGTACCTGAGCAGCTGGCAAGTTACTGAGCTACTAAGAGCCAGTGTAATGGTAGTCACGTGGAGGAGGAAAGTTGGAGTCTTCATCAAGGGTCCACTGGGTGTAGTGCACTGAATTAGGCATTTAGGAAATACAAACCAGAGAATGACAGAAGTCTGGCTGTAACCAACTAGTCTGAGGAAAAGGTTCAGAACTGCAGCTTGACCTAGTGGATAGAGTGCAGGCCTGGGAGTCAGAAAGACCTGTGTTTTAATCCTGGCTCTGCCACTTCTCTGCTGTGTGTGACTTTGAACAGGTCACTTAACTTCTCTATGCCTCAGTTACCTCATCTATAAAATGGGGATTACGATGTGAGCTTCACATGGGACATGAACAGTGTCCAACCTGATTAACTTAAATCTACCCCAGTGCTTAGTACAATGCCTGGAACATAGTAAGCACTTAAATACCAGAAACAAACAAACAAACAAAAAACCCGTCAGGATTCTGCAGCACCTGAGGACGCTGATGGGAAAGTAAACTAGTCTGGCAACAAGAACCTAGATTCTACAGTCCTCCCTTCCCCCTTAGGTGATATCACTCATCCCTACTCACCAAAGCTTTCCATCTCTTTCCTCCCTCCCTCCCTCTGTCTTCCATCCCGTTTCCAGCACAGTAGACAAGAAATATCCAAATAGCCTCAGTTTCCCCACAAGTCCAGGTCACCTAATAAAAAGCCAGATCACTCTTATCACTTCTATATTCATCTGGCAAAAATGTTGGCTGCTTGAGCCAGTCAGGGGAGGGTTTGGGAGGAGTGATAGTGGGAAAGGCAAGAGGAGAGATCAGTTTTCTCAGTTTTGTGGGAAGGCTGGGAAGAGCCCAGCAGAGTCTGGCTCTCCCAATGCTGCATCTCCATTAGTCCACCTCCAAGTTCTCCTGGACTATCTTCCAGCACCAAGCAAATCCACTGCCTCACTTTCCAACTGGATTTCTTTTTAGCTCTATGCAGAGGGTCATTATGGTTATGTCAACAGGCCTTCCAGTGTAATCTCAAGGAGGCAGATGGGACTGAAAAAAGAGCATAATGAAAATAGATCAGAGCTAGAGTTCTGAGCAATAATCTAAAATTAGGGAGAGAAAGAAATTTCTTCCCCTGTGAAAACCACATA
The DNA here is from genome assembly GCF_015852505.1 of Tachyglossus aculeatus. Classification (NCBI taxonomy): domain Eukaryota; kingdom Metazoa; phylum Chordata; class Mammalia; order Monotremata; family Tachyglossidae; genus Tachyglossus; species Tachyglossus aculeatus. The sequence continues at coordinate 74,866,570 of NC_052070.1, forward strand.
AGAAAAGAAATGAATTCAGGGATTTGGGATGGGCTTGGTGGCTATTCCTCCAGTCAATTACACTGAGATCCCACATCTGGAGTTGGCTCAGAACTGTAGCTCCAAAAAAGTTAATGGGACTTGGTGCATCTTGAAGATTTTGGTGTTGGCACCCCTTGAGGGCTACTACTGGAATGAGAGAGCAAGGTGAGATGGCCTTGAGGCCTACTGAGTCCCTGAAGGCTCCTGGAGGGAAAACAGCATTTATCAAGCCCTACCACTGGTTGACATCTTCTAAGAACTGCATCCTTGTTATAAAAAGCAGAGCCTTTAACAGCTCAAACTGAAAACAGTAAAAAAACAAAAAAAAACACCCAAAAAAAACCCTGCAAACACAGAAACCGATGTTCTTTACCTTTCAAACTGTTACCTTTTGGGGGGAAACTGAGCAACAGTGGTTATTTGCAAGGCTGGTGGTGAATGGTCAGTGCTTCTGCTTCTACTTCTGATTCTGCTAGACTGTAAACTTGTGATCGTGTCTGCTATTCGCTCCCACGGCTTCAACTATCATCTCTACGCTGATGACACCCAAATCTAAATCTCCGCCCCTGCTCTCTCTCTCTCCCTTCAGGCTCGTGTCTCCTCCTGCCTTCAAGACATCTCCATTTGGATGTCTGCCCACCATCTAAAACTCAATATGTCCAAGACTGAGCTCCTTATCTTCCTTCCCAAATCCTGCCCTCTCCCTGACTTTCCTATCACTGTTGATGGCACTACCATCCGTCCCATCTCACAAGCCCACAACCTTGGTGTCATCCTCAGGTGTCATACCTGTCCCGCCGTCGACCCCTGGCCCACATCATCCCCCTGGCCTGGAATGCCCTCCCTCTGCCCATCCGCCAAGCTAGCTCTCTTCCTCCCTTCAAGGCCCTACTGAGAGCTCACCTCCTCCAGGAGGCCTTCCCAGACTGAGCCCCTTCCTTCCTCTCCCCCTCGTCTCCCTCTCCATCCCCCCCCGTCTTACCTCCTTCCCTTCCCCACAGCACCTGTATGTATGTATATATGTTTGTATATATTTATTACTCTATTTATTTATTTTACTTGTACATATCTATTCTATTTATTTTATTGTGTTAATATGTTTGGTTTTGTTCTCTGTTTCCCCCTTCTAGACTGTGAGCCCACTGTTGGGTAGGGACTGTCTCCATATGTTGCCAACTTGTACTTCCCAAGCGCTTAGTACAGTGCTCTGCACACAGTAAGCGCTCAATAAATACGATTGATTGATTGATTGGTCCTCGACTCTGCTCTCTCATTCACCCCTCACATCCAATCCGTCACCAAAACCTTTCTGATCTCACCTCTGCAACATTGTCAAGATCCGCCCTTTCCCCTCCACCCAAACTGCTACCCTGCTGGTTCAATCTCTCATCCTATCCCAACTGGATTACTGCATCAGCCTCCTCTCTGATCTCCCATCCTCCTGTCTCTCCCCACTTCAGTCTATACTTCACTCTGCTGCCCGGATTATCTCTGTACAGAAACGCTCTGGGCATGTTACTCCCCTCCTCAAAAATCTCCAGTGGTCAACCTACGAATCAAGCAAAAACTCCTCACTCTCGGCTTCAAGGCTCTCCATCACCTCGCCCCCTCCTACCTCACCTCCCTTCTTTCCTTCTACAGCCCAGCCCACACACTCCACTCCTCTGCCACTAACCTCCTCCCTGTGCCTCGTTTTTGCCTGTCCTGCCGCCGACCCCCGGCCCACATCCTTCTCCGGGCCTGGAATGCCCACCCTCCACACATCTGCCAAGCTAGCTCTCTTCCTCCCTTCAAAGCCCTACTGAGAGCTCACCTCCTCCAGGAGGCCTTCCCAGACTGAGCCCCCTTTTTCCTCTCCTCCTCTCCATCCCTCCCTCCCTACTTCCTTCCCCTCCCCACAGCACTTTTATATATTTGTACAGATTTATTACTCCATTTTACTTGTACATATTTACTATTCTATTTATTTTGTTAATGATGTGCATATAGCTACAATTCTATTTGTTCCGATGATTTTGACACCTGACTACATGTTTTGTTTTGTTGTCCCATATTCCCCACTCCTCATGAACCTCCGGTGGTTGGCCATCCACCTCCACATCAAACAAAAACTCCTTACCATTGACTTTAAAACACTCAATCACCTGCCCCCTCCTACCTCACTTTACTGCCACCCTACTACAAACCATCCCACACACTTTGGGGTCCTTTAATGCCAACTTATTCACCATACTTCTCATCTATCTCACTGTCGACCCCTCACCCACTTCCTGCTTCTGGCCTGGTGAGCCCTCCCACTTCCTGACAGACAATTACTCTCCCCACTTCAAAGTCTTCTTGAAGGCACATCTCCTTCAAGAGGCCTTCCCTGACTAAGCCCCCTTTTCCTTTTTTCCCACTCCCTTCTGCATCTCCCGGACTTGCTCCCTCTAGTCAACCGCCCTGCCCAGCCATTTAGCACTTAAGTACATATCTGTGATTTATTTATTTTTATTAATGTCTTTCTCACACTCTAGACTGCAATCTCCCTGTGGGCACAGAATGTGCCTGTTATATAGTTACATTATATTCTCCCAAGTGTTTAGTGCAATGCTGTGCACATGGTACACACTCAGTAAATACGATTGATTGCTACTACTACTACAACTACTACTACTATTAGGCAGCATATTGGATAGAGCATGGACCTAGGAGTCAGAATGTTATGGGTTCTAATTCCAGCTCCTCCACTTGTCTGCTGTGTAACATTGGGCAAATAACTTCATTTCCCTGTACCTGAGTTACCTCATCTGTAAAGTGGGGATTGAGGCTGTGAGTCCCACACAGGACAGGGACTGTGTCCAACCCAATTTGCTCCAGCACTTAGTACAGTGCCTGGTATGCTTAGTACAGTGCCTGGCACATAGTAAGCAGTTAACCAAAACCATAATTATTAATTATTATCACTACTACTAAATTTACTACTACCATAACTAGTACTACTACTAAAATTACTACTGCTATAACTATTACTACTACAGCGTAGCTTAGTGGAAAGAGCCCGGGCTTGGGAGACAGAGGTTGTAGGTTCTAATCCCAGCTCCGCCACTTGTCAGCTGTGAGACTTTGGACAAGTCACTTAACTTCTCTGTTCCTCAGTTACCTCATCTGTAGACCGTGAGCCCGTTGTTGGGTAGGGATTGTCTCTATTCATTGCAACTTGTGCTTCCCAAGTGCTTAGTACAGTGCTATGCATACAGTAAGAGCTCAATAAATATGACTGACTGAATGAATGAATAAAATGGGGATTAAAACTGTGAGCCCCACGTGGGACAACATGATAGCCTTGTATCTATCCCAACGCTTAGAACAGTGCTTGACAGGATTTAGTGATTGATTTAATATGTGGATTGAATGACAGAGGAATCAAGGATAATGTCAAGGTTATGGGCTTGTGAGTCAGGAAGGATTCATTCATTCATTCAATCATATTTATTGAGCACTTACTGTGTGCAGAGCACTGTACTAAGCACTTGGGAAGTACAAATCGGCAACATATAGAGATGGTCCCTACCCAACAATGGGCTTATAGTCTAGAAGGGGGTTACAGACAACAAAACAAGTAGACAGGTGTCAATACCATCAGAATAAATGAAATTATAACTATATACACATGATCAATAAAATGGAGTAATAAATATACACAAGTGCTGGGGGGAGGGGAAGGGGGTAGGACAGAGGGAGGGAGTGGGGGGTGATGGGGAGGGGAGGAGTTGCAGAGGAAAAAGGGGGAGCTCAGTCTGGGAAGGCCTCCTGGAGGAGGTGAGCTCTCAGTAGGGCTTTGAAGGGAGGAAGAAAGCTAGTTTAGCAGATGTGTGAAGGGAGAGCATTCCTGGCCAGGGGTCAATGGTGGGACAGGTGAGAACGAAGGATGGTGGTGCTGTCTACAGTGATAGGAAAGTCAAAGAGATGATAGGGTTTGGGTGGAAAGATAAGTAGCTCTATTTTGGACATGTTAAGTTTGAGGTGATGGGAGAACATCCAAGTAATAATAATAATAATGGTATTTATTAAGCGCTTACTATGTGCAAAGCACTGTTCTAAGCACTGGGGAGGTTACAAGGTGATAAGGTTGTCCCACGGGGGGCTCACAGTCTTAATCCTGTAATCCCCATTTTACAGATGAGGTAACTGAGGCACAGAGAAGTTAAGTGACTTGCCCAAAGTCACACAGCTGACAATTGGTGGAGCCAGGATTTGAACCCATGACCTCTGACTTCAAAGCCCGGGTTCTTTCCACTGAGCCACGGCTGCTTCTCTGAGGTTTTGAGGGGAGGCAGGAGCTCTCCTCTAGAGAAACTGCTGAGAAGGGTGGGAGAATTGAAGAGGGGGCTAGAGAGGGGAGGGGCTGAGGAGATGTCTTCAAGACAGGAGGAGATGCAAGATTGCAGAGAGGGAGAGAGATCAGGGCTGAGATGTAGATTTGGGTATCAACCACACAGAGGTGGTAGTTGAAGCCATAGGAGCAAATGAGTTCTCCAAGGAAGTGGATGGAGATGGAGAATAGAAGGGAATCCAGAACTGAACCTTGAGGGACACCTGAAGTTAGGGCTTGGGGGGCATAGGAGGAGTCCATGAAGGCAACTGAGAAAGAACAGCCAGTGAGATAGGTGGAGAATCAGGAGAGGACAGAGTCAGTGAAGCCAAGGTTGGATAACATTTCCAGGAGAAGGATGTGGTCCATGATGTTGAAGGCAGCTGAGGGGTCGAGGAGGATTAGGATGGAATAGAGGCCATTGGATTTGGCAAGAAGATGATGACTGGTGACATTTGAGAGGGCAGTTTCTGTGGAATGAAGGGGACAAAATACAGATTTGACAGGGTCAAGGAGAGAAGTGGAGGAGAGAAATTTGAGACAGCAGGTGTAGACAAATCATTCAAGGATTTCAGAGAGGAATGGTAGGAGGGAGATGAGGCAATAACTGGAGAGAGCCATAGGGTCAAGGGAAGGTTTTTTTAAGATAGGGGAGATATGGGTATGTTTGAAAGCAGTGGGGAAGAAGCCATTGGAGAGCGAATGGTTGAAGATGGTTGTTAGGAAGGGAAGAAAGGAGGAGGTGAGAGTTTTGATAAGGTGGGAAGGAAGAGGGTCTGATGCACATTTGGAGGAGGTGGGTTTTGAGGGGAGGCAGGAGATCTCCTCTAGAGAAACTGCTGAGAAGGATGGGAGAGTTGAAGAGGGAGCTGGAGAGGGGAGAGACTAAGGAGGGGCAGGGACGATTTTAGGGAACTCCCACCTGATGGTGTCAATTTTCTTAATAAATTAAGTGGCCAGGTCACTGAGGGCGAGGGTTGGAGGAGGCGGGGGGACAGGGAGACCAAGGATATAAGAGGAGAAATGTAATACTAGATGAGGAAAATTCACGTATAATAATTGTGGTATTTGTTAAGTGCTTACTGTATGCCAAGCACTGTGCTATGTGCTAGAGTAGATACAGAATAATAAATCCCACATGGGGCTATAATCTAAAGGTGGGGGAAAGAACAGGTATTTAATCTCCATTTTGTAGATGAGGAGACTGAACCACAGAACCTTATTAAACGCATATCTCTCCAAGAGGCCTTCCTCAACTAGGTCCTCAGTTCCTCTTCTCCACTCCCTTCTACTACATCCTTGCACTAGGCTCTCCACCCTTTCTTCACCCCCGCCTCAGCCCCATAACTCTTGTATACATATCTGTAATTCAACTTATTTACATTACTATCTAACCTCCCTTCTAGACTGCAACCTTGTTGTGGACAGGGGACATGCTACCAACTCTGTTATATTCTACTCTCCCGAGTGCTTAGTTCAGTGCTCTGCACACAGTAAGTGCTCAATAAATACAATTGGTTGACTTGCCCATGGTCCCTAAGAAGGCAAGTTTTAGGTCTGGGATAAGAACTCAGGTCCCCTGACTCCCAACCTATGCTCTTTCCATTATGTCATGCTGCTTATTTTTAACATTCTGGATTAGTATCCATAAAGGAGGAAAGGGAAATTCCCCACAGCTGCCTTGGGGATGCCCCATTCCAACCCATACAGATGATAAGAAACAATAATTGAAAACTTGAACTTTGTATCCCTAGAGACCAGACCGATTCTTGACGATTTCCAACAGCAAGGATTTTCCCAGTCTGAACCCCTGGATACTGGACTCCCGTCTTGAGGCTATCACAGAGTTGAGGAGCAAACCAAGTGTGAAGTGTGAGTCTCCGGCCCCCCTCCTTCCACCTTCCCCAATGGAAGGCTCCCTCCAGGTGACTTCACAGGTTGAGGTAAGTACTTAATTCCTCCCAGAGCCTCAATCCTGGGTGGGCCAAATTCCTGAGTGATCAAGAGGACTCATGTTCCTGGCCTGAGACCACCCTGATGCACATCTCTATAGGCTCCCAGTGCCCCATGCAGATTGTAAGGTGGCAAATATTTGCTCTCACCCATATTGTTCAGCCAGGAACTTAGAAGTTCACAGAGGAGAACCAATGAGAAGCCACGTGGCCTAGTGGGAAGAGCACAGGAAGTCAGAGGACCTGGATTTGTACCCCAGTTTTGACACCTGTCTGCTATGCCTCAGTTACCTCATATGTAAAATGGGAATTAAGACTGTACATCCCATGTGGGACATGGACTGTGTTCAACCTGATTAGCTTGTATCTACCCCAGAGCTTATTAGAGTGCCTGGCACATAGTAAGCATTTGACAAATACCATTATATACCATATATATTTGGTGTTTGCAATTCGGGAGGATCATTCAGGGGCCCATCTCATTTCTTCAAGCAACACCCCAGGCATTGCCATACAATCCAAGTGCCCAGGAAACAGGGCCACCAGGTAGCTGCCCAAGACCTGGGCCCACTAGTCACTGACCTGGAGAACAACAGCATCCTTACCACAGATGGTGAATGTCCTGTTCCCATCACATACTGTGGCTGCTACCCTACCAGCAGGTGGTGGTTTAAGGTTTCTGATGCTGAGGTGCATATGCTAGTTTACAGTTAATGTACCTATCCACTACAGGACACTGTTCCTACGTGATGATCACCTCTCATTTCTCCACCTGGTAGGACTCTGAGCCTCTCCCAGACTTTAGTTCTTCCAGCCACCCAATGCACTCAGAGGGATCCTTTCCCTCCCACAATAGATCCTCTCAGTCCCTTATTTCTGGGACAATCCTGCGAGGCAGGCCTGACCTTGGCCTTGTTAGTCACCAGAGTGGTCCCCAAGAGAATTAGCAAGAAAGAGTGTTGTGCAGGTCAGCAGATATTAGCAGTAGTGGTAGTAGCCCCTCTCAGGATCGCACCTGGAGAGTTTCCATTACTCTACCAGTCTTGTCTACAGGAGGTAGACTCAAGCAGCGGTATACGTATTCCATTCCTAGCTTGGGAAGTGGCTAGTGAGTGGAAGGCAATCCGCTACAAGTCAAAACTCACCTGTGCTGGGCAGCAGCTGCATGGGAGAAAGTCAAGGGTAGAAACAAGTTTACTGTGCAGAAGGCAGTAGCAAACCACTTGCATATTTTTACCAAGAAAACTCTATGGATAAACTACCAGAATGATTGCAGGTGGAGGTGGGGCATTCTGGGAGAGATGTGTCCATGGAGTTGCTTTGAGTTGGAGATGGCTCGATAGCATAAGAAAAGGAGTAGCAGTAGTATTGCTGTTATTGTTGTTATTATTATTATCATACTTGTTCAGGGCTTTCTATGTTGTCAAGCACTGTTCTAAGATCTGGGGTTGATCCAAGATAATCAGGTTGGATGCAAATCGTGTCCCACATGGGGCTCACAGTCTAAGTAGGGGGAATAACAGGCATCAAATCCCCATTTTATAGTTGAGGAAACAGACAGAGAAATTAAATGACTTGCCCCAGGTCACACAGCAGACAAGTGCTGGAACTGGGATTAGAACTCATGTCCTCTGGTTTCCCAGGCCCATGGTCTTTCCAGTAAACCACACTGCTTCTTCAGCTGCTTGTACAGCTGAAATCTGAGATTTTAAGATCTGCCGGGCGGGAACTGGGTGATTTATTTCTCTTGGATGCTCCCAAGAGCCAGTGCAGTGCCCTGCCCCTGGAGATGCTCAACTGGCACCACTGGCACTAAAGCGGGCAGTCTGGGTACAGACCCCTGGGAGTAGAAAGGTGCTGACTAGGAGATTGGTAGCATACCAGGGTGCAGAGAGGGGTGCTATGGGACACGAGAACAGATTGATAAATAATGAGGCTCAGGCTGGCAAATGATGAGGATCAGTTTCTCAAAGACAAGGGTCAGGCTGGCAAAGGGATAGTGCTGAAGGCCAAGGGCTCTGGGGAGTGATGAGAGAGCTGTGAAAGGGGGGATGGGTGTGGCCAAAGCTACCCTTTCCTAGTTTTTCCCCCTTCCTTATCCATAGGTCTCATGAGAAACTCTGCCCCTGAAGTTACTGGGAAATTGCCCCATTGTCTAGGGGAGCCACAGCCCTCTTAGCCAATGAGAACTGCCAGAGATCGCCACCCTAGGTCCTCTGCCAGCCTCGACCTCTTTCCTGGCATATCTGAGGATTCCTCCTATCTTCCATGGATGGACATGGGTTGGGGACCTGATATGGGTCACCCAGAGATGCCAGCAAGGCCCTAGGAGCCTACTGTTAGCCCATAAATTCCCAAACTGCTCAACAGGGAGCTTCCCCAAATCCACCCCCACTTCACCACTTTCAACGTCCCCTCACCCTGCCCACAGCTAAAGTGCTTCACCTCCTCAGCCAGGAACATTGCAGCTCCACTAAGAGGAATAAAATGAAGAGGCCACTCTCCACCAGAGCCATTTCCCTAAGCACATTCTGAAATATTCACCAGTGAATAAATAATCCATCGCTCAGCTCTGGTTACAAACTCCCTCCACTGATCCACCTATCAAGAGGCTGCCGGTATGGATGAATAAGGGAGAGAGCATCTGTATGGGGCCCTGCTCTTTTGTTTCCCCAAGGATCTGGGGCTGGGTAGAGGCAGCATCTGGGGATCAAGATGGAAGAGCTAGTGATGGGTGTGAAAAACCTTGCTTACCAAATTGTAACAGCAAAGCAAGAAAATGGAAAGAGGAGATGAGAGAGGAAAGAAATATTTAGGAGAAGGAAAGGATGTGGGGAAATGGGAGGTAAACAAAAGGGAAAAAGTTAGAAATGGAAAAGAGAGGAAAACAAAGGGCAGAAATTTGTCCCCAAGGACATGACTGGGTCAATGGGTGCTACCCCCATCACTGACCCCCAAAGGACCTCTCAAGTTCAGCAGCCCTAATGAATCAGTATGGAAGACCTCTTGCCTGCATCCACCCAGAAATCTGGCCCCCCTGCAATACTCCATCATAGCCAAAAAGGAACAAAATTGGCATTGTCCATCTTCCTCTTCTCTTCCATTTCCCATCTCCCACCAGGAGTTCAGTACAATTAGAGCTGGGTAGAGTCTTCCCTGGGAGCTGGGGATTGGGCTTGATGATAATAATAATAATGATGGCATTTATTAAGTGCTTACTATGTGCAAAGCACTGTTCTAAGCGCTGGGGAGTTTACAAGGTGATCAGGTTGTCCCACGTGGGGCTCACAGTCTTAATCCCCATTTTGCAGATGAGATAACTGAGGCACAGAGAAGTTAAGTGACTTGCCCAAAGTCACATAGCTGACAAGTGGTGGAGCCGGGATTTGAACCTATCAAAGTCCCCTTCCTTGACTGAGGAACAGCCTCAATGGAGTGCTATGGGGATTCTGTGCCTCTTCTCCCTCCTATCAGTCATCTTTACTGAGTCATATGCAAAGTGTTGTACTAAGCAGTTGGGAGAGTTCAGTATAACAGAGTTGGCAGACACATCCCCGGCTCATAAGGACTTTGCAGTCTAGAGGGACTTAGACTTAAACCGTGAGCCACCCATGGGAAAGGGACTTTGTCCAATCTGGTTATTTTGTATTTACCCCACTGCTCAGTACAGTACTTGGCACATGCTAAGTGCTTAAATACAATAATTATTATTATTATTGTTAATTCAGTCCTAGTTCTTGTCCTGCCCTGTCCATAATGGCCCATGTCCCATGTGTAGACTCAGCCAATCAGCTGGAATCATGAGTCTGTTGTCCTACCAGACTACACGTGATTGCCAAACTCTGCTAATTATTCTTCCAAGCATCAGCCTTTTTTTCACCCTAGACCCAGGGTCATTTAGAGAAGAGACCACACAACAGGGTGCCAGGACTCCTAAATCCTAATGCAAGTCCTGCCAAAGGCTTGTAAGTCGATCTTCACTATCTGAGTGCCTCGGTTTCTCCCTCTACAGTTTGGGGTACTTCACAGTTGGCTACAGTTGGCCACCTCCCTCTATGGAGAAAAAAAAAAGACATCTCTAAAGTGATAGGAGCCACCCAGAAGCAAAGTGTTGGTTCTCAATAACATAAAGAGCATCCAATTTCTCTCAACAGGAGTCAATAGGTGACTTCCACAAGAGATTTTGGAAAAAATGTAAATGTTGTTCTTTTATATTAGCAAATAGACAAAGGGAAAAGACCACTGGGAACTGATTTGGCTGCAGGCCTCATTGGATTCTCCTTGGGGAGTCTGATTCCCACTTGCAGAGTCACAGGGCAGCTGTGCTAATATGTGCCAAGAATTTATTTACCAGACTGCAAAAATGGTTTCCCCAGCTCCCACTCAGTGCGGCAGGGGTGGAACGTTCAGCCTCATCGACTCACTCAAGCCTCATCTGTATCTCACCTTCAAGGATTGGACTGGTGCGGTCCAAGGCTTAAATCAAAGCCCAGGCCACCTGACTTGCTCCCGCTGCTCCTTCCTGAGGAGATTTGTGGGAGCCCAAGGGCTCTCATACCAGGGGATGAATAATTGACAAGGGCTATTTAAAGATTCAGTGGAGTTTTTTCAACCTTGTCACCCTGGAGTAACTCATTTCTGGCTCTCTTGGAATAAATTATTTTTCCTCTCCCCCTCATTAGCTTGAATTTCTTTGTTTCACTTGCCTACACGGTTTCTTCAAAATCCCCTTGGTCTTTCAGCTGCCACTGTTGGGAAGTACCTGGGAAGCTGGGTTCTGCTATGGGTCGGTGGCATAAATAGGACAAGGAAAAACCAAGCAAGCCTACCCCTGAATTGTCCAAGGTGTCTTCTGTCCCCACTCTCCAGGAAGGTTCTAGGTAGAAAATAGAATTTTACAGTTGGTATCCATGAGTCTCAAGCAGAGGAAGTGAACTCCCAGCAAGAGGCTAGCCTCCAACAGCAAGGTAGAGAAGCAGAATAGTGTATCATATAGAGAACAAGCCTAAGAAGTCACAAGATCACTGGTACTAATACCTGCTCTGCCACTTGTCTGCTGTGTTGCCTTCAGTAAGTCACTTCACTACTCTGGGCCTCAGTTACCTCATCCGTAAAATGGGCGTTGAGACTGTGAGCCCCACGTGGGATATGGGTGGTATCCAACCCAATTTGCTTGTACACACCCCAGCACTTAGGGGTGGAACATAGTAAGCACTCAACATATTTGCTTATGGTTGTCACATACGTGCAGAGGTCTTCCCTTCCTCTCAAATACGTGGCAACCAGCTTTAGTTTTATTTTGCATGTGCATCCTTTGCTTCTCCACCCCCAGAAATAAAAGGTTCTTTTTAAAAAGTTCAGCAGGGTGGGGTTTAGCAGGCATGTTTTCCCTCTCTCTCCACCTCCTCCTCTGCCCCACCACCCAAGGGAGGGGTTCCAGGCTTGGCTCTCCCCACACCAGGGAAGGCAGGAGAACAGACTCGGCTCTCTCCCCTTGGGAAAGATGGCCAAGCAGCCCCGGGGGGAGCTCCCCATGTGGCAAAGGTGGCCAGAAGACCTAGGGTGGCTTTCCCTGCACTGGGGAAGGCAAGATTTAGGGTTGTTTCTCCCTACCAGAGGATCCTGAGGACACAGCATGGGATCTCAGAACCCAAAAAACACAGAATTCCTGCTTCCCACTTCAAAGGCACAGAGGCAGCAACACAGGGGCAGATTCACAGACGACCATGAGATGGGGAGGCAGAGAAGTCCTTCAGAGCTGGGGTGGGAGGCTAGTATCACTGGAGCCTCACAGAGCCCAGGTTGGGAGAGAGCAGGGCCTCTGTCCAGGCAGAGAAGACTGTGGACCTGCTGGCCCTGGCTCTTTGCACTGATTCCTGTGGTTGGGAGGGAGGGGCAAATTAGGAAAATTTTCCTAAACAGTGTGGCTTAGTGGAAAGATCATGGGCCTGGGAGTCAGAAAGACTTGGGTTCTAATCTTGGCTCCACCACATGTCTGCTGTGTGACTTTGGGGAAGTCACAACTTCTCTGGGCCTCAGTTACCTCATCTGTAAAATGGGGATTAAGACTGTGAGCCCCAGGTGGGACAGGGACTGTGTCCAATCTGATTAGCTTTTATCTACCATAGTGCTTAGAACAGCACTTGGTACATAGTAAACACTTAACAAGTACCCTAATTATTATTGTTAGGCTCTGCAGCTTCTGCCCCTGGTAGCCAGGCCCAGAGCCCACTGGCTGTGGGACCAGGCTCCAACTCTGGGGCCAGGCTGAGATGAGTTGGGGAGGGAGAGCCAGGAGAGGCTGGGTCATAGTGGAGAGCAGTCTGCTCCAGGCTGCAGCGAGGGATGTGCAGAGGAGAGTGAGGGCAGATCTGGAACTGACAGGGCCGGCGGAGGGAGTCACCACTTAGGGAAAGATCCATGTCCACCACCTGAGAGGGGCTGCAGCCAGCTGTGTGGCTCAGGTATATTGGTATATACTCAGGTATATACTAGGGATATTGGAGCCAGCTAATTCTGGAAATTTTTGCTCCAGGGCATCGCTAAACAGGATGGATTAGCATGGCCTAATGAAGTGTGATGTGGCCTAGCAAAAAAGAGCACAGTCCTGGGAGTTCTAGTCCTGGCTCTACCACTTGCCTGCTTTTTAAACCTTGGGCAAGTCACTTCTCTGTGCTTCAGTTACCTCATCTGTAAAATGGGGATTCAATATCTGTACTCCCTCCTATTTAGACTGTGAGCCCTGTGTTGGACAGAGACTATGTCTAATGTGATTATCTCTTATCTTCCCCAGTGCTTAGAACAGTGCTTGATGCAAACTAAGTGCCTAACAATTACTCCAATTATTATTACTATTAGGATGGTTTGGTGACAACATACTGTGTGTTGGCATGCACACATGAGCGGTGGCACTGTGAACCATCATGAGGCCATGCTGGACGTTAGAATTCTGGGGTCTGGCCAGTGCCAAAGCTCATAGTCTAGCAGCTGCCATCTTGGTTGGTACATGAAAACTAACTTGGCATGGAAAGACCATTGATTGTATTCCTTTGGAGTCAAATGGGCAAGTAACACCTGACTCAGAGCACTGGAAAATATCATTTTGAAATAGCTTCCACAGAGATGGGATGGGGAATGGGTAAAGACTTCCTCAGAAGCACACCGCAATCCAGAGCTTGAAAGGAAACCTAAAAGGCCTTCTGGAGTTGTCGCAGAGCCATCTAGTGGTAATATTGATTTTTTCACAGAGCCATTCAAACCACCAGGAGCCTCCAAAGCCAGCATGAAGTGGAGAAGGGAGACAGTTGGCCAGATAGTTCAAACCAAAGGCCAAAAGACAATGATTCCATCAAGCAAGGGGGCTTTTTCAACTCCATTTTGCAAGTTCGTAATTCCACTAACATTTGCAGTGGGCAGGCATGGCAGAGCAGCCACAGCAGAAAGGCTATACCTACCACTAGCCCTGCTCAGGAACCACTTCTTCAACCTGAGGGCTGAAGCCATGTCCAGATTGGCCACCCCCTACCTTTGATCTGAAGAAAGGTCCCAGAGCTAAGGAACTTGGGGGTGCGATTGGGGCAGCAGGGGATGGTGAGAATAACAGCAACCTTGGGCATCAGCTGTCTTCAATCATGCAGACTCCTGGGACAATTAGGAAGCACACTTAAGGAAACTGGGCTCCAGCCCTACTGTCTGTGATCATTGGAGCTCATATAATACTTGCGTTCTAATCTCAGCTCCATATTTGTGTGCTGTGTGACCTTGGATAACTCATTTAACTTCTCTGTTCCTCAGTTTCCTCATCTATAAAATGGGGATTAAGACTGTGAGCCCCACGAGGGACAGAGATTGTGTCCAACCTAATTATCTTGTATCTACCCCAGCACTTAGTATAGTGCCTGGCACATAGTAAGCACTTTACAAATACCATTATTATTCAAAGTATACCAGACACAACTACAACAAATGCTGGTTTTATGGGCTTGTTGGCCTGAGAGATTGCAATTTTAAAGCTAATGGGCAGCAGGCAAGACCCAGTTCATCTCTGTAAGATCATTGTGGGCAAGGAATGTGTATTTTATTGCACTCTCCCAAGCTCTTAGTATAGTGCTCTGCACATAGTATGCACTCAATACAATTGACTGACATCTCCAGCTTGCCATGCAAATCAATGCTGCCCTAGCAAGCAACTTCTTGCTTAGACCTCCAGGGTCTTATACACCAGTAAACACAATCCACATAGCACACACCTCTTATCCCATCCCCCAGATGCAGGAATGGAAAAACTGAAGCCCAGAAAAGGAAAGAGATCATCCCAAGGTCACACAGTAAATCACTGACAGCCTGGAATAGGAATTAGATTTCAGGGTCCCTGCCTGCATCTAATCAAGGGGTCCTCTCAGCTCAGGGAGTAGTGATCTGCAAATTAGGTATTGAGTAGCACCCCTGTCCCACATTCAGGAATACTGGTTTCTAAGAATGGCAGGAATCCTCAGCTCTCTGCAGTATTTGCTAAACATTTACTAAGTGTCAAACTGTAGGGCAGATTCAAGATAATCACAGTCACTGTCCCTCATGAGGCTCATAGTCTAAGTGGGAGAGAGAACATGGAATCCCCATTTTACAGTTGAGAAATGAGGTGCAGAGAAGTGAAGGTCACAGCAGGCAAGTGGCAGAACCAGGATTAGAAACCAGGTCCTCAGACTCCCAGGCCCATGCTCTTTTCACTAGGCAACAATGCTTCAGTTGATTGAGAACCTACTGAGAAGCAGCCAGTTCTGGAGCCCAAAGAAAGAGGACCAGCTGTGGGAGACTAGAAAGCCATATATCCTCTCTGTCCCTCAGTTACTGTGATCATTAACTGAATGTATTGAGTGCCTCCTGGGAGCACAACACTGTACCGTATTAGGTGCTTGAGGAACATACAGAAGTGGTTTGAGATTCAAGGCCTGCCCATAGGGAGTTTACCATCAATTTTCCTGACAGCCACAAGGGGGTTGTTGCTTTCTCTGTAAGCAGCGTGGCTCAGTGGAAAGAGTCCGGGCTTGGGAGTCAGAGGTCATGGGTTCCAATCCCTGCTCTGCCACTTGTCAGCTGTGTGACCTTGGGCAAGTCACTTCTCTGGGCCTCAGTTCCCTCATCTGTAAAATGGGGATGAAGACTGTGAGCCCTTTGTGGGACAACCTGATCACCTTGTATCCTCCCCAGCGCTTAGAACAGTGCTTTGCACATAGTAAGCACTTAATAAATGCAATTATTATTATTAATGTACTTTTTTAGAGCACTTTTCAGGAGCACAGATCTGATCAATAGGTGCATCTGAGTCATCATCTTATCACCTTATGAGGGAAATAGAGAGATGAACAGACGGAGAAGGGATGCACCGAGAAGGGAAATGATTGGCACCATGGATAGAGCATGGGCCTGAGAGTCAGAAGGTCATAGGGCTCCACCACATGTCTGCTGTGTGACTTTGGGCAAGTCATTTCTCTTCTCTGGTCCTCAGTTACCTCATCTGTAAAATTGGGATTAAGAGCTTGAGCCCCATATGGGATAGGGACTGTGACTAATGTGATTTGCTTGTATCCACTCCATCACTTAGTACATTGCTTGTTACATTGTAAGCACTTAAATACCGCAATTATTATTGTTATTATTATTATTATTACTAACCAAAGACTATGCATAAGGCTCCTGCTATAGTGTAGGATTATTTGGACCTCTAAAGGGGCTAGTTTCCCCTCCTTCTCTTCCTCCTCCTTCTCCTCTCCCTGCCCCCTTGGGGTGACCCAACTGATTGCCATCAAGCTCTTGTGCTGAGTCTCCAGAGTCTCATCCTTGTTGCTGCATTCATCGCCCGGGATGAAATAGATTAATCAAAGAGCCTCATAAATCAGCTCATGTGAGCGCGGCAGATATTTACAGCTCGGTTTCACTTTGCAAAGAGATTAAGTGTATGCCAATTTATTTTCCCTTTGTGGGGAGATTAAATGGGGCTTGCTCAGCCGGCATGGAGCTGGGCCCAGCATCGATGGGGATGAGAGGGGAAAGGCATATGGATTGCCCAAGTGCTTACCTACTGCCCAGCTGGTTGCAGAGCTGAGCACCCTGGGTGTGTCAGGGGGGTCCGTGCAGGGTACTGGCATTTAGGGACCCTGGGTGCTGGCCTATCTCCTCAACTCTGCTGTCACCTTGCTGGTGCTCTCCCTTGGGTTGGGCTTGATTGGAAGTTTCTGATATAGACAACATCTTTCCAGCTGAAGGGAAAAAGCCTGTCCACTCAGCCTCAACAGGGACCAGCATCTGCCACGTGGCCACTGGGACCACCGTGACCTCAGTTACTGTTAACAACTGGTGCGGCAGCCAGGGGAAACTGGCCTTTCTCAGCTAGGCAGAAGGGGCAACAGAGTTTGCTGGAGGGACAGCAGAATTAGGGCAGAGCCTTACAGCACTTATGTACATGTCCAGAATTTATTTTGTCTTCCCCCTCCCCCCCAGACTGTAAGCTTCTTGTGGGCAGGAAATATGCTTGCAAGCTCTGCTGTATTGTACTCTCCCAAGCACTTAGTACAGTGCTCTGCTCTGCACACAGTAAGCATTCAATAAATACTACTGATTGAATGATTGATCAGAGGCCCCACTCTACACTGTAAGCTCACTGTGGGCCGGGAATGTCTGCTTATTGTTGTACTCTCCAGGGCACTTAGTACAGTGCTTTGCAGAATAAACAGTCAATAAATGATTGAATGAATTTGCCTCCCTCCCACTCATCCCTTTCCACCATCTCCTCTATTCCCTCTCACTTCCCCCACCCTTACTTTAACTCTTCACACACACCCCTTACACTACTCCCTCTTTTCCTCTCTTTCTCCTTAACTAATCTCCTTTCACCCTCTTCCCATACCTCTCTGGCCAGATTTCTAATCACCTTATATTAAATACCAATAAACAGACCCCAAACGGTATAGAATAAAATCCAATTCCCAAACACAATCTTCCTTCTCCAGACTTCATTGTCACTCTAACCTAAAAAAATCTTCCCTAGACCCAATGGCTTTCTCTAGTTATCACCCCAACTCCCCCTCCTACCACTTCTCTCCAAAATCCTTGAAGTTTCAAGTTCTCTAATTCTCTCTGATCCCACTCCAATCTGGCTTCTGCCCGCTTCACTCCACAGAAACCACCCTTTCAAAGGGCACAAATTAGCTCCCCAGTCTAGACTGTGAGCTCGCTGTGGGCAGGGATCATCACTCTTTATTATTGTATTGAGTTTTTCCAAGTTCTTAGTACAGTGATCTGCACACAGTAAGCACTTAATAAATTTGATTGAATGAATATCTTCCTTGCCACATCTAATGGCCTCTTGTCTTGCCTTATGCTGTCGAGTCATCTCCGACCCATAGTGACTCCACGGACACATCTCTCCCAGAATCCCACATCTCACCCGACCTCAATCTGAAATCATTCTGTTAGTGTAAACAGAGTTTTCTTGGTAAAATATGCAAGTGGCTTACCATTGCCTTCTTTCGCACAGTAAACTTGAGTCTCCATTCTCAACTCTCCCATACAGCTGCTGTCCAACACAGGTGAGTTTTGACTTGTAGCAGATTGCCTTCCACTCACTAGCCACTGCCCAAGCTAGGAATGGAATGGGTATTAATTAATTAAAGGGTATTAAGTACTTACTATGGACTCAGCACAGCCAAACCAGGAATAAATACAAGATAATCAGATCAGACACCAACACTGCCTCACCAACTGAGCGGGCAGAAGAGTGATTTTATCTTAGAGTTTAACAGACTTTAATGTCAGATGATTCATTCAGGCCATTTCAATGCCTTGGACAATCTCCTCAGTCACCATGTCTCTACGGTCTCTCCAGGCAGGGCCTGCTTCAGACACCTGGCTTCCCTGAGGCAAGGATAAGTTTGCCCTACAGTTTCTGTGTAATGTCCTTCTATAATTCTATTTATTCTGATGGTATTGACACCTCTCTACTTGTTTTGCTGTCTGTCTCCTCCTTCTAGACTGTGAGCCCGTTGTTGGGTAGGGACCATCTCTATATGTTGCTGATTTGTACTTCCCAAGAACTTAATACAGTGCTCTGCACACAGTAAGCGCTCAATATGATTGAATGAATGAATGTCCTTATATTACACCAGACTAAAAGTTTAGGGTGTCATAATAATAAAAATAAGTGGTATTTGTTAAGTGCTTACTCTTTGCCAAGCACTGTGCTAAGCACTGAGGTAATTACAATGTAATCAAGTCAGACACAGTCCTTGACCCACATGGGGCTCACTGTTTAAGTGGGAGGGTGAACAGGTATTGAACCTCCATGTTACAGATGACTGAGGGCCAGAGAAATGAATAGACTTGCCCAAAGTCATTATAGTAGGTAAGTGTTAGGGTCAGAATTAGAACCCAGATCCCTTGACTCTCGGGCTTATGCTCTTTCCATTAGGTCATGCTGAACCCCCCAAAACTAGGCCATTTCTCTTGAGAGACCCCTGACCTGTGTTCCCTTCCCATGCTCTGGTTCATAGAGGTGCTGCTACTGGCTCAGAGGAGTAGCTGGGTGCTTTCAAATTTTCCATTCCCCCTGAATCCTCACCCACTGCCACAACAGTGCATCAGTCAGGCCCTAAAGCTACAACTCCTCACCCTTTCTTCCCTCCCACCCACCTCTCCTCTGTGCCAGATTGTGAGGGGCCTAGCTTAGTGCTAGGCAGCTTCCCTCCTCTCTGGGTCCCATCTCCAGGGGAGTCCTAACCCATAGGGTAGAGAAGCAGTGTGGCTCTATGGAAAGAGTACGGGCTTTGGAGTCAGAAGTCATGGGTTCAAATCCTGACTCCACCAATTGCCAGCTGTGTGACTTTGGGAAAGTCACTTAACTTCTCCAGGCCTTAGTTACCTCATCTGTAAATTGGGGATTAAGACTGTGAGCC
Source organism: Tachyglossus aculeatus (assembly GCF_015852505.1). Classification (NCBI taxonomy): domain Eukaryota; kingdom Metazoa; phylum Chordata; class Mammalia; order Monotremata; family Tachyglossidae; genus Tachyglossus; species Tachyglossus aculeatus. The sequence goes on from NC_052070.1 coordinate 74,885,844, forward strand.
CCCCGTGGGACAACCTGAACACCTTGTAACTTCCCCAGCACTTAGAACAGTGCTTTGCACATAGTAAGTGCTTAATAAATGCTATTATTATCATTATTATTTTTATTATTATCATTATTATTAGTGGTGAGAAACAGGGGATCATGCTCCAAATTAGCACCAAAGCTTCTAGCTCAAGACGGCTGGCCACCATCACTTCCCAGTCTGCTTTTTCCCTTCCCACTCTCCTCATCCCTTGTTACGCTGCTCTGCTGCCACCTGCTGCTCTCCAATTTTTCCCTCTGCTCCCTGAGGAGCACTGACCTCAAGCTATTAACACAGTGCCGTGCACAGGGTAAGGACTCAATTAATACAATCAATTGATCTATTCCTCCTTCCCTCATCACTCCATCCTGTTCTTGTTACTTTCCCTTTTTGCCCCAGAGCATCTTCACAGCCTGAATCCCCAAACCCATCCCCAACTGGGAGTCCCTCCTAAATGGTAGTGTTGAGAGGGGAAGTAGAGGATTAAAGGAATGGGGGTGCTGACCTAGAAGGAGGGAAGAAGCAATGGAATGCACTAGTGGTGAAGCCCAGGCTCCCTTCCTGAGAGCTATAGGCTCAACTTACTAAATACATTTCATTAATTCCACCCGTCAGCCCTGGAGGCAAAGCTACTTTACTTTCATATCATCTTTCCAAGCCCTGATCTTGGCCCCTCTTCCTTCCATAAACATCCCTGCCCCAACAACACACTCCTTTGGGGTCCCAGGCAGTTGGTAAAGTCGAAAAACCCCAACTTCACAGGCAGGCAAATTTGGTTGTTGTGTTAAGAAGCAGCATGGCGTATTGGATAGAGTACAGGCCTGGGAGTCAGAAGGTCATGGGTTCTAATCCCAGCTCTACCACCTGTCTGCTGTGTGACCTTGGGCAAATCACTTCACTGGGCCTGTTACCTCATCTGTAAAATGGGGAATGAGACTGTTAACCCCATCTGGGACAGGAACTGTATTCAACCCTGAACCCCACCTGGGACAGGAACTGTATTCAACCCAATTGGCTTATAGTCACCCCAGCACTTAGTACACTGCCTGGTACATAGCAAACACATAATACAATAATAACAGCAATTCCTGAGACAGAAAGCTTTCCTGGGGTTCTCTGGGCTTCAGAGTACCCCTATCTGGGGACACCCTGAGCACGTGCAATAACCCACCCCCAAAATACTGGTTCCTTTCTGCATCCATTTCCCAAGGAGTCAGTTTTATCCCCCCTGGGATCAGAGCACTGAGGAACAGCAGTCAGAGCTATAATTGGGGCTTCTAAATCCTGCCCCTGGCCAGCAACTTTGATGCTGCTCTGATCTCAAGCCCTGCCCCTACCCTGGGAGTCTTCCAAGCTTCCTGATGAATGTCCAAACTGGAGCATCCCAAGGCAGTTGGGAGCCCAACAGAGGCAGTGCAGGCCTGCTGACAAACTCACTCCTTCTTGGGCCTTATCTTGCTGGAACAGACAGCCAGGGCTCTCAGTAGAGAGCCACCCTAGAAGAGGCAGTGAGCTGTATGATCAGCCACTTTCATGTTGCTATTGAAGGGTCTATCACACCAGCGGCAGAGACGAAATGAAGCAACCACCTCCTCCCAGCCCCCAGCCACCTGAATAGAAGGGGATCCAGGTGCCCCTATCAGGTCGACTCAGCAGCAGATTAAATGCTTTTCGATACAATCCAATTAACTCTTAAATTGAATAGGCAAACCTGTGTTAATATACCCCCTCAGCACATTTTGTTTTAAAGATACAATCTCCACTGTAGATTATGTTGTGAGGCTAGCAAGTTCACCCTCAGTTTAATCAGATAAAATGCCAATTAATCCCCAGGTCCCTTTGCATCCGTTGACACCCTGCCACCAGAGGATCTGGAAGGGCAGAAGGTCCTGGTTAGAGAAGGATGGTCTACTCTGAGAGGCGAATCCTAAATGTGGGAGGCCGGCATCTCCAGCTGGAGGAAGAAGGGAGGATTTAATCTACAGCTGTAACTTTAAATTTGGAGGGCGGCGAGGGAAGAGGAGGGAGAGAAGTGCATCATAGACTAATTACCCTCCAGCTTTTAACTAGTGCCTATGCGGGAATGGGAAAAAAAGAGGAATTTTTCTCTGATGTGGATAAGCCTCCGCAGTAGGCTTTTTCCTCCTTTAGATATGCAAATCTGAGCCGGCTTCAGCGTTCTAACCGGGTCAGGGTAGTTGCAGTGGTAGTTTAAGGGACTGTCAGAACAAGAGGGGATGGGGTGAGATGGGAGACTTAGGTCATTATAGCCCTGGACTTTCATCTCCTCTCTCCTCCCCCATTCCTGCCTTTGTGGACTCCCTGCCTTGGAGGGAGGCAGATCCAGTACTCTGCACCCCTGAATCCTGAGCTAGTGTATTCTGTAAAAGCAAAATTATTGAATCCTTCTGTTCAGGGGGGGTGGGGGACAAAGGGAACCTCTTTTCAGAGGTTCATCATTCAGCATCTAAACTGTTTCTCCCAAAATGGGATTTAGCACCAACATGGGGGAGGTCAAAGATTCAGATTTGAAAGAGATCTCCAGAGGTTATTTAGTTCACCACCTGTTTCTAGGCAAGCTTTGCTTTAGTATATCACAAATCATTTATTTCTATTTGTCTCCCACTCTAGACTGTAAAGTCATTTTGGACAGGGACCATCTCTACCAACTCTGTTGTACTCTCCCAAGTGCTTGATACAGTGCTCTGCATACAGTAAGCACTTAAATGCTGATGGTGGCAACTATCCAGAAAGGTTTTATTCATCTGTCTCAGAATGAAAGACCTAGAGGAGTCCAGTATGGTTTATCCAAGTGTGGAAGGGAAAAACCCTTAAACAGGGACTCTGAGTGCACTACTGATTTTAGTTCACTGCTTGAAATCAGTGATTTTAATGCCGGCAGCTGATACAACTGGATTGTGAAAAGTTGTACCTTTTTCCCATACTTACATTTCATAAATTAAGATCTGTTCCAGAACCACTGGAAAAGTAATATGACATTCCTTTGCATGCTATGCACCATAATGATAAATATCACAAACTGTTATTAAAGTAATTCAAAGCATAACATCACAATAGTAAACAGAGAGTTGTAATATGATTATGAGTCTCTTTCAGAAGCTGCAGTAGTAGAAATTGGTTCTTCTGACTGCTGTAGTGATTTTTCAACTTTGAAGAATTTGTCTAATTTAAGTTGAACAGCAAGCCTTCTTTTCTTCAAAAAAGCTTTCTTCAATCATATTTATAAATGTATCTGCTTTCTTGAACATTGAGGCAATGCTTTTGAATCCCAAAATTTTAGCTGATAATGGAAAAGTAAAAGATGCTTCATCTGTTTTGGTATCTTGCAATAATATATTTGATTATCAAAGTTGGACAATGATTCCTCTGAGATGCAATTAATACCCCAAAATTTGCATAACCCATTTATAAATTAAGTTAGCTCCTCAGATGGCCAAATTCATTGGTTATCTGCTCAAAGGTCTTTTCAAATCTTTGAAAGTCTGAACCAGACTGTGAACACAGTTTCTTCTAAGATCCATTCATGTTGAACAGTTTATCTCAGCTCAGTAGGGGAGGAGAAAGGAAGGGTTTTACTTACCTTCAGTTCCAGGCCTGAATATCAGAGTGGTTGGATGAATGCCTAAGAGGGGAAGGAGAGGGAGGGAGGAATAGGGGAAGGAGAGGGAGGGAGGGAGGAAGAGGGGAAGGAGAGGGAGGGAGGAAGAGGGGAAGGGGAGGGAGGAAGAGGGGAAGGAGAGGGAGGGAGAGGGGAAGGAGGGGGAGGGAGAGGGGAAGGAGGGGGAGGGAGGGGGGAAGGAGAGGGAGGGAGGGAGGAAGGAGAGGGAGGGAGGGAGGAAGAGGGGAAGGGGAGGGAGGGAGGAAGAGGGGAAGGAGAGGGAGGGAGGAAGAGGGGAAGGAGAGGGAGGGAGGGAGGGAGGAAGAGGGGAAGGAGAGGGAGGGAGGGAGGGAGGGAGGAAGAGGGGAAGGAGAGGGAGGGAGAGGGGAAGGAGAGGGAGGGAGGGAGGAAGAGGGGAAGAGGGGAAGGAGAGGGAGGGAGAGGGGAGAGGGGAAGGAGAGGGAGGGAGGAAGAGGGGAAGGAGGGAGAGGGAAGGAGGGAGAGGGAGGGAGGGAGGGAGGAAGAGGGGAAGGAGAGGGAGGGCGGAAGAGGGGAAGGAGAGGGAGGGAGGAAGAGGGGAAGGAGAGGGAGGGAGGAAGAGGGGAAGGAGAGGGAGGGAGGAAGAGGGGAAGGAGAGGGAGGGAGGGAGAGAGGAAGGAGGGAGGGAGAGAGGAAGGAAGGAGGGAGGGAGAGAGGAGGGAGGGAGGGAGAGAGGAAGGGGGGAGGGAGGGAGAGAGGAAGGGGGGAAGGGAGGGAGAGAGGAAGGGGGGAAGGGAGGGAGAGAGGAAGGGGGGAAGGGAGGGAGAGAGGAAGGGGGGAAGGGAGGGAGAGGGGAAGGGAGGGAGAGGGGAGAGGGGAAGGGAGGGAGAGAGAAGAGGGGAAGGGAGGGAGAGAGAAGGGGGAAGGGAGGGAGAGAGAAGGGGGGAGGGAGGGAGAGAGGGAAAGTTTGACTGTATGTGTGCACCTGAGGTTCTCAGTCTGAGCATCAGCCAGTTGAGTGTATGTGATATTTGCTAAGCACTTAATACTCGCTATGCACTATACTAAGGCAGATTCAAGATAATCATGTCAGACATAGTCCCTTCCCACATGAAGCTCACAGTCTAAGTAGTAGGGAGAACAGGTGCTTAATCTCCATTTTACAGATGAGGGGCCTGAGTCACAGATAAGTTAAGTGACTTGCCCAAGGTCAACCAGCAGACAAATGGCAGAATTGAGGTTAGAACCCAGCTCCCTCTGACTCCCAGGCTCCCCACTAGGCCATGCTGCTTCTCTAATGGTCTTGCTTGGCCTCTTTCAAGAGACTTGGAGGACACATTTGTCTAACTCCTTCAGGCCACCTAGCACCTGAGTGAGGAGAGCAAAGGACCATTCTCCCTATGAGGGTCGTCATCACCCTCACAGACCAGGCCAAATAATGGTGTGATGTGGTCTGTGGCCCTATTGGTTTTTCACCCAGGAATAAATGATGTTGGATCCTGCAATATCCTTCCCAGGGGACAGGCCCTGAGCCCAGTGCTTTGAACCACTTAATTCTCTCTGAGCGTTGGAAGTGTGTGAGTTTGGCTGGGAGAGTCGGGGGAGGTTGGTAATGAGTATCTGTAATTAATGTCTGGGAAGGCAGCAGGAGGAGATTGATAGACACTGTCTATCAATAACTGCTCCCTTGGAGAAAAGCAGGGAGACACATCAATATGTGCTCATTACAGGCCATTATGGGGAGTGTGTGCACAAGAGGTTTGTGTGTCGGGTGTGCCATCCTGTGAATTGTGTCCGCAGTCAAATGAACAACCGTGGTTGCAAATGGGCAGTCTGTGCATTCCAGAGTGCAGGCTTTCAAGCACTAAACAGATGCTTCCCCTCTAGACTGTAAGCTTGTCATGGGCAGGGAATTTGTGTGTTTATTGTTATATTGTAATTTTCCAAGGATTTAGAAGAGTGATCTGCACATGGTAAGTGCTCAATAAATATGATTGACTGACTGACCTGACACTATCCTGGGAACGGGGCCTGGGTCTGACCTGATTATCTTGTATCTTCCCCAGTGTTTGGAACAGTGCTTGGCATATAGTAAGTACTGAACAAATACCACAGTTACTATTATTATCATTTCAGACCTCCCTGGGCAGAGTCAGAGAACTGCGAACACCCTAGCCCAGTTTTCTTCCTCTCTATTCCCAGTGCTGTTCCAAAGGAGGCAGAATATAGCCCTGAGAGAGTAGTTAGGAGCATCTGGATAATAATAACTGTGGTACTTTAAAACTCTTATTATGTATCATGCACTATACTAAACACTGGGGCAAATACAATATAATTACGTCAGACATAGTCCCTGTCCCACTGGGGCTCGTAGTCCCAGGAAGAGGGAATACTGACATTTAATCCCCAAATTAACAGATGAGGAAAATGAGGTACACAGAAGTTAAGTGACTTGCCCAAGGTCACACAGCAGGTAAGTGGTGCAGCCTGGATTAGAACCCCAGTCCCCAACTCCCAAGCCATGCTGCTAGGCTAACTGCCCTATTTCTATCTGTAATTTATTTTAATGTCTGTCTCCCCCTCTAGACTGCAAGCTCCTTGTGAGCAGGGATTGTGCTTACCAAACTCCATTCTACTGTACTCTTCCAAGCACTTAGGACAGTGTTCTGCACAAAATAAGTGCTCTATAAATAACACTGATTGATTTACAGCTGACACTGTCCTGTGAGAACTCGATGCTCAGAACTGGTAGCCAACCCTCTTTTCAGCCAGCCAGTCCCCTCTCCCTAGTCCAGATCAGACTCAGCACTGCATATTTTTATGTCTGGTATTTTTGTTTTCAGCTTCCCATGCCCAGCTCCCACCTCCAGGCCTTTGTCTTGGATGCAGAGCCCGAATTCACATGAAACCTGAGAAGGGAGCACAAAGACCATGTGGAGGGGGACACCAGGGGTCCCCAGAAAGATGCTCTAAGGTTGCCTCCACTCAGTGTGCTTGGGTATGGGAGTGCAGGTGATGTCATGCCATCACCCTCCATGCCCGGCCTGATTCAATTCAGTCATGTTTATTGAGTGCTTACTGATACGTGCAGTGTCCCAGATGTCTCCTTGTTTGGTGTCCATGAGGCCTGTCAGTGGCTGCTCCACTTAAGACCATCCTGCTATCACAGCTCCAAACTTGGGGATTCCCTCAGAGGGAGCTAGGTATGGTCATCAGTGCCATACCCTGAGACTGGCAGTAATGATAATAATAATAATAATAATATTTGTAAAACAGTGTGTGTCAAGCACTGTTCTGAGCCTTGGAGTAGATACAAGTTAATCAGGTGGGACACAGTCCCTGTCCCCATAGGGCTCACGGGGGAAATAAATATTGAGAAACTGAGGCCCAGAAAAGTTAAGTGACTTACCCAAGGTCCCACAGCAGACAAGTGGAGGAGCCAGGATTAAAACACAGGTCCTCTGGCCCCAGGCCCAAGATCTTTCCACCAAGCCATGCTGCTTCTTCTAGGAGTGTCTAGCCCAGCTCTGGGTTAAATAGGCTGTGTAAGATGAAGCTTGCAAGCTCTCTGGGCCTCAGGTACCCTGGTCAATAAATCAAGAGCATTTATCTCCCACATGCAGAGCACTGTACTAAGAGCTTGGGAGAGTATAATAGATTTCATAGAAATGACCCCCGCTTAGTAATGTAGCTGAATGCTTAGTACAGTGCTTTGCACAGAGAAAATTCTTGTATTCATTCATTCGATCACATTTATTGAATGCTTACTGTATACAAAGCACTGTACTAAGCACTTGGGACAGTACAATATAACAATAAACCAACACGTTCCCTGCCCACAATGAGCTTACGGTCTTGAGTGGGAGACAGATATTAATATGAATCAATAAGGACATAAATTACAAATATGTACATATATACCGTACCCCACATCTATCCCAGTGCTTAGTGCAGTGCCTGGCACACAGTAAGTGCTTAACAGATACCATAAAAAAACACTTAGTAAATACAGTTATTATTACTACTGCTGCTGAAAAATGGGAAGGTGGGAAGCCCTGAGGGAATCCATCTAGGCAGAGGAGTTTGGAAGCTTACATTTGTACATATTTGTACATATTTACTATTCTATTTATTTTAATGATGTCCATTGAGCCTTAATTCTATTTGTTCTGATGACTTGACACCTGTCCACATATTTTGTTTTGTTGTCTGTCTCCCACTTCTAGACTGTGAGCCTGTTGTTGGGTAGGGACCATCTCTACATGTTGCCAACTTGTACTTCCCAAGCACTTAGTACAGTGCTCTGCACACAGTAAGCGCTCAAAAAATATGGTTGAATGAATGAATAAAATGAATCTGGTTGTTTCCTCTCCCCTGCCAACCTTTCTTGGACACAGGGTTTGTGCCGCTTTCCCCAGAGTTCTATCAGCCTTGAAAACACTGGCTCACTCCATTCTGGGGACCCAATCCCTGCCAAATCTGAAACAAGGTTACAGGGTAGGCACTGCTGATGTGACCCTAGGCCCAACAGGAAGCAATGCCAGTTCATTTCAACTTGGCCTAATGCCCGGGTCTGGATCAATCAGGCCTGCTTGGAGGGTGGCGGGGGGGGTATACCTGGGGGGAGAGGAAGAAGCTTTAGTGGAGAAACCAGCTGAGTCCTTGAGAAATGAGGGGGCGCCTTTGAAAATCACTTTCTTGACCACCATATCCCTGTCCATAAAATTCTCATTCTTGAGATGAGACACTCTGACCTCCAGGTGTGTTCTGAACTCAAATAATAATAATAATAATAATAATAATAATAATAGCATTTGATAAGCACTTACTATGTGCAAAGCACTGTTCTAAGCACTGGGGAGGATACAAGGTGATCATGTTGTCCCACGTGGGGCTCACAATCTTAATCCCCATTAATACAGATGAGGTAACTGAAGCACAGAGAAGTTAAGTGACTTGCCCAAAGTCACACAGCTGAGAATTGACGGAGCCGGGATTTGAACCCATGACCTCTGAATCCCAAGGCACTGGGAGTCAATCCACTGGGCCACTTTCCACTGGGCTTCAATCTTCCTGTATCCCAAGCTTCCTGGCCCTCTCAACTGCAGTACTTTTGTCTTGATTTTGCTCACTTCATCCATGCTATACAGAGACCCGGAGCCTACGTGGGAGTTTAAGCAGCAATGTAGATACCCACAGATTCAGGTTCATGGGATCCAAAAAAAAAAAAATCTGTCTGGATTGATTCATAGATCAGACAACGGGGCTAAAATATGGACTAATTCTACCTATAACTTTTTAATTGTTTTGTGCTAAGGGTCAGGGTTATTTCCATTAGGAGAAAGAGTATTTAAGTGAAGGTGATCTGACATGCAGAAATGGGTTAGATGGTTATGCTTTCTTTGGGGTTCTGCCCTGTTGGCTCTTTCTATCTCCTTCTCCCTTTTTTCTTTGCCCCCCCCACCGCTTGCTTTCTTCCCACAGAGGCAGACTGGTGGGCAATGCTTCTCCTGAAGCCAGGCAGAGGGGAGAATTGTAAACCCAGGCTTTAGGCCCCTGCACAGGTGGGTGGGGAGGTGGGCAAGGACACCTTTTCTTTGGGCCTCTTGCTTCAGGATAAACTTGCCCATGAAAGCCCAGGCACTTCTCAGTGTAGAGATGTGTGGAGCCCACTCCTAGGTATTTATATTAATGTTTGTCTCCTCCTCTAGATTGTAAACCCCTTGTGTGTTGGGAATGTCTCTACCACCTCGGTTATATTGCACTCTCCCAGGTGGTTAGTACAGTGCCCTGCACACAATAAGCACTCAATGAATATGATTTATTGACTGATTGCTATTGGGAGAAAAACCATGATAATGTGAAGGTGTTTTTGGAAAATAAAGTACTATGTAAAAGGATATGTTAATTGATTTGTCTGTGAATTAAGCCAGGTTCACCCCTCCCTCAGCCCCACAACACTTATGTGCCTATCAATAATTTATTTATTTATATTAAATAATATATTAAACTGCAAGCTCCTTGTGGGCAGGGAACATGTTTACCAACTCTGTTGTATTGTAATAACAACAATAATAATAATTGTAGTATTTGTTAAGTGTTTACAATGCCCCAGCCCTACCTCCTTCTCCTCCCCACAGCACTTGTATATATTTGTACAGATTTATTACTCTATTTTACTTGTACATATTTACTATTCTATTTATTTTGTTAATGATGTGCATATAGCTATAGTTCTATTTGTTCTGATTATTTTGACACCAGTCTACATGTTTTGTTTTGTTGTCTGTCTCCCCCTTCTATACTGTGAGCCCACTGTTGGGTGGGGACCGTCTCTATATGTTGCCAACTTGTACTTCCCAAGCGCTTAGTACAGTGATTTGCACACAGTAAGCACTCAATAAATACGATTGATTGAATGAATGAATGAATGTGCCGGACGGGGTGGATACAAGCGAATCTGGTTGGACACAGTTCCTGTCCCCCATGGGGCTCGCAGTCTTAATCCCTATTTTACAGATGAGGTAATTGAGGCACAGAGAAGTGAGGTGATTTGTTTAAGGTCACACAACAGGTAAGTGGTGGATCTGGGATGAGAACCCAGCTCTTTCTAACAGGCCCGTTGCTCTATCCACTAGACCATGCTGCTTCTCTCCCAAGCATTTAGTTCAGCTCTCTGCACACAATAAATGCTCAATAAATTTGATTAATTGATTGATTGACTGACTGAGAAAGGGCAAGGCAAACTCTCCCTAATCTGCAAATGTGGAGAGTAAGACTCGAAGAGGGGAAATAATTTGCCCAAAATCACCCATCCTGGAGCTGAATATGCTGCTGTTTTGCTGTGTGACCTTAGGAGATCATTTAACCTCTCTGGGCCCTGATTCCCCCTCTGCCTTATGGGAGAAATCTCATCTGTGGGCTGCCCCGTTTTCTCAGGGTTGGAGCCAGGTAACTCCTGGACTGGGAGTTAAGATGCCAGGGTTCTATAATAATAATAATAATAATGGCATTTATTAAGAGCTTACTATGTGCAAAGCACTGTTCTAAGTGCTGGAGAGGTTACAGGGTGATCAGGTTGTCCCACGAGGGCTCACAGTCTTGATCCCCATTTTACAGATGAGGGAACTGAGGCCCAGAGAAGTTAAGTGACTTGCCCAAAGTCACACAGCTGACAATTGGCAGAGCCAGGATTTGAACCCATGACCTCTGATTCCAAAACCCGTGCTCTTTTCCACTGAGCCATGCTGCTTCTCGTGGCTCTGTCTCACCTTGATGGTAATAAATCTTCCTGTTGGCCTGCTTGATGTGTGAGGCATAAATCATGGGGCACGAGAATGACTAAAGAATAAACCCATCAAGGTCTCTTGGGCTCTCTGAATTCTCTCACCTTTGATCAATCCTCTTTTCAAAAGAGAAAGAAAAAAGGACCAAAAATTCTTGGCTAAGTCACCGCCGTTCCCTCTTCCTTTCTCCTCTGGCTGTGGCCAGACTAGAGGCTGCCTCTGGAATTTGGAGTGAGAGCTACAGTCTGGTGCATTATTGATGGAGCCTTTAATTGCACGTTTCCTTAAGTCTACAGAGCCTTTGATGAAAAATTCATGGCACGCTGGCAGTAGTAAGCAGGTCAAATCGATCGGCAGCTCTTCCAGATGGAGGAGAGAGGCCTGAACCCACGCCAGTCAGAGGCCCCAGGAAAGGGAGAGAAGGGCTTTCATCAGGCCTCGAGGTCTGAGAAAACAGAACAATGCCAATCCTTCTCTGTGAGCAGCAGAAATCCTGGGGGCCACCTGTTCCTGATGACTCTAGGGCATAGACTTCCTCTTGGGCCTTTCCCCTGGAGATCTCAAAGGGCTACTCACTCGATGTCCAGGGGGAAGGGGGGAACAGCCCCCATTTTAATTGGGGGTGAATTTGCCGCAACGTGGGGGGGTGTAACCTACCCAAGGCCTCATGAGAAATTGGAAGCAGAGTTGGGAGTCAGACACCAAATGCAGACCTCCAACCCCATTATGACTCCACCTACTCACCCTATCTCTGAATCAGGGCTAGCAACTTTTCATTTTGAGTGTGGGGATGAACATGAGGATGGAGCACCAAGGAAATTAGGCAGCAAGGCCTTATGGAAGCACTAATCCCTGCTCTGCACTTTTCTGCTTTGTGACCTTGGGCAAGTCATTTAACTTCTTTGTGCCTCAATTACCTCATATGAAAACTGGGATAGAATCCTCCTCCTCAGACTTAGTCTGTGAGCCTCATGTGGGACAGGGATTGTGTTGAATTTGATTAACTTGTATTTACCCAAGTACTTAATTCAGTGATTAGCACTTGACCAATACCATTAAAAATGTCACCTAGCTTCTCTGTACCTCAGTTTCCTCATCTGTAAAGTGGGGATTAAATACCTCCTCAGAATGGGTCTCAAGTGGGATAGGGGCTGTGAATGATCTGATTGTATTGTAGCTATCCCAGTGTCTAGCCCAGAGCTTGGCACATAGTAAAAAATACCACATTTTAAAAATTATTATTATCATCATCATTGTTATCATTAGCATCATCACATCATTCTCCTCCTCATTATAATAATTGTTGTGATTATTGGGGTGGAAAATCAAGGGATAGGATGGGGATAGGTCAAGGCATTGTGGACAGGTGCAAATAGCAGCATGGCTTAGTGGATAGAGTACTGGCCTGGGAGTCAGAAGGACCTGGGTTCTAATCCTGTCTCTGACACATGTCTGCTGTGTGACCTTGGGCAAATCATTAACTTCTCTGTGCCTCAATGACCTCGTCTGTAAAATGAGGATTAAGATTGTGAGCCCCATGTGGAGACATAAACTGTGTCCAATCTGATTAGCTTGTATCTACCCCAGAGCTTAAGTACAGTGCACTTAACAAATACCACAAAAAACGAATAACAATAGAAAGAGGAGGGCGGGAGAAAGGGTGGGAGTTAAATTTTTCCCAGGTCAACTGCCTACATTTAAAATCAGTGCCAGGTCTGCTGGCTGCATCTGTTGTAAAAAGCAGCCATGAACTAGAGAAAAGAGAAATGGGGAAGGAAGTGAGAAAGCAGTGATGATGCTCCTTAGAACTCAGCTGTGTGTGTGAAACTTGAGAATGGGACAGCAGAGAGAAGGCCAGGGAGGCAGCCCCATGTATGCGGAAGCAAGCAACAGGAACCCAAGATCCAAGGAATGGAAATAAACCATGGATTTCAGCTTGGCAAGTGTGTGGGGGTGATAAGGTTCTTCCACCAGCTCTCCAGCCCCCTGAAGCACCCTAGAGAAGTGCACTGGCTCACTAGGGCTCAGCCACTGAGAAAGACAGATCAGTGACCGCTGGGTGGACAAAGAGTAACAGGTGCAGCGATAGGTAATTTGGGGTAGGAGACAGGAAAGGAAAGAGAGCTATAGGGAGAAGAGAATGGAGAGCAGAGATCCTGTATAGAGAGGAAGGAAAACAGAGAAAGGAAGATAAGAAAGTAGAGAGAGAGAATGGGAGAGAGAGAGAGAGAAATAGACAGACAGACAGACAAATGTGGGTCAAAGACTCATAGGAACTTGAGACCGGATATTAGAAAACCAAGGGCCTGAAAGAGAGGTCTTGCCTAGGGATGAAAGGAAGGCCAGAGTAGCAATGACAAGAGGCTCTGGGAGTGAGATTGGAAAGGACAGGGCAGAGATCAAACCTACAACACTATTGTATGTACTTTCACAAATACTTAGTGCAGAGCTTTGCACATAGTACGAGCTCAATAAATACTATTGAATTGTCTATTAAGAATTTTGAGGAGCAAAAACGTCCAAGGAGGAAAAGGGTAAGAGAGTGATTTCCTGAATTACTCCAGGCAGTTTAATAACAGTACTCTAGATGGTTTTTTTAAAAAAAATTTAAATTTTTCCACAGCACTACCTCTAGACTGTAAGCTCCTATGGGCAGGTAATGTGCCCATCAACTCCATGTATTGTACTCTTTCTCCATGTATTGTACTCTTTCAAGGACTTAGTACAGTGCTCTGCACACAGTAAGCACTCAGTAAATACAGTTGATCACAACAGCTATCACAACTTAATGAGGTAGGCATCATTCTGGTCTAGCAGATGAGGAAACTGAGGGACAGAGAGGTTATGTGACTTTCCCAAGGTCACATAGCAGGCCAGTGTCTAGGTTTATTCCAAAATCCATTTTTTTTTCATTAGGACAAGGTGCTTCCTGAAATAACAGGAAGCCAGAAGGGTACTCTGCTTTTGTCCATTCCCAATACTACTTGCATTCCACCACTCTTCATTAGCTGCGAATATTCAGACCCTTTCTCTCCAGTAGTTATTAAACAATCATTCATTCAATCATATTTATTGAGAGCTGTGTACAGGGCACTGTATTAAGCACTTAGGAGAGTACAATACAACATAATTAGCAGAATCGTTCCCTGCCCATAACTAGCTTACAGTCTAGAGTATTCAAAACAAAAATCTCCATTTTACAGATGATGTAACTGAGGCACAGAGAAATTAAGTGACCTGCCCAAGGTGGTGATCATTCTGAGATTCGCTGCCACCCTCGGAGACCACCCCACTGCAAGATAGCTTCCCTCTGCCAGCACAGAAACTGGTCGGGAGGGATTTTCACCCACCCTTGTGCCTGGACTCTGATCTTGCAGAACACAGCCCTGTAGAGATGGGTGTGTGTCCTGGGGGAAGGTGGTCGGTGACAACAAAAGTAGTGGTCAGCCTTGTGTGCCCAGGGCTGGGTGGCAGAGATTAACTGAAGACACTTCATTGTAGGTATGGAACGGGCCTACCAGCTTTGTTATTGTACTCTCCCAAGGGCTCAGTTCAGTGCTCTTCACACTAAGCGCTTGACAAATACCATTGATGGATTGTTTTGATGGGAATAGTCCCCATTCTGGGAACACACATGGTGCTCAATATATGTAAGCCCCTGACTTTCCAGGCCTCTGAAGTCATTGCTCCTGTACACATGGGGTTGTCCAACAATGAGGAGAACTCTTCAAAGGAAGAAGAAGCAGTGTGGCCTAGTGGAAAGTATGCACTTGGGAGTCAGATGGCCTGGGTTCTAACCTTGCCTCTGCCAATTGCTTGCTATGTGGCCTTGGGAACTTAACTTCTCTGTGCTTCTGTTTCCTCAACTGTAAAATGGGGATTAAATCCTACTCCCTCCTACTTAGACTGCAAGCCCCATGTGGGACAGGGACTCTGTGCAACTTGATAAAAACTTGTATTTACCCCAGTGCTTTGAACAGCGCTTGACACATAGTAAGTGCTTAACAAATACCATCAATCAATCAATCGTATTTATTGAGCGCTTACTGTGTGCAGAGCACTGTACTAAGCACTTGGGAAGTACAAGTTGGCAACATATAGAGACAGTAAAAGGGGAAGCCCTACTGGAAGCCAAAGTGGCTCAGGGGCTTCAAACTATAGGAGAGAGAGAGAGTGTGTTGGACATGGATCAGTCTTAGGGCAAGCAGGAGAGTTCAATGAGTGTAGCAAGAGAGACGAGCAGATGAGCAAAAAAACCTCCTCACCATTGGCTTTAAAGCATTCCGTCACCTTGCCCCTCCTACCTCACCTTGCTTCTCTCCTTCTACAACCTAGCCTGCACACTTCACTCCTCTAGTGCTAACCTTCTCACTGTAACTCAATCTGACCTGTCTCACTATCAACCCCTGGCTCATGCCCTGCCTCTGGCCTGGGGTGCCCTCCCTCCTCAAATCCAACAGACAATTATTCTCCCTCCTTCAAAGCCTTATTGAAGGCACATTTTCTCCAAGAGGCCTTTCCCAACTAAGTCCCACTTTTCCTCATCTCCCACTCCCTTCTGTGTCACCCTGACTTGCTCCCTTTGTTCTTTCCCTGCCACCAGCCCCATAATGTATATAACTATAGTTTTATTTATTTGTATTGATGTCTGTCTCCCCGCCTCTAGACTGAGCTCACTGTGGGCAGGGAATGTCACCACTTATTGTTGTATTGTACTTTCCCAAGCACTTAGTACAGTGGTCTGCAACACAGTAAGCGCTTAATAAATATGATTGAATGAATGAATGAATGAATGAGTGAAAGAGTGTGGAGGCAGGGGTATTTGGGCTATTTGCAGGAGTCATGGACTAGGAGTGAGGTTCTGTGCTCCTCACATCCTTTCTCCCACTGACACCTCCCTCCTTCCCTCTCTCCTTTCCTCCACCCCAGTCTCACCAGGGAGAACCAACCCAACCACAGATAGAACCATACTGGATCTTGTTCTCATTCTCGTTTGGTCATGGGTGCCAGTTTGTGCCGGGCTATCAAGGATAGAGAGGGATGAGGAGGGAGAAGAAAATAATAATAATAATAATTGTGGTATTTGTTAAGCATTTACTATATGTGACAGACACTATACTAAGCTCTGGGGTGGATAGAAGCAAATTGAGTTGGACACAGTGCCTACCCCACATGGTATTCACAGTCTCTGGGAAGGTTATTAAGAGAAATAGTGAGAACTAGTGGAAAGAACAAGGGCCTGGAAGTCAGAGAACCTGGGTTCTCATCCCCGGTCCACTACTTGTCTGCTGTGGGACCTTGAACAAGTCACTTAACTTTTCTGTGCCTCAGTTCCTTCATCTGTAAACTGGGGAATAAGATTGTGAGCCCTATGTGGGAGAGAGACTATGGCCAAACTGATTATTTTTATATCCACCTCACCACATATAGTACAGTGCCTGGCAAAGAGCAAGCATTTAATAAATACCTTAAAAAATCCTTTTTCTGCAGCTGCCCATAAGGAGTAAGGCAGAAGCCAGCACACCTTCTTATACATAAACACCTCCACCAGTTGGGCTCTGATTGATCCTCACTGTCAGATTTATTGAACACCTTCTGAGTGCAGCAAGATAAACTAAGCGCTTGGGAAACACAACAGAAGCACAGAACCTGTACCCCACACACCAGGAGCTTACACTTTTATGGGAGAGGCATGGAAATATTGTTACTTGTAGGGCATTTCCTGACTTTTTCTGTCCTTGGGTAATTAGGGACCTCTTCTTCTAGGTTCCCTGTTGAAGTGAGAGGTTGAGCTGGCCCCATAAACATTTGAGCATCTGCCAGTTGGACTCTGATGGGTCCTCGCCCTCAGAACTGATGAGCTGGAATACAGTGGGAGACAGAGCAACCTGCTTTCTAGTAAATTCCTTTAAAAGCAAATTACCCAAAGCGTTTCTTTGAACAATTTGAGGGAAGGGGAGGGGAGGGGAGGGGAGAGAAAGGGGGAAGCAGTGGCTCTTTTTATTCCTTCTAAATGCTAGGTCTGCACAAAGGCTTGCCAGCCTCTCTAAATACCTAACAGCATGCAAAGCGAGAAATTGCCATATTGCATTGTTTACATTATGTTACCTGATTTAAAATCTCAATTTGCATGTATTTACATGTTATTAACTGATGAATGAACTAGTGCCAGAGGAGGCAGGAGACTGCCTGACTGAGGGTAGTTTGGTTCCCTGGAGATAAAGTGAATAGGAGGAAGAGGGTGACAGTTCCCTCACCTATAAAATGGGGATTAAGACCAGAAGCCCCATGTGGGACATTGACTATGTCCAACCTGATTACCTTGTATCTACCCCAGTGCTTAGTACAGTGCCTGGCACAAAGTAAGCACTTAACAAATGCCATTAAAAAAAAAAAAGCCCGGCCTAGGGGAAAGACAGGTTTGGAAGTCGGGAGATTTGGGTTTAAATCCTGGGTCTGCCACTTGTCTGTTACGTGACCTCGGCAATTTACTTCATTTCTCTGTGCCTCAGTTTCCTCATCTGTAAAGTGGGAATTAAATACCTGTTCTCCCTCACCCTTGGATTGCGTGCCCTGTGTGGGACAGTGTTTGTGTCTGATTTAATTAGCCTAGATCTATCTTACCTCAGAGTTTAGGACAATGCTTGGGATATAGTAAGAGATTAACAAATACCACTATTATTTTGATTATTATTATCATTATTATCATCTGGTGGAGCCAGGTGAAGCAGGCCTGGTGCAGGAAGAGATTGGCAAAGGGGGCTCTGCATAGGAGAGCCAGAGAATGGGCCTGGGAACTGAGACGACTTATTTCCATCACCAAGATGAGGAAGGAGAGCATGAAGAATCACCCAGAGCCATGCCTCCCCACTCAGCTCTGCTCTGGTAGAGGTCATAGGTCTGCTATGGAACCTCCCTGAGATGCCATGTCCATCTCACAGGGAGCAGGGAGGTCACCATTGCGGACAGGTAATGTGTCTATTGTTGAATTGTACTCTCCCAAGTGCTTGGTTCAATGCTTTGCACACAGTAAGCTCTCAATAAATACGATTGAATGAAAGGGTAAAGGCCACAGCCCCATGCTGTCCAGGCCCCATGCTCCAAACCGTGATCTCTCCTCCCACCCCCAACCTGCCTCCTACAGCGTCTTCTGGCCCTTGAGCCCTCTGAAGCATGTGATTCCCCGGGGCTAGGCATGAGCTTCCATCCCACACAAAGCTCTGCCATGGCCCTCTGCTGCTCTGCTGAGGCATTTGTGGAAAGGGGGCTCCTTCTGCTGGGAATAAGCAGAAATGCAGGATGCCAACTAGGGAATGAAGCAAACTGTCAATAGGGAAAATTGGGGAAAGTATTGCCTGGGGAAATTCGTTCATTCAATCATATTTATTGAGTGCTTATTGTGTGCATAGCATTGTGCTAAGCTCTTGGGAGAATACGATATAACAATATACCAACACATTCCCTGCCCACAAGGAGCTTCTCCATCTGGGGGCTACTGGTCCCCTAGGCTTCTCCAACTTTCTCATCCTGGTGAAAGTATGGGATTGAGAGAAGCCAGGCAGATGTGAGGAGTGTAGAGGCCCAAGAACCAGGCAGGGAGAAATATCAAGGGGAAGGAAGGCTGCAGATCAAGGGGGTAGATTTCTGAACCCTCTTCTGAAACATGCAAAAGCCTCTTGTTCAAGCCCGGAACCAGAGGAAGACCTGTGTTTGCTGACTGACTACCTGAAGCTCCTCATCCCAGGCCTGGAAGGAAAAGGAGAGACTAATAATAATAATAATAATTGTGGTATTTGTTAAACATTTACTATGTGCCAGGCACTGTACTAAGCGTTGGGGTGTTTACAACAGTGCTTTGCACATAGTAAGCACTTAACAAATGCCATCATTATTATTATTATTACAAGCAAATTGTGTTGGACATAGTCCCTGTCCTACGTGGGGCTCTCAGTCTCAACCCTCATTTTACAGATGATGTAACTGAGGCACAGAGAAGTGAAGTGACTTGCCTAAGGTCACCCAGCAGACAAGTGGCAGAGCTGGGATTAGAATTTATGACTTTCTGACTCCCAGGCCCGCACTCTATCCACTAAGCCATGCCACTTCTCCAATCTATAGAGTAGGTAAGGCTGGGGTTGCCTCATCAACCAAGGCTTTCCTGGGAATAGGTCATAGCCAAGTGAGTGTTTGTGCAGTCCGGAGGGTGGAGAAGAGTGGAAGAGCCCATGGGGCCTGGGGCTGCTACTGAATATTATGGGCAGGAAGCGTGTGTTACCATCTCTGTTATATTGTACACTCCCAAGGGCTTAGTATAGTGTTCTGCACACAGTAAGCACTCAATAAACCCCACTGATTGACTGAAGGAAGCAGATGGGATTTCTGCATATATTCAGCACTCAATAAATGATTGACTAATTGGGCAGGAGTAGGAGAAGCCTGAGGCCCAGAGTGAGAAGCTGATTTCCTGCTGCATTAGAACCCAAGAGTTCTGCCTCTAACCCTAGGGACAGGCCTCCCAGCTGTGACTCACTCCTTACGTTCAGGTTGTGGAGGGAGAAGGCCAAGAGGAGAGGGAAGAAGGATGCTCAGGACCAAACTGAGGTCCTGCAGTCCTAGGCCAGAGAAATGGGTGTCAATAAGGTCTCCCATCAAAGTCTCCCTGAGCAGAATGAGCAGCAATCCCCAAGGCCCGGGGACTTACCCGGAACCTCTAGCATGCAGGGGGCCAGAAACAGTCAGCAAGGCCCAGGGGCCAGGCTACTAGTTGCCACACCTAGCCAAAAAGCTATGCCTTCCCCAAGGGTTCCAGTGGACCAAGTGATTGCTACAGTTGGTCAGGGTGCTGGGGGAGGAGAAAGGGCCAGGTCAGAGAGAACTAGCCCCAGAACCTCCAGCTTCACCTTCTCCCTTATTGCTTTCTCTTTGTTTTTATGGTATTTGTTCAGCACTTACTACTTGCTTTCCTAGGAGCTCTCAGGACCAAGGACTCCTGACATGACTAGGGGCTAAGTTCAGAGAGAAGAGAAAGGTGGGAGGTGGTCTAACCTGAGCCAGAATACAGGACAACTTGGTTCCAATCTTGTGTGTTTCTTCCCCTTTTTTGCCTCAGATTCCTCCTCTGCACTATGAAAAGAACAGTATCTGTGCTCAGCTGGATTGATTAGGAGCTGCTTAGAGGAAGCTGTTATAGGAATCTATGCATTTATGGAGGGTCTACTGAAGAGAAAAGCACCTGCAGCAGGAGGCAGGGAAGCAGTGGAAAGAGCATGGGCCTAGGAGCCAGAGGACCTAGGTTCAATCCTAGCTCCACCACTTGTCTGTTGTGTGTCCTTGGGCAAGTCACTTAACTTCTCTGTACTTCAGTTTCCTCATCTTCAAAATGGGGATTAAATTCTACTCCCTCCTTCTTAGACTGTGAGCCCTTTGTGGCACAGGGACTGTGTCTGATCTGATTATCTTTTACATACCCCAGCATTTAGAACAGTGCTTGACCACTAGTAAATGCTTAACAAGCACCATAAGGATAATAGGGTGGCATAAGCCCCTTCACTCCACAGAAACTGCCCTCTCACAGGTCACAAATGATGTCTTTCTTGACAAATCCAATGGCCTCTACTCCATCTTAATCCTCCTAGACCTCTCAGCTGCCTTCAACATTGTCTACCACCCCCTTCTCCTGGAATCATTACCCAACTTAGGCTTCACTAATGCTATTGTCTCCTGATTCTCCTCCTATCTCTCTGGTGGCTCATTCTCAGTTTCTTTTGTGGCTTCTCCTCTGCCTCCCACTCCCTGACTCTGGGTGTCCCTCAAGGTTCAGTTCTGGGTCCACTCCTATTCTCCATCCACACCCACTCCCTTGAAGAACTCATTTGCTCCCATGGCTTCAATTACCACCTCTATCAGGATGATACTCAAGTCTACATCTTCAGCCCTGCAGTCTTGCATTTCTCTGCAGTCTTGCATTTCCTCCCATCTTCGAGACTTCTCTACTTGGATGTCCTATAGACACCTCAAACTAAACAGGTCCAAAACAAAACTCCTTATCTTCCCACCCAAACTCTGTCCACCCCGTGACTTTCCCATCATTGAAGACAGCACCAACATCCTTCTTGTCTAACGAGCCCATAACCTTGGCACTATCCTTGACTTCCCCCTCTCATTCAAACCACATATTAAATCTATCACTAAATCCTGTCAGTTGAACCTTCACAACATCACTAAAATCAGTCCTTTTCTCTGCAGTCAAAATGCTACCACATTAAACTGAGCATCTACCCTATCCTTCCTTGATTACTGTATTAGCCTCCTTGCTGATCTCCCAGCCTCCTGTCTCTCCCCACTTCAGTCTATACTTCATTCTGCTGACTGGATCATTTTTCTACAAAAATGATCAATCCATGTTTCCCCATTCCTTAAGAACCTCCAGTGGTTACCCATCCACCTCCTCAAACAGAAATTCCTTACCATTGACTTTAAACTACTCAATCACCTTGCCCCCTCCTACCTCACCTTACTTCTCTCCTACTACCACCCAGCCCGCACACTTTGCTTCTCCAATTCCAACCTATTCACTGTACCTCGATCTTGTCTGCCTCACTACAGACTTCTGGCCCACCTCCTGCCCCCCTGCCTGGATTGCCCTCCCTTTTCATATGCAACAGATAATTGCTCTCCCTACCTTTAAAGCCTTATTGAAGGTATGTCTCCCCCAGAAGGCTTTTTCAGACTAAGCCCTCATTGCCTCTTCTCCCACTCACTTCTGCATCACCCTGACTTGCTCCCTTTATTCACCACCCCCACCCCATCCCTACAGCACTTATGTACATAGCCGTAATTTATTCACGTAATTTATTCTCCTCGACTGTAAATTCACTGTGGGCAGAGAATGCATCTGTTATATTGTTGGTTTGTACTTGCCCATGTGCTTAGTACAGTGCCCTGCACAACGTAGTGCTCAATAAATGCAATTGATTTATTGATTAATTGGTGACTCCTGCCCATCTGCTGCCCATTCCATGAGTCTCACCCAGTCAATGAGAGTGGGTATCAAGGCATGAAAATCAATGCAGGAAATGGTGCTATAATTTAAACTTGTATATTTCAGTTTGCTTATTATTTTTAGCAAGGGCACTTAGGATCATGGAATCCAAGAGCTATAAGGGACTTTCAAAGGGTCACCTGGTCACGCTTCTTCCTGCAGGGCTGGGGATTGGCTATTTCTTTGTAGTATTTATTAAGCACTTATTATGTGCTAGGCACTGTACTAAGAGCTGGGGTAGTTGCAAGATTGGGCACTGTACTAAGAGCTGGGGTAGTTACAAGATTGTCAGGTTAGACACAGTCTATGTCCCACATGGGGCTCACAGCTTTAATTCCCATTTTACAGATGAGGCAATTGAGACACAGAGAAGTTAAGTGACTTGCCCAAGGTCATGCAGCAGACACGTGACAGAGCCAGAATTTAAACCCAGGTCCTCTGGCTCCCAGCCCCGTTCTCTTTCCACAAGGCCAAGCTGCTTCTCTAAATTTTAAATTATTTTGTTAAAGCTCCCCAGTGGAGTCACCCTGAGAAGCCAGACCTCCCTCTATCTAACCACACTCTCTCACGATAGTCTAAGCCCACTTCATCTTGTTCATCCCAAACAGGACATTAAGAATCACCAATCAGCATTCCCCTAATAAGACCCCTTACACAGTCTTGAGGGCAGTGATTCAGCCTAAGACCACCTCTTCTTCTAGTTAAGCAACGTTAATCCCTTTAACCTATCCTCTTTTTTCTTTAAATGGTATTTATTAAACACTTTATATGTGCCAGACACTGTACTAAGCCCTGGGGTAGATGCAAGAAAATCAAATTAGCCTCAGTTCATTTCTTACATGGGGCTGACAGTCCTAATCCCCATTTAACATATAGAGAAGCAGCATGGCTTAGTGGAAAGAGTATGGGCTTGGGAGTCTGAGGTCATGGGTTCTAATTCTGACTCCCCCACATGTCTGCAGTGTGACCTTGGGCAAGTCACTTAACTTCTCTGAGCCTCAGTTACCTCATCTGTAAAATGGGGATTAAGACTGTCAGCCCCAAATGGGACGTGATCACCTTGTATCCTCCCCAGTGCTTAAAACAGTGCTTCACACATAGTAAGTGCTTAACAAATGCCATCATTATTATTATTTAACAGGGTACTGAAGCAGCTAGAATTTAAGTGACTTACCCACCAGTCACGAAGCAGATGTGTGGTGGAGCCAGGATTAGAACCACTCATTCATTCAATCGTATTTATTAAGCATTTTCTGTGTGCAGAGCACTGTACTAAGCACTTTGGAAAGTACAATATACAACAATAAACAGTGACATTCCCTGATCACAATGAGCTTACGGTCTAGAAGCGTTCTTCTGACTCCCAGGCACAGGCTCTATCCACCAGACCACACTGCTTCTCCGCCTCCTGCTGCAAGGGCTTTTCTCTTCCATAGACTCTCCATAAATGCTTCTTTTGGGGACCCCTGTGATGTTTCCAGTCACTTTTGGGGGCCAGATGCCCAAGTGGAATTCCAGGTTCTTAGTGCCCCTGGTGGTTTACATGTAGCCTGGGTGGGGACTCGCTTGGGGTTCCACACAAGCAAACCCCAAACTGCTCCAGCAGCTTGCAGCTAACATACTATGACTCAGATTCAGAACCCCCAAAAGCACAGGAAGCAAATGGGGACAGACCCACACTCTGAGAGCCATCTGCTGAAAGAAGGAGGAATGCCAAATGCCCTATTGCCTTCCTTCTACAGTGATCTCTCCAGTATTGTGTGTGAAACTTACTGTCTCTTTGGTTGTAAGCAGTTAGAATTGAGAAGCAACATGGCCTTCTGAATAGAGCACGGGACTGGGAATCCAGAGGTCATGGGTTCTAATTCTGCTCTGCCACTTGTCTACTGTGTAACCATGGGCAAATCACAACTTCTATGTACCTCAGTTACCTCATTTGTAAAACGGGGATTAAGACTGTCAACTCTATGTAGGACATGGACTGTGTCCAAACTGATTAGCTTGTATCTACCCCAGCATTTAGTACAGTGCCGGGTAGTGCTCTGCACTCAGTAAGCGCTCAATAAATACAACTGAATGAATGAATGGTACAAAGCAAACAGTTAACATATTTTAAAAACTCCAAAAAACAAAAAAACTTAATTTGTCTATGCCTCACTTACTTCATCTGTAAAATTCATTCATTCAATTGTATTTATTGAGCACTTACTGCGTGCAGAGTACTACAGCAATAAAGAGACACAAAATAGGAATTAAGACTGTGAGTCCCATGTGAGACAAGGACTGTGTCCAACTTGATTAGCCTTTATCTACCCCACCGCTTAGTAATAATAATAATAATGATGGCATTTATTAAGTGCTTACTATGTGCAAAGCACTGTACTAAGTGCTGGGGAGGTTACAAGGTGATCAGGTTGTCCCACAGGGGGCTTACAGTCTTCATCCCCATTTTACAGATGAGGTAACTAAGGCACAGAGAAGTTAAGTGACTTACCCAAAGTCACACAGCTGACAGTTGGTGAAGACAGGATTTGAACCCATTACCTCTGAATCCAAAGCCTGGGCTCTTTTCAGTGAGCCATGCTGCTTCTCCAGTGTTAGTACAGTGCCTGAAACATAGTATGTGCTTAACAAATACCATTAAAAAAAAAGAAACTGCAGCAACACCTCTGATGCTTCAAGAAATTGCACCATATCAGCAAAGAACCTAAGCAGCACTCAGCATTCAGTATACAAGTTAGCAGGAACAGAACAGCATGTTGCTACATGTGGAATATTAAACTCAGGTCTGCTGGACTTTCCTTAGCAGCTCCTCTATCCGCTCGCCCTCTACGGGTTCTTCTTGGTAATTTTCCGATGGTCACCAGCGTCCTCCTCCTTTCCTTTAACATCTCCTTTATGGGCCCGCCACCTACAGGTTATTTTCCCATCCTTCACCCTGAGGAACGGCCGGGTTTTCTTTTTCTTTTTTAAATTTTATTGTGTTTGTTAAGCGTTTACTATGTGCCCGGCACTCTACTAACCGCTGGGATAGATACAGGCCAGTCAGGTTGGACACAGTCTGTGTCCCATGTGGGGTTCATACTTTTAATCTCCATTTTACAGATGAGGTAACTGAGGCACAGAGAAGTGAAGTGACTTGCTCCAAGTCCCACAGCAGCCAAGTCGCAGAGCCAGGATTAGAACCCAGGTCCTCTGACTCCTAGGTCCAAGCTTTATGCACAGGGCCATACTACTTCAAGCTTCCTTCCCCGCTGGAAGTCTGGCAGGGACTCCCACCTCATGGCTAGGAATGCTTCCATCTATTTTCCCAGGCTCCCCTTCCCCAGCCTAATTCCTCCCCTAGATTTGGCTGTGCTCTGGAAGACATCAACAGGAGTTCTAGAAATTTCTGAGCCTTCCCCCACTTTACTGAATGGCTAACCTAGCAATGGTCCTACATCCTCTCAACTATTTAGCATGCTTGGGTTTGTGTACATGCATACATCTATTTGCATGCATGTACTCGTGTGTCTTTATATCGGGACTGTTGTCCTTTGTACTTGAAGGTGATATTGGCTGTGGAATTCACCTTTGGGTTCAAGGATGTATGCAAAGTCCCACGCGAAACCCAAAATTCCATCTATACTATACAATGATCCTTCCTGGAATGTCATGTTTTGCTGCCTGGTGCTGTTTTCATTTTTACCTCCTGATCTTGGACATAGCTGTTGGGTATGACTAAGGGTGCTCTACCTTTCCTTAGCAACCTTCAGTGGTGGAGCCATAGCACCACGGTAAACCAGGCTCAAGGCTCAGAATCCCTACTGCCAGGAAGTTCTTCTTAGTGTCACATTTAAAAGCTTCTTACTGTAATTTCAGCTCATTCCCTGTTGTCTCCAATGGTGAACAACTTAGTCTTAGGTGATTAACGGACACAGCCCTGGAGAGAGGACCTCCGTGGCCCATTAGCAGCTCTCTCTTTCTCTGTGCCTCTGATTAACTGGAAGCAATGTCCTCGTCCCCTCCCCTGCTTCTCAGGGCTTTTCCCAGAAAGCCATACATGGCGTAAACCAATCCTATACGGCCTAGTGGAAATAGCACAGGCCTGGAGTCAGAGGACCTGGGCTCTAATCTGTGCCTTGCCACTTGTCTGTTGTGTGACCTTGGGCAAGACATTTAACTTCTCTTTGCCTCAGTTACTTCATCTATAGAGTGGGGATTAAGACTGTGAGCCCTATGTGGGACAGGAACTGTGTCTAACCTCATTATCTTGTATCTACCCCAGTGCTTAGTACAGTGCCTGGCACAAAGTAGGCACTTAAGTACCATTAAAAAAAGAACAGGAAAGTAGATTACAAGAGCTTTAATCTTGCTTTAGTCTGACATTCATCAGAATAACTGGGAATGTCTGAAATATATGCTGTGGAGATAAATACCTGACTTTTTAGTTTTGCCCTTCCCTAGCTAAATATTTAGCTTGTTTCTTTCCAGGCTGTAGAAATGGCAGGAGATGCAGGAACTCTGCCCCAAGCCAAAGATTATTTGGTAGGATCCAAAACCCAAGAAATAGGTGGGGACCATGTCTACCAACTCGGTGTCTACCAAGTGCTGAGTACAGTGCTCCACACACAATAAGCACTCAAATATGATTGATTGATTGATTGGATAGAATTGGGGTTCTGCTAGGCAGGGAAACCATTGTCAAGAAGTGCTTTACTCATCAGGGTTTTCAGGAGTTCTCACTGTCTGGGGACAAACTTGGGTTGGCCCCTCCCCAGTTACGGGAACTGCCAGTCAATCAATTAAATTGTATTTATTGAGCACAGTGTTTGCAGAGCACTGTACTAAGCACTTGGGAAAGTACAACAGTGTTAGTAGATAGATACAGTCTTGCTCACAAGTTTGCAGTCTAGAGTGGGAGATGGACATAAATATAAATAAATTACTTTTATGTACATTAGTGTGTTGGGGCTGGGAGGGGGGAAATTAATAAAAATAATAATAATAACTGTGGTGTTAAACACTTAATGTGTTCCAGGAACTTTTCTAAGCACTGTGGTGGATACAGGCAAATCAAGTTGGGCATAGTTTCTGTCCCATGTGGGGCTCAGTCTCAATCTCCATATTACCGATGAGGTAACTGAGGCTCAGAGAAGTGACTCCCAGTTCTTGTGACGCCCAGGCCCAGCACTATGCCATGCTGCTTCCCTAAGGGAGAAAGTCAGGGCGACTTTGAAGGGAGTGGGAGAAGAGGAAAGGATGATGTAGTCAGGGAAGGCCTCTTGGAGGAGATCTGCCCTCAATAAGGCTTTGAAGTAGGAGGAGGGTGTGGAAGAGTAATTGTATGTTGGATATGAAGAGGGAGGGTGTTCCTGGCCAGAGGCAGGAAGTGGGAGAGAGGTCAGTGGTGATATAGACGAGATCGAGGTACAGTGAGATTGTTGGCATTAGAGGAGTGAAGTGTGTGGGACGGATTTTAGTAGGAGAATAGCAAGGTGAGGTAGGAGGGGGCAAGGCATTGGCATTGCTCTAAAGCCAATGGTGTGGAATCAATGCCAGGAAATAGAACATGAGACTTGGAGCATGTCAATGTAATCTGTTAGAGAAGCAGCATGGCTCAGTGGAAAGAGCCCGGGCTTTGGAGTCAGAGGTCATGGGTTCAAATCCAGGCTCTGCCAATTGTCAGCTGTGTGACTTCGGGCAAGTCACTTAACTTCTCTGTGCCTCAGTTACCTCATCTGTAAAATGGGGATTAAGACTGTGAGCCCCACAAGGGACAACCTGATCACCTTGTATTCCCCCAGTGCTTAGAACAGTGCTTTGCACATAGTAAGCGCTTAACAAATACCATTATTATTATTAATACATAAGGAGATCGAGTGTCCCCGGATGACCTTGGCAAAATGGGAACTCCTTCATACTGACGGCTTTGGGGTCCCAGCAGGAGGTGGATCAGCTGTGCCTAGCGATGGAGAGAATGGCGGATGACATCCTGGTCCTGCGGGAGCACATCACCATGCTGGAGGTGGAGAACAGTGAGCTGCGGCACCGTGCAGCTGAGCTTGATGATTCAGAGCACCTCCTTTCCACCGACAGTGATGACATGACCAGGGCCGAGGTGGCTGACAAATTGGGTAACCTTGGCAGGCGTCTCTGAGCAGCCTGATGGCTCATTGTGACCAGGGAATGTGTCTGCTAGTTCTGATGTTCTGTACTCACCCAGGTACTAATATAGTGCTCTGCACACAGAAAGCTCATAATAAATCCCATTGATTGACTGAGGGCTGCAGAGCAGTGTGGTGTTCTCCACTGTACCCATTGGATTAATTCATTCAATCGTATTTAACCATTTACTGTGTGCAGAACACTATACTAAGGGCTTAGTGCCCAAATAGAGTTTCTGGCCATCTACCCATCAGTCTTACTCAGCGATGACTGCAGATGATGTTTGGACAGTCTGAGCCTAGGGAGATGGGGAGTGGGAAGGAGAGGGAGTGTTTGCCTGACCCCCAAATTCTCAGCAGTATTCTACAAGCCCATTCCCAAGGCAAGGTATTCCCCCATTACCTGAACTGCTGTGTCCCTATAATGGCTTGTCAGTGAGATCAGAAATCTACAGGACAAGAAACCCTCACCTCTTCCTCACCATCTCCAACTCCCTGCCACTCCCCAAAGTTAGAGCTGGCTTTAGGGTCACATATACATTCCGTGGTATGACCAAGCTTTCAGATATAATACTATAATACTACAATCAAAAACCAATTTCATGTAGCATTGACTAGAGGAAAGAGTACAGGGCTGGGAGTCTCAAGACCTGAGTTCTAATCCCGATTCCATCACTTGCATGCTATATGACAATGGGTAAGCCATTATGACTCTGTACCTCAGGGTCTTCACCTGTAAAGGGGGGATTAAATCCTCATTCTCCTTTCCTACCTGCACTGTGAGCCCATTCTGCCAATGCTTCTTTCTACTTTCATGTGCTGCTCTCTTCTTCAATGCTTACTTCATCCTGCCTCAGGGTTACTTCTCTGCATGCCCTTTTCGTGCCTCCTCCCAATTCAAAGTGACTGCCTTTTATCTGTGTTAATGTCACAGCTGTGGCTCTACGTGGCAGGTCCGTTACCAGGTAGAACAGGGAGAGACCTCCCATCATGCTCCACCCCCACAAGCCAGTAATCACCTGCCACAGGTACAGCCCATCAGTGCCTTTGCCAGTCTCTTCTTTCTTGTTGTTCGCAGGATCACAAACAATCACTAGTAAGGCCACTTGTTGGGGGCTCACCACTTATTATATCTAACCCAGAATTTAGCACAGTGATTGCACCTGGTAAGGGCTTAACAATTACCACAATTGTGATTATCATTACCACCTCCAGGATTTGCTTTCAAGAGAGGAAATGCTAGAAATCTTGATTTGTACATTACAGCTTTTGCATCATCATTCGTTCTGTCACCTGTAATGCTTCCAAAGAGCTGACACCAAAAAATGAAAGTATAAGTTACTTACAAGAATTATTTTTAAATGTCTTCTTTATTTCCAGGATAGTAGCCAGGTTTCCATGGCAATGACTGTAATTTAGAGCCCTGAAAATAAAGTTAATTTCATATCAACTGGATCTCTGTAACATTATCACATTTTTTTGTTTCTTAAATAAGGTGTGAAACAAACAAATGAAAAATATCAAACAAAAACTCCTCACCATTGGCTTTAAAGTGCTCCACCACCTTGCCCCATCCTACCTCTCTTCTCTCCTTCTCTAGTCCAGCTCACACACCCCGCTCCTCTAGTGCTAACCTTCTTACTGTGCCTCCTACTCACCTGTCTCTCCCCCAACCCCTGGCCCACGTCGAGCCTCTGGCCTGGTTCACCCTCCCTCCTCCAATCCGACAGGCAATGACTCTCTCCCCTTCAAAGCCTTATTGAAGGCACACCTTCTCCAAGAGGCCTTTCTAGGCTAAGCCCCTCCTTTCCTCATCTCCCATTCCCTTTTATGTTGCCCTGACTTGTTCCCTTTGCTCTTCCCCACTCCCAGTCCCACAGCATTCATGTACATATCTGTAATGTTATTTATTTGTATTGATGTCTGTCTCCCCCCTCTCTAGACTGTAAGCTCATTGTGGGCAGGGATTGTCATTCTTTTTTGTTGTATTGCACTCTCCCAAGCTCATAGTATAGTGTTCTGCACACATTAAGCACTCAATAAATATGATTGAATGAATGAAAAGTGTGAAACAAAATTAACAAGTTAAAATGAAAAAGATTTCAAAGGATTTACTTTTTTACTTTTCCATTTCAATTGGTAGTGCAATTAAACTTGAACAGATTGCATGCTATCTTCTGAAACATGCCTTTCTCACAAATATGAATGGAGTACAAACATCAAAAGTATACAAACATTGATAGACAAAATGGTAACTGGTGGCTTTCACTGTGGGACAGGGACTGTGTCTGACCTGAGTATCTTGTGTCTACCACAGCACATAGCACAGTGTCAAGCACATGGTAAGTACTTAACAAGCACTTCAATCATTATAGTCTGTAGAGCAGGCTTTTGCTATTTAAAGATAATCAAAATAATTATAATAATTGTGGTATTTGTTAAGCGCTTACCATGTGCCAGTCACTGTTCTAAGCACTATGGTGGATACAGGAAAATTGGGTTGGACATAGTCCCTGTCCCACATAGGCCTCGCAATCTCCCTTCTAGACTGTAGGCTTATTTTGGGCAGGGAATATGTCTGTTTATTGTTGTATTGTACTTTCCCAAGTGCTTAGTATAGCGCTCTGCACACAGAAAGAGCTCAGTAAATAAGACTGAATGAATGAAAGATAAACAAAAGAATAAGAAATAACCATCCTTGTCCAGCCCTTGCTCAATTACCTGTGAATATTCCCTCTAGGTGATGGAGACCGTACATCCCAGAAGACTGTTTGTCAGATGTCTCATTCTCAGCAATGGCCAAACTCAGTTTTCCTTCCACACCAAGTGAAAGCCATAAGGCAGTTCTATCAGTCAATTGGGAAGTCAATCAATCAGACAAATAAGTCCCTCTCCTTTCTCCCACTGAGAGTAGGAATTGGTTAAGACTCCCAAATATATGATCTTAACCTTTAAAGGAAATACAGATGAACTTCTTCCCAGGTTGCCAACCAAAATGTCATATGAAGGTGTTCTTCACTTAAACATACCTTAAAACATGGAATGCCCTCCCTCCACACATTCAAGCTAGCTTTCTTCCAAAGGCCTATTGAGAGCTCACCTCCTCCAGGAGGCCTTCCCAGATTGAGCTCCCTTTTTCCTCTCCTCCTCCCCGCCCCCCTGCCCTACCTCCTTCCCCTCCCCACAACACTTGTATATATTTGTACAGATTTATTACTCTATTTATTTTACTTGTACCTATTTATTATTTTTGTTAATGATGTGCATATAGCTTTAATTCTAATTGTTCTGACAATTTTGACACCTGTCTACTTGTTTTGTTGTCTGTCTCCCCCTTTAAGACTGTGAGCCTGTTGTTGGGTAGGGACCATCTCTATATGTTGCCTACTTGTACTTCCCAAGTGCTTAGTACAGTGCTGTGCACACAGTAAGCACTCAATAAATACGATTGAATGAATACTCCAAGTACCTTG
Source organism: Tachyglossus aculeatus (assembly GCF_015852505.1). Taxonomy (NCBI): domain Eukaryota; kingdom Metazoa; phylum Chordata; class Mammalia; order Monotremata; family Tachyglossidae; genus Tachyglossus; species Tachyglossus aculeatus. The sequence continues at coordinate 74,917,412 of NC_052070.1, forward strand.
ATTTTGGGTCCAAAATAGACTATTAAGTGCTCTAAGCATCATGGACAGGAAATCCACCCAAGAGAACTTTCTTTCAAGCTTGAAAAGCTGCAACCTTGATGCTGTATTTCACCTAATTCTCCTCTTCCAGTAGAATAATACTGTTTAATATAGACCCAGGGGACTATTGTTTAGAAATCAATTACCAAGCACTGAAGACTGAGCTTTTTGCTCCCTAATACACCCCAGGCCACCTGAATCCCAGCACAGTGGGCATTTAAAATATTTAAAAGGTAGGGCTTCTTCCTTTGTCTTTAAGGCTTTCTCTCAGTCTAGTTTACATAAATTACTGGGAGAAGGCAAAATGGACACGCTGCGGAGCTTGACTATCCTTCCTCACTTGATCTTTCTTATTGAGATGATTTGGCTGTATATTCTCCTGGGATTCAGTCGTAATTAAGGATTTGATTTTATGAACTCTGCTGCAAATGGCTGTTTGTTGCTTGTATGTATAGTAAATAAAATGGCAGAGATTGGATCGCCGATTCTCACCTGCTAATCACAAGGAATGATGAAATAGCTCCTTAGCATCATAAGAAGAGAAGTGAATCATAGAAGGGTCATCATACTGCCTTTTATTTTTTACTGTAGATTTTTGCTTTTAGATGTTTTCAAATCATTCACAGGTTGAATCTATTGCAGGTACACAAGATTAAAAGGAATGTACTCCAAAATAATAGCCATTCCCTTTCACCTGAACACGATAAGTGGTCTATTTTACCATCACCTATAATGAGCATTAGCTGCCTCCCAAATCAGGGTCTTGCTCCCCCGGTTATGATGGGCTGCCTCCATTAACATTTGAAGAGATATAGATTAATTTTGCAGCAAATGAACATACCTCCAAACCAAGTTGGTGAGCCTGAGAAACCAATGTCAGACATTTGGCCTGGGTAAATGTTTTTCAAGTAACTTATCCAAATATGTAACCATCATTCCAGGGAGAAATACCCAGCATGCCACAAGCATCTGGATCTGCCCCAAGGTGGGGGCTGGGGGAAATGGTCAGGACAAGATCTCACCACTCCTTATGTAAGTGGTTTAATTGATTTCACAGTTGCAGCTCACCTGTAGTATGAGGACTGGCTCCATTTTCTGAAAATACTCCTCAGAAGCTAAGGAAAAACTTAAATCAAAACACTGCTCATTTATTTTATTTTACCAAAAGCCAGCTTTACTCAGAATCACTCTTGGAAGGTTAGAACAACACTTCAATTCTTCCCCGGACTTCCCTTAGCCCACTCAGGGCATGGTTTTCCTTTATTATTGATTTTTTAAAACTGTCTCAGTTTTTTCGAGGTAAAGGACTTCACAACTTAGAGATCAAGGAGAAGTTCATATGGAAAAATAAGCTCAAATAAACATTTGAGGGAAAAATAAGAAAATATTTTTTATAAAAATGATGAAGATAAAATTGGTGCAGAAAACACCTAAAGGAGGTACTTGAATCTAAAAAATAATACAACAATTCCACTTGTTACTCTCTGGTAAGGAATTACAATGGCAATGTGCTATGCTTACTTGGAAGAATTTCATGCTGAAAACTTAATTTGGAATCTAGAACACTCTAAACAAGGCCCCCAGAGGGTTCCCATATAATAACCAGAACATGATCACTAGCAGGTCACAGGATTAGGGACAGAGACAGCATGTATATTTTAAAATTTGGAATGTTTGAGCTGGTTTCTTATTTTTGGTGTAAATTTTTAAAGAACACAATTAAAATTTTGGGAGGCAAATACTGGGCCATAGAAACATTTCCTGTAGACTAAACTCCTTATGGACAGTCTTATGCTGTACTCTCTCAAATGCTTATTACAGTGCTCTGCAAACAGTAAGCACTCAATAAATATGTTTGATTGATTTGGAAATCATTGTGCTAGAAGTGGGGACATATATTGATTAAGAATCAGATAGAATGTCAAGACAGGAGGAAGATGGACTTCACAATACCAATAATTCCCACTGAGTATGGAAGGTTTTTCACCTTTGAAGCAGTTTGTAATTTCTGATATGCATGAACCTATGTAGCTCTGCAAAATATACTGCCTGTTATCCCAAAATATAGGATGTGATGTGTCAGAAGGGATGGTTGTTTGTATCACAGCAGGATTGGTCAAGCCAGAAGTACTATAACATGTGCTTTCCTTAACACTGGATTTGTCAGAAATGGAAAACTTGTGTTATAGGAGAACGAGGGTTACTGCCATATCAAGTCCTAATTCCTTACTAATAGTAGTCACTCATTATTAATGCCTTATGCTTGGGCCTTATACCATAGATAATGAAATTTCTCATTACACCTACACTTTGGAAAGGGAATCAGGCAAATCTACCCTGTTGTGGCTTCAAAATGGCCCACCATTAGAGACATTAAACTCAGAAATATTTTACACCTATTTATTCCTTCAAATCAACCAATAAATGGTAGTTATTGAGTGCATACTGTGTGCCAAGAACTGAACTAATGCTTGGGAGAATTGGTAGACATGTTCCCTGCTCACGGCGAGTTTACAGTGTAGAGGGGGAGACAGATATTATGCCCCTCAATCTTTTTTTGAGGCCTCCTCCTCAAACATTAAGGGGGAAAAGATGTGTGTTTGACTTAGCTGAAATGAAAAAGCCTGACTTAAGCCTTACTCAACCAAGCCCTCACTTCATCTTGTCCCACTCCCTATGCATCACTCCTTCACTTGGATTTGCACCCTTTATTCACCCCTCCCTCAGCCCCACAGCACTTATGTACATAACTGTAATTTCTTTATATTAATGTCTGTATCCCCCTCTAAACTGTAAGCTTATTGTGGACAGGGAAGGTGCCTACCAACTCTTAGTACAGTGTTCTGCACAAAGGCTCAATAAATATGACTGATTGATTGATCTCCAAGTATCAGACTGCATTATCATATCCAGCAGTTTAGAATAGTGCTCAGCACTTAGAACAGTGCTTGATATGTAGTAAACACTCAAAAATACCATTATTATTTTTTTAGTTATTATTATATCATCTGACTGAAAAAAAATCTACAAAAAAGGGGAAAATGGCTGCATGAGACAACTAACAAGTGTTGTAAAGTAGCTTCCTTTGGAGCATGAGCAGGCCACCATTCGGACCTATGTGTTACTTATTGTGCTACTTACTGTGCTCTATAAGTGGATGCAAAGCAGTTGGTAGAGAGGAACCAGGGAGGAAGTAGGAATACCTCTAAATTCTGGAAGTACAGACATTTCCATCAGCTGAAGCACTGCCCTGGCTCCAAAACTGCAGCACAAAGTTGGTAACCTCCTTCCACTGCTAGTCTTGGGGCACACGTGGGAGCCTGTCCTGTCAATCAGTCAATCCTATTTATTAAATGCTTACCGAATGCAGGACACTGTGCTAAATGCTTGGGAAAGTACAATAGAATGATAAACAGGCACATTCCCTGCCTAAAAGGAGCTTACAGTCTAGAGACACAAGAAAAGATAGTGCCCACAACTGAAAAGAATGCAGTAGGAGTTATCATGGGCTGAATAATTGGCTCATGACCCAAGGCAGTATTTTGTCCACCCCTGCTTTAGAGCACTGATTGCCAATATAAGATTTCTCTGGGGTCTCAAGAGTATTCATAAGCATACACAGAATGGGCAATCTATCAAGTGCTACAACTTTCAAAACACAAATGGAAAATATTATGGCTGTCCTTAAATGATCATTTTTTAATTTTTTCTATCTGTATTCCTTCTCACCTACCCTCCATAAGAGAAGTAGCATGGCTCAGTGGAAAGAGCACGGGCTTGGGAGTCAGAGGGCATGGGTTCTAATCCAGGCTCCATCATTTATCAGCTGTGTGACTTCACTTCTCTGTGCCTCAGTTACCTCATCTGGAAAATGGGAATTAAGACTGTGAGCCCCATGTGAGACAACCTGTTACCTTGTATCTCCCCCAGTGCTTAGAACAGTACTTGGCACATAATAAGCACTTAACAAATACCAAAATTATTATTATTATTATTATTATTATTATTATTATTATTATTATTATTATTAAGCCATCTTTTCCCCAGCCCCCTCTTCCTTCTGGGTCATCCCTGCACTTGTATCTATGACCTTTGGACATTTGATATTGTTCCACCCTCAACTCCTCAGCACTTATGTACATATCTTTAAATTATACATTTTTTAAAAATAAATGTCTGTATCCCCCTCTAGACTAAGCTTGTTGTGGGCAGGGAGCCTGCCAACTTCGTTGTATTTTATTCTCCCAAGCACTCAGAACAATGCTCTGAACAAAGTAAGAGCTCAATAAATGTCATTGATTGATTCCATACTTAATTTGCATCTCTCATTTTTTGCATAATTTCTAAAACCTAAAAACAGGGAGGGGGCTATGACACAGGAAATTAAGTCTAGCAATAAGGAGAGCTGAAGAAGAAAGAGGAGGAGGAAAGGTGGGGGGAAGATGAAAGGGCACATGAGACTCCATTTCTTGGTTCTATTGCTCTCCTAAATGGTGCATATGATACACACTCAGTCAACCTTCACTTCCTTCTCCTCTTCTTCCTCCTGCTTGCACTAACACCAAAAATTATCACCTTTCATTTTATCTTCAAAACTTGAGGTGGGGGAAGAATTGTGATGGAGGCAATGAACAAAACCAACACATAAATAAGTTCAAAAGTAAAGGGGCATGAAGCTGTCTCAACAGCCACTGCTTCTTCATGCTTCTGATGGCATGAAGCATTGACTTGTCATTGATTTCTACCAAGTAGTACATTGTCCTATGGCACACAGTTGGACAAGGAGGAAGAAAGGAACCCAATCAAATCAGGCAAAAGTGGTAGTCTCTTGGAAGATGGCAAGGTGCTGAGGAGAGTTTATGGATTTTCTGGATTCCAGGCTTCAATGGCAATTATTGAAGGATGTATCTCCAGAGATATAGTGGTACACCTCTGCCTCCCCAGGATCCCACACGGACCTTCCTTTGTCATCGAAGGCTGTCTGTCCTGACCTTCCAAGCCTCTCATGGGACAGAGAAAATCAGAGACTGCTGGCACCACCTCCACAAAACCTCAGGAAGGCTGTGGTGACTAGAACTATACAGGTTGCTGTGGCTGCTGTTAGAAAAGCAGCATGGCTCAGTGGAAAGAGCACAGGTTTGGGACTCAGTGGTTATGGGTTCAAATCCTGACTGCCAATTGTCAGCTGTGAGACCTTGGGCAAGTCACTTAACTTCTCTGTGCCTCAGTTACCTCATCTGTAAAATGGGGATTAAGACTGTGATCCCCAAGTGGGACAACTTGATCACCTTGTATCCACCCCAGTGCTTAGAACAGTGCTTTGCACATAGTAAGTGCTTAACAAATACCATTATCATTATTATTATTATGACTGTGGACTCTGAACTGTGAAGAGCCTAAAATTCTGCTCCTCTAGCCACAGCACCCTACTGTTTGTCTTTATGTTGTCTTTAGTCTTTTGCTTCTTCTCGCCTTATATATCTGTCGCCAGTCCACTCCCCACTTTTTATTTTTATATTGTAGGCCCCCCCAAAGGGCAGGGACAATTTTATTTCCCATCTGTATATTATTTTCCAGGGCTCAGCTCTGCAAACAGTATGTGCTTAATGAATACTATTATTAGTTTATGGATCAGAATCTGCTGTCTATAAGGATGTTTGCAGAAAGGAAATGAATAATTTACTTTGCAGCACTAATCAAACTCCTGCTTTGTTTTTAAAGCACAAACGCACACATTTTCCTTCATGCTCAAAAGACACTACTTACAGTGAAATGTATATGGAGGGGTGGGGGAAGAGGGTGTGTGTGTGTTTTCAGTCCATAATACCTGGCTGAACTAGACAGGTTTAAAATCAAATACATCAGTGATTTGTAATAGCATTAAAACTATTTTAGCATTAACTTAGTGTTTAATTACACTAAATTCCTTGAGGGCACTAAGCGCTTGGGAAGTACAAATTGGCAACACATAGAGACAGTCCCTACCCAACAGTGGGCTCACAGTCTAAAAGGGGGAGACAGAGAACAAAACCAAACATACAACAAAATAAAATAAATAGGATAGATATGTACAAGTAAAATAAATAAATAAATAAATAAATAAATAGAGTAATAAATATGTACAACCATATATACATATATACAGGTGCTGTGGGGAAGGGAAGGAGGTAAGATGGGGGGATGGAGAGGGGGACGAGGGGGAGAGGAAGGAAGGGGCTCAGTCTGGGAAGGCCTCCTGAAGGAGGTGAGCTCTCAGCAGGGCCTTGAAGGGAGGAAGAGAGCTAGCTTGGCGGAGGGGCAGAGGGAGGGCATTCCAGGCCCAGGGGATGACGTGGGCTGGGGGTCGATGGCGGGACAGGGGAGAACGAGGTACGGTAAGGAAATTAGCGGCGGAGGAGCGGAGGGTGCGGGCTGGGCTGTAGAAGGAGAGAAGGGAGGTGAGGTAGGAGGGGGCGAGGTGATGGACAGCCTTGAAGCCCAGGGTGAGGAGTTTCTGCCTGATGCGCAGACTGATTGGTAGCCATTGGAGGTTTTTGAGGAGGGGAGTAATATGCCCAGAGCGTTTCTGGACAAAGATAATCCGGGCAGCAGCATGAAGTATGGACTGAAGTGGAGAGAGACACGAGGATGGGAGATCAGAGAGAAGGCTGGTGCAGTAGTCCAGACGGGATAGGATGAGAGCTTGAATGAGCAGGGTAGCAGTTTGGATGGAGAGGAAAGGGCGGATCTTGGCAATGTTGCGGAGCTGAGACCGGCAGGTTTTGGTGACGGCTTGGATGGGAAAGTCAGGGAGAGGACAAGGTTTGGGAGGGAAGACAGGGAGTTCAGTCTTCGACATGTTGAGCTTTAGGTGGTGGGCAGACATCCAGATGGAGATGTCCTGAAGACAGGAGGAGATGCGAGCCTGGAGAGAGGGGGAGAGAGCAGGGGCAGAGATGTAGATCTGGGTGTCATCAGTGTAGAGATGATAGTTGAAGACGTGGGAGCGAATGAGGTCACCAAGGGAGTGCGTGTAGATTGAGAACAGAAGGGGACCAAGCACTGAATCTTGGGGAACCCCCACAGTAAGAGGATGGGAGGGGGAGGAGGAGCCTGCAAAAGAGACCGAGAAAGAACGACCAGAGAGATAAGAGGAGAACCAGGAGAGGACGGAGTCTGTGAAGCCAAGGTCAGATAGCGTGTTGAGGAGAAGGGGGTGGTCCACAGTGTCAAAGGCAGCTGAGAGGTCGAGAAGGATTAGGACAGAGTATGAGCCGTTGGATTTGGCAAGCAGGAGGTCATTGGTGACCTTTGAGAGGGCAGTTTCCATGGAATGAAGGGGACGGAAGCCAGACTGCTTATTATCACTTTATGACTTTCAAAGAGGGTCACATGATGTTAAAAATTATATTAAAAATATTTGGCAGCAATCTTCTAGGAAGAATGATGTTATATCATCAACCTGAAAAGACTGAAATAAAATTCTTACGAAGGCAAAGAACAACCTTACATAAATATGATTGTAGAAGCAATTACTAGATATGGTGAGAGCCACTTGTAATACTCAAAAATTCTTTGGAAGAAAGCTACCACAGAAAACTGGTAATAATTCAATACAGCCCCAAGTACTTTCTGAATTTATTTTTTTGTCTTTGAAATTCATCCATGAACATTTAATACTGAATACCAAATATTTGCTTTTTCTTTTCCTGAAAGACAGTCAACTTGCCACCTGTCATTTCATAGTCTAGTGGAAAGAGCACAAGACTGGGAATCAGGAGACCTGGGTTAATCCTAGCTCCACCACTTACCAGCTTTGAGATTTTGGGAAAGTAAATTAACCTCTCAGTTCTCATCTGAAAAATGGGGATTAAACAGCTGTTCTCCCCTCCTCTTAGTTTGAGTATCCTATGGACAGGGACTCTGTACCACATGATTATCTTGTATCTACTCCACCACTTAAATGCAATTATTATTTCAGTTTACCAAAGGCAGAGAAATAGCATGGCCTACTGGAAAGGACACGGGGATGTGAGTCTGAGAACCTGGGTACTAATTCCAGCTTTGCTACTTGTCAACTGTGTGACCTTGGGCATATCATTTCTCTATGCCTCAGTCACTTCAGTTGTAAAATGGGGATTACAGTTGTGAGCCCCATGTGGATCAGGACTGTGTCCAACCTGATTACCTAGTATCTACCCTGAAACTTAGCACAGTGCCTGGCACATAGTAAGCACTAAACAAATAATAATAATAAAACTATATTCCTTTTGCCTAGTAATGGGTTTTCATTTGAATTGAAACACAGAGTCATCCTAACAATTATTCCCCATTGTCCAAACAACTATTCCCATCCTTACTGCCTTACACATTACTAACAACCATAGTTCCGGGGATTGTAACCTTCTCAAACGGCTCCTGAAGTTCTAATACGTATTTGCTGGGCAATCAAAATTAACTTTGGGCCCATTGGTTTCATCATCTGGGGCCCTTTCAGGCACCAGGATTGCATCACCCTCGCTCTTGGATGGCATTTATTAAGTGCTTACCATATGCAAAGCACTGTTCTGAGCGCTGGGAAGGTTATAAGGTGATCAGGTTGCCCCACGGGGGGCTCACAGTCTTAATCCCTTTTACAGATGAGGGAACTGAGGCTCGGAGAAATTAAGTGACTTGCCCAAAGTCACACAGCTGACAAGTGTTAGAGCCAGGATTTGAACCCATGACTTCTGACTCCAAAGCCCCTGCTCTTTCCACTGCGCCACACCACCCCTTAGCTCCCCAGCACTGAAGTACATATCCGTAATTTATTTTCATGTCTACCTCCCCATCTAGACTGTAAACTAATTGAGGGCAGGGACCATGTCTACTAGCTCTGTTGTACCGTACTCTCTCAAGTGTTTTGTACAGTGGTCTGCCCACAGTAAGCATTCAATAAATGCCACTGATGATGAAGTGAAAGGCATTGCCACCATCCGGCAGCATTACAGCAATACTGTGCTGTAGTGCCTTGAACCAAGAGGAGGTGACTTTGGTGGTCGCTGCAGTCTTCAGAACCCTCTTAAGCCAGCTATTTTGAGGATTCCAGCTGGATCTGATCACCTTGGAGAACGTCGTGGGTCGTGCTTTGATCAGAAATACTTACCACTTGCTGATATAGCTCCAGCAGGCAGCATCATCAGGACTAGAATTCAGGTCTCTGGATCATCTGTTACGCTCTTTCCATTAGGCCAACACCAAGGCACAACAGCAAAAAAAACAAGGCAAAGATAGGGGAAGTGAAGTGACATTTTCCCCTTAGGGTCAGAAGTGGATTCATTTGTACCTTTCTGGATATGCCCACCACCCACCTGAAATAGGAAACAGAAGGGATTCAGTACACTTTAAAAAAATGATTGGAGGTCAGTGGTTATTTATAATGACATTCTAGAAACTAGTATCTGTGGATTAGTTTTTGCATGCTTACTTTATAAAGTAAAATTGACATGAATTAGTTTCCTGAAAACCTATCCTTTCTCTGCACCCTTTGTATGGCCTAGTGGAAAGAACATGGGCTTGGGAGTCAAAGGATGTGGGTTCTAATTCCGGCTATGCCACTTGTCCATTGGATGGCCTTGGTAAGTCACTTCTCTTGCCTCAGTTACCTCATCTGTAAAATGGGGATTAGGACTGTGAGCCCCATGTGGGACAGGGACAGTGTCCAACCTGATTATCTTAACTACCCCAGCAATTACAACAGTGCTTGGCACATAGTAAGTGCTTAACAAATACAATTATTATTATTTGTTTGGGTTAGAAATGTCAACACCAGTAGCACATATTTGAAATAAACAATTAAATTCATATTTAGTTTGGGGTGGGGAGATCTCTTTGAAAGTTGGATCTGGTTTAAAATGAAAATAAATGGGGAAAAACATCATTAAAAGCACTACAAGCACAATCACAAAACAATTCAATTTTTTATTTTTCATTTTTAACAAAAACAATTGTCCCTAAAAATTTGAAACAGCTGTTTTACAGTGTAAAATAAGAGTTTTGTGATGCATAACAAATGAAGCAAAAGCAGTATACAGGAGTAAAGTGATTTGCAGACATTTCTTTTATAAGAATACTTAAGTTTTGCATTTCTTGGTGGAAACATTTTTATTATGCATTTTAAATAATCTTCTATCACCAAAGCTAAACTAAAACTTAAAAAAGTTATACGATGGGGAAAAAAAAACTAGTATGAAGGAACTGCTTTCAATCCTAATTGGTAGGTTTTAGTTCCTAAAGCTATTGTTCACCTAACAATCTGCTCGTCAAGGTTTTCCAATCTTATGATCTGTAAGACATTGCTTTTATGTTATGATCCTTTATTCTTTACTTCCTTAAGTTAGTGGTTTAGCATGTACTCTTCCTTCGATTTCTAACAGATGTTTGGGATCCATTTTTCACAAAAACAATCTTATGGTTCTGAAGCTCTGATCCTTTTCTAACAACCAGGACTAAGAGGCAATCCCAGGGTATCTTAGACCACCAAATGAGGTTCTTTGAGAAATCATTTATTGTACACCAGTATGGTTAAGTCAGGATTATACCACTTTGCAAAAGCACTAAAGTGTTAAATATTTTTCTGGTTCAACCAATGAATGTAAACATTAGTGGATAAAGTTGGAGCTCTGAATGTGCTGTCTGCTTAGGTTTAGCAGGAGTATTGATTCCTGCCGTTTTTTTGTAATACAAAGGGACATGGAAAGTTCTAAAAAGTTTTTTTGTTTGTTTTTAAATGATGTAATGGCAGATCAAAAGTTACTGAGCAGGGAAGACAATGTGAAACAAGAGAGGATCCTTGGAGTTATTGCTCATCTCATCTCAGCTGTCAGACAGTTACGATTGCTTTTTTAGTGTGGCTTTAATAAAAATGTATTGCTAATAAACCTAAAAAAACCTTCTAAGATGTCTACAGTCTGAATTGCAGAATTGTTTCTAACTATGGCTATGCCAATTATTTTGTTTTATTGCTATGTGTCCAATTGTGATACATACAAAAAGAACTGTAGAAACTTTAGAAATAGTATATAGGATTCTTGTAGTATCCATCCACTGAGAAAAGAATATGGTACCCACTAAAGGTTTCAAAAGCAATGAACCCCAGAGCTTAGAAATTTTTCAACTATTCTAAATTATGAAAATAAATCACTCCTCGAAGAAAATCCTGAAAATACAAAAATCTATTTCTATTAGGCTTTAACATTTTACATGTACAAATATACAACATGAAAACTGTATTATATGCAGATTAAATACAAGTCATATGTTCATCTGCAGCTTAACTAGTACTAGTGTACTGACCACCAAACATTCAATAAATAAAATTAAATATCTTTCTTTTGCCCTCTAAAAGAGACTTGAAGACAAACTTTGGCTCAGTTCACCTAAAGAGTACTTTTTCTTGAGTACGTGTTTAGAGTCTGAGACAAAATCTTTTGTTCTTAAAGTATTTTTGTAAAATATTAACTACATCCTAATTTCACCTAGATACTGAACTTATTCCTTTTCCCCTTATTAGAATGGTGCCAGGAATTTTTGTGTATAACATAAAATTTACAGTAAACATTTCAAAATGGTATGGCGTAACTTCCAATACTTAGGAAAATTCTCCAGTTTAGCCACCTGTTACAGATAAAACAGAACAAGAAAAGTACATAGTTTTGATTTCTAAAAACATTTAAAAATCATTTTCTGTTTTTCAGTGAAATATCTAAGAATTTAAAATCCTTTTCAGGGTTATTCACTATATATTCAGCACTGTTTCAAACATTAACTATTATTTTCTAAAAAAAATACAAGAAAAAGGGCTGAACAAAAAAAACTGCTCAATTTCCTTTATTTCTGAAGATGGAGGGATATTTTCAGCTTAAGTTCTTGCTGCATAGGCTCTGAAGATAAACAAATAATTGGCATAAGTTAGGAGCAAAATGAACAGCCTACTCATTCAAACTCAAAAATACATTTGCTAAGTCAAAGTTATTAACATATTAAGCAAATTAAAAGTGTCCTGATGGCCAGCCACTAAATCCCAGATCACACGCTTTGCTCCTCTTAAACCAATCAACTCATGGCGACTTTCGTCTTTCTTGCTGCTGACCTCTTGCTCATGCTCTCCTGTTGGCCTGGAACTCACTCCACCTTCCTATCCACCAGAGTACTGATCCATCATCCTTCTGAATTCACAACACCTACAGGCAGCCTTTCTGGATTCATCCAAATACACTCATTAATTCTCAATCATCAAAAATCCCAGAGGCAGTTATTCAACAGCTGTTGAAGTCAGAATACTGCATCCTAGGTATAAACCCTCAGAGGATCTTCAAATGACTGTAAGCCACCTTGCCCAATCAGCAAATGTGGCCTAGTGAGTGGATAGAGCACAGGCCTGGGAGTCAGAAAGATCTGGGTTCTACTTTGTACTTCCCAAGTGGTTAGTACAGTGGTCTGCACACAGTAAGTACTTAATAAATATGACTGACTGACTGACTGAATGAATAATCCTTGCCCCACCACTCATCTGCTGCTTGACCTTGGGCAAGTCACTTAATTTCTCAGTACTTTAGTTACTTTATCTGTAAAACGGGGATTAAGACTGTGAGTCCTACAAGGGACAAGGACTGTGTCCAACCTGATTAGCTTGTATCTACCCCAGAGCTTATAACATGCCTGGCACATAGTAGCTGCTTAACAAATACCATCATTATTATCATTACTATTATTAAGTATTATAGGCCGATGCTGTCTAAAGAAAGGCAAGGTGATGTATCAGCCCGCACCAAAGAAGCCAGGCACACAACCTGTGTTGTAAATGGACAACATAGAGTAAAATGGTCCCCAAATTCTACTTCCTAGGCAGTACGCTGACCAGCAATGCAACAGCAATAGACAAGGAAGTAGTAAACAAAATCAAGATCAGCATGACCTTTGGGTGGCAGACTGGTCTAGTGTGATAAAGCACATGCCTGGGAGCCAGAGAATCTGTGTTCTAATCCCGGTTCCATCACCTGCCAGCTCTGTGACCTTGGGCAAGTTACTTACTTTCTCTGTGCCTTGGTTTCCTCAACTGCAAAATGGGGATTCAATACATGTTCTCTCTCCTACTTAGACTGGGAACTTCTTGTGGGACAGGGACTATATCCACCTGATTAACTTGCATCCACCCCAGCTCTTAGAACAGTGCTTGATACATAGTAAGTGCTTAAAAAATACCGTTAAAAAAAAGTGTCAATGTGGTGGACACAAGGTATCAGGCTTCAGACTACATTAAAGGTTCACAAAGCTCTTGAGCTGTCCAAACTTCTCTATGGCTGGGTGGTCTGAACCCCAAATAAACACAGTGACTTGTTGAGTAGTTCCATCAGCCCGATTTTACCAGTTACACTTAACAACAAATGGTAAGATAGGATTACTGACTTAAAAGGATGTCAGGCTCTGAACATAGATACCCGGTTGGTCAAGACACATGAGGCTAACCAAAGAGCTACTGTAAGGTGAACTCAAATGGAAAAGTCAAATGGAGGGTGGAGAAAACATTTTAAGGGCACAGTAAAACAAGCCATCAGACAATGATGCATCCTAGTTCATTCATCCTAGTTCACGAGAAGCAGTGTGGCTCACTGGAAAGAGCCTGGGCTTTGGAGTAAGAGGTTATGGGTTCAAATCCCAGCTCTGCCAACTGTCAGCTGTGTGACTTTGGGCAAGTCACTTAACTTCTCTGGGCCTCAGTTCCCTCATCTGTAAAATGGGGATGAAGACTATGAACCTCCATGGGACAACCTGATCACCTTGTATCCTCCCCAGCACTTAGAACAGTGCTTTGCACATAGTAAGCACTTAAAAAATGCCATCATTATTATTATTCATTCAATCGTATTTACTGAGTGCTTACTGTGTGCAGAACACTGTACTAAGTGCTCATGAAGTACAATTCAGCAACAAATAGAGACAATCGCTACGCAACAACAGGCTCACAGTCTAGAAGGGGGGAGACGGACAACAAAAGAGAACAAAACAAGTAGACAGGCATCAATAGCATCAATATAAATATAATTATAGATATATATACATCATTATTAAAATAAATAGAATAATAAATATGTACATATATGCACAAGTGCTGTGGAGCGGGGAAGGAGGTAGAGCAGAGGGAGGGAGTCAGGGCAATGGGGAGGGGAGGGGGAGCAGGGAAAAGGGGGGGCTCACTCTGGGAAGGCCTCCTGGAGGAGGTGAGCTTGAAAACTGGAAGTCAGCTGCTGCAGAGAGAACAGCATGAAGCATTGTAATCATGAAAAAATTAGCTCTTAAGCAAAAAGCTTTGCAAGCATCAAGAGACAAAGCAAAAGTGAAAACAGCACTAGGCACTGTAAACATCAAAAATGACAGTGCAGGAGACAGCTTTTATGTTCAACGATATATTCAGAACTGTGTGTCCCTCATTGACTTCTGCAGTCACACACTCACACCCAAGGGAGAATTTCACCTTCAGTGGCCTCTTCAAGTGTGAAGGTCATCTAAATGTACAGTATTTGCATAATCAATCAATCAGTGGTATTTACTGAGCACTATACTAAGTGATTGAGTGAGTGCAGTAAGATAGATTTGGTAAACACGACTCCCGCCCTCATTGATCTGGGGGAGACAGACATGAAATAAACTGCTGAAAGGGGAAGGTGAGAGTACAAGGATAGCTACGAAAATGCTACGGGGATGAGGTGAGCATCAAAGTGTTTTAGGGGCACAGGCCAAGATGCATAGGAAATGCAGAGGGGAGAGTGACTGGGATGGGGGATATGAAAGTTTAGCTAGGAAAAGCTTCAAAGATGGGGACTGTCTGTCAAAGAGGAAGGGCTTTCCAGTAGGAGGGAGGATGTGAGCAGGTGAGAGAGACGAGAGTGAGGTACAGTAAGTAGGCTGATGTTAGAGGAGCAGTGTGCAGGTTGGGTTGTGGTGGGAGAGGTGAAAGGTTGAGGAGGAGGAGAGCTGATTGAAAATGCTTTGAAACCAATGGTATGGAGATTATATTTGATGTGGAGATGGAAGGGCAACTATTGGAGTTTTTGAGGATTGGGGAGATGGGCACAAAATGATTTTCTTTGAAAAATGATCCAGGCAGCAGAGTGAACTATGGACTGGAATGGGCAGTGATGTCAGTGCAATCATTAAAGCAGAAACTGTCAGCTCTTTGTGGGCAAGGTTCAAGGATACCAATTCTGTTATACTGTACTCTCCTAAGCACTCACTACAATGTTCTACACACACTGGGAGCTCAATAAGTACCACTGATTGAAAGGCCTCAGTAAAAATTAGAGTGTAAAGAATTAGAAGGCATATATAAACAGTCAAGGATCATCTATTATATGTCATATAAAAAAGGTGTCAGTCCATATCTCCCCACTCCTCAAAACCTCCAATCAACCTCCACATCTAATAGAAACTCCTTACTGCAAGGCATTCAATAAGCTCTCACTCCCTCCTCTCTTGTTAATCTCCAACTACAACCAGCCTGAACACTTACCTCCTCTAATGCCAACCTACTCACTGTATCTTGATCTAGTTTATCTCTCCACATTAGCCCAACAACCACAATGATCTTACAGTCTAGAGGAGGGGAGACAGATAGTAATATAAATTTTATATATAACTGATGAAACATACATAAGTAAATGTTGAGGCTAGGTGGTTGCTGGGCTAATGTGATTTGGAGCATCAGATCATTGGAGAAGGTGGGATTTAGGAGCACTTGAAAGTTGGGGAGAACTGCTGAATTTGTTGGTGGATTTGAATGACAGGACTTCAGGGGGAAATTCCATGTGCATGTAAGGGTGTGTGCGGGGTGGGGAGGTCAGTGCAAGAGAAACTGGAGGTAGAAGAATCAAGAGTGAAATGGCCTGAAAGTATACTTGAGAGGAATGAGGAGTGGGAGTGGGTGTGTAAGCAGGGGAAGAGAGCTGCTATATGTACGATGGTGGAGAGCCTTGATGTCAACAGCATGGGGTTTTGGCTTGATGCAGGTGGAAGTAGGGGGCCGCCAGAAATTTTGGGGGAGTGGAGAGATGTGTTTTAGGCAGCAGTATAAAGCACATACTGAAATGGGAAGAGGCTGGGATCCCCTCTGTAATGATCAGGATCTATCTCACCAAGTATATTATATGCACTCATCCTGGACTACAGTTTTATTCATAAGCACTCAAACGTTTTTCCAAAGATTCAATGACTTGCCCCAGCTGGCAGACAAAAGTAACTCTGGCCTCAACAGCACTTCTTAAAATTATACTTATACTTAAAATATAATTAAAATATTCTTGAACTCCTGGCAAAGCAGAAAACCTGACCTGCAGGTTCACGGATTGGGAAGCAGTGTGGTGGAGGTGGAAAGAAAGGAGGGAGAGGTGGGAAGAGAGCTGTTTCTTTCAGGGTTTGGCTGTAACACTGGGCGGAGCTTTCAGATCCTGGGATCTGTCAGCAAATAGGGCATAACACCTCTCCTGATTCTACATTCTGGTCATCTGGAGCCAGGAGTACACCTGTACTCTTAAATACCTATTTATACACACATGTTTATATATAAATTATATATATAATTATATTTATTATATTATGGTACATATACACATATACTTACCAAAGGTCCATGCAATTTCTGATGGAAGTTCCATAGCCACTGGCTATGAATACAACAGGGCAGCTAGTGGGAAAGGATGACTTGAAGCACAATGTAAAAACAGTGGTAGTGGAGAGTTGTCACAGGATGGGCATATGTGAATTAATATATATATGCTGGAAATTATTGTCCAAAACTATTCCTTTGTGGTTCTTCAACATCTGAGTAACCAACTGATGGAGAGTAAAATACACTGCAATATACATTATGGAAGGAACTTAAAACTTTGGCATACTTATTGGGAAGAAATTTCTGTGCGTCAGAAAAAGTTGCCCCTTGGGATGTCTGGGTTACTGAATTGCCATAGCTTCTTTGACAATTACAGGTGAACTCAGAACAGCAAGGATTCAATGTTTCATTTGAAGGTACAAAGGGATTCTGAATTTTGGAGGGAAACTGGGGAAGGTCAGTCCAAAAAACAGTAGTGCTTTGTCCAGGACTTTGAAACTCCCATCAGGATGTTGTTGAGAAAATGAATTCCTTGACTTTGAGTTGACTGCTTGGTTCTCTAAATGCTACATTTTCAGAAGAGAACCCAGGCATTTTGCTTGAAATCAAAGAGTTTGTGTTTTCTGTTGATTCGGTTTTTGTTGGCCACTGTTTGGAGGTGCTCAGAACTGGGGTTTTGTTTTGATTGAAGCTCTGATGAACTATTGCCACTAGAATTTGTGTCAACATGATTGCCAGTTCTAATTTTATTTTGATCTTTGAATCTTCCTCCTGCATCTCAAAGAGTTCACATATCATGAAATGCAGAAGCAGAGTCTTTAGTTCTTGTATCTATATCTATATGACAAACACACCTTAGAAAATGAAAGCTGAGCTTCAGGGGCAGAAATGCAACAGAAGGGTGCAAGAGAACCCACATCTGCTTTAACATTTCCATTCACTACAAGGTTTGTAGAGAAGCAGAATGCAGCAGAAGGGTGCAAGAGACCCCACATCTGCTTTAACAATTCCATTCACTACAAGGTTTGTAGAGAAGCAGCATGGCCTAATGGGTTGGGCATGGGCTTGGGAGTCAAAAGGTCACGGGTTCTAATCCTGACACCTCTACTTGTCTGCTGTGTGACCTTGAGCGAGTCACTTAACTTTTCTGGGCCTCAGTTACCTCATCTGTAAAATGGGGATTAAGACTGTGAGCCCTATGTCAGAGAGGAACTATGTGCCACCCGATTATCTTGTATCTACCCCAATTCCCTCTAATCTTCTGAAGAATTGCCATTTTCCTTTTCCCTGTGGCATGGTCCAGAAGTAAAGCCTTCCAGATCATTTTTTCTTGCCCTTTCACTAAAGTTACTGCCCTTTTTCTCTGGAACATTTAGATTTTGTTAATGCCCAGTTAAGCCTTCTGAAATAGCAAAGGTGTTTATTGATGCCTCTATTGTATATTTGGATTGCCAAGTACTAGTGCCCGCCACATCCTTTAAAGGTAAAACTAAGCAAACAACCTTGCTTATTCATCTTCTTAGAAGGTACCTTACTCATGCTCAGACTGCCAAAAGAAATTGACCATTCATCATTTTCTCTGGGAAATAGCGCTTACATTTATCCTACCAAGTTTAAAACACAATCAAATACCTTGAATGGTCTCATTTACAAAGCTATATTTGTACATATTTATCAATAATGAACACTCGGGAAAAAAATCACAAACAGTAAAAAGAATTTGCCTTTTCTGACTCTTATCTGAGTAAACAAAACCCCATCTCAATTTCTGGATATTATCATCACTAACTCTCTATATACACAGTTGCTTTTCTGTAAAATTACATTTCCATTTTTCATCACAATATCAAGCTTATTGCCCATGATTCCAGGTATGTTGCAAGGCCACATTTGGACCAGGATAAATCTGCAGATCCTTTAACCATGGTGCACCAATCTGCCTCCTTCCTCCTACCCTCACCCCAAACTATCTAGTTCTCCAAGGAAAAAGTACATAGGAGCTCTTCAACCCATAAACTGACTGTGGGAAGCGAATGCGTCTGTTATACTGTCATATTGTAACCACCCAAGTGCTTAGTACAAGGCTCTGCAGAAAGTAAGTACTCAATAAGTACGACTGACTGACTGAGTTGGCAGGTCTTGGACTGTACTGCTTCTATTTAGAGGAGTCAGTTCAGGGTCTCTAGCTTTCTCTCCTTCATTTGTTGCTTGGCTTCAAGTAAGCTAAGTAAAACACTTATATTTACCTCAAGAATAATACTGGCAGCCGCCTCACCCCAGGAAATAAAGATATGCTTAGAATTCTCTTTTATGTGATGGTACATAGACAATATTTATGGGTCGTCAATGACTAGGAAACAGGATGCTGAAACATGGTTTAGACAGTGAAACTGAAGCTAGGCACCTTAAATGGCTCAATATCACTGGGGTAATTTTAAAAGTCAATCAAAAACAATATGAATGTGCAAATCCCAAAAGAGAAATGTTGTTTATTTATTATTTTTAAGCTAATTACTCTTCTTTCACTCCTTGAAGGATTCCTGCATGCTTCAAAAGCTTGGCAGAAACTAAGTACCATTTATGACATCAGTAATCCCAATTCCAATTCAGTGACAAAGGATATTTCAAATCTCAACAAAAAAACACCATCTCTATTTAAAAAAAGGACCATACTTTCACTGGTTCACTTTTTTTTTTTAAGCAGGGACTGAACTCAATCCTTAAATAGGATCTTTGGGCTGCTCGGTAGGTTTTCCACAATTTGTTCATATTTGTGTGTGCATATATACACACACACATATAATATATATATATATATATATGTGTGTATGCACACAATTCATTCAATCATATTTATTGAGCACTTACTGTGTGCAGAGCACTGTACTAAGCACTTGACACAACTGTATAAGTAAAGGGGTGTGTGTGTGTGTGTGTGTGTGTACATAAAGAGAGAGAGAGACAGACAGTTATCCTCCTCTCTCAAAGAAGATGTTACTGAGAGGGAAATTTACCTATGGCTGCACCTGTGGCCATAATGACTAATATGGATCTTAAACATGGTGCCCTACATTGGGCTGTTGTAAACTGCAGAGTAATGCACTTGCTATGAGTTGATAGCAATCATGTTTCATTTGGGACACAGAGTCCCCTTGCAATATGGAATCTCCCCCCAAACCAGAGAGTGGAGATGGGAGTCAAGTGACACCCAGAGTACCCCTTCCCCACATCTGCCTGCCACCACCCTGGGAGAAAAACTTTCAACAAAGTTTTCTGAAACCTGTACAAGTTTCTTATTAATCACTATTTTGTTATTTGAAGTGTATCAGTATTTTTTTCAGAGTTTGAGCTTTCCTGCATAAGTTACTTTTCTCTCAGTTTTTCAGAGCAAGAATCTTGAAGTAGGATATTTCCCTCATATCCCGTCCACTGCTCGGTACATCACTATCCCTCCCGCCCTACCTCCTTTCCCTCCCCACAGCACCTGTATATATGTTTATACAGATTTATTACTCTATTGTACATATTTACTATTCTATTTATTTTGTTAATAATGTGCATCTAGCTTTATTTCCATTTATTCTGATGACTTGACACCTGTCCACATGATTTGTTTTGTTGTCTGTCTCCCCCTTCTAGACTGTGAGCCCGTTGTTGGGTAGGAACCGTCTCTATATGTTGCCAAATTGTACTTCCAAAGTGCTTAGTACAGTGCTCTGCACACAGTAAGCACTGAATGAATGAATGTGATTAAATAACAACTGTGATAGTGATGAAGATAATAATGACGACAATGTTCATAGTCCCCTTTACAAACTGCCTGTGAATCCTCCTCCTTCCTCTTCTACTTACACTTGGGGAGAACTCTCCTCTTCTGCTGGGTAATTTGAATTCAATACTGCATTTAATCTTAGATTACTTGCATGGTTTTGAACACCAACAGACTAAGCACTTCTAAAATTGACATTTCATCCTCTAATAAAATAAGTGTGATGGTAGGAAAACAGCAAAGACCCACTGACAATGTGTCATGAAGAAAATAATAATAATAATAGCTATTAGTAGTAGTAGTAGTAGTATTGTACTTACTAAGCACTTACTATATACCAAGCACTGTTCTAAGGACTGGGGTAGATACAAGTTAATCATGTTGGACACAATCCCTGTCTCACATGGAGCTCATGGTCTAAGTAGGAGGGAGCAGGAGTTAATCCCTAGTTTATAAATGAGTTAACTGAAGCACAGGGAAGTTATGTGAGTTGACCAAGTCACAAAGCAAACACATGGCAGAGCCAGGATTGGAACCCAGGTCCTCTGACTCCCAGACCATGTTTTTTCCACTAGGACCTACTGCTTTTCAGCCCAAAGATAATCATGAGTTACTATACTTTCATTGTGGATGCCACAAAAATCAACCACTGATTCTGGACTCAATTCTCCATGGGTACAGCATCTCTGGTATGCATGCCTCACTTGTGTATGTATCACTTCCAAATAGGTTTATCACCTCTGCACCTTGATGCCCCCACTTTGGGCAAGCTCAAAATAATGCATCTCCAAGGCTGTCATTTACTAAGTTGATCTGACATGAAAGTACTTCTTGACATTAAACAGATTTTCCCTGGGCCATCAAACAATACTGATACTTCCTCTGGATTATCAAGAGGGCTTTGTAGCCACTGTAGTGGGGGGACTGGAGTGAACTGAATGACCAAAGATTACAAGTCATGGGGACGGAAGGGACTTGGGGACAGCTAGGACCTGCACCTAGACAAATAGCCTCAGCCTTCTCTCTGATCTCCCATCCTCGTGTCTCTCCCCACTTCAATCCATACTTCATGCTGCTGCCCGGATTGTCTTTGTCCAGAACCGCTCTGGGCATGTTACTCCCCTCCTCAAAAATCTCCAGTGGCTACCAATCAATCTGCACATCAGGCAGAAACTCCTCAACCTCGGCTTCAAGGCTCTCCATCACCTCGCCCCCTCCTACCTCACCTCCCTTCTCTCCTTCTACAGCCCAGCCCACACCCTCCGCTCCTCTGCCCCTAATCTCCTCACCGTGCCTCGTTCTCGCCTGTCCCGCCGTCGACCCCCAGCCCACATCATCCCCCGGGCCTGGAATGCCCTCCCTCTGCCCATCCGCCAAGCTAGCTCTCTTCCTCCCTTCAGGGCCCTACTGAGAGCTCACCTCCTCCAGGAGGCCTTCCCAGACTGAGCCCCCTCCTTCCTCTCCCCCTCGTACCCGCTCCATCCGCCCCGTCTTACCTCCTTCCCTTCCCCACAGCACCTGTATATATGTATATAGGTATATATGTTTGTACATATTTATTACTCTATTTATTTATTTTACTTGTACATATCGATTCTATTTATTTTGTTAATATGTTTGGTTTTGTTCTCTGTCTCCCCCTTCTAGACTGTGAGCCCACTGTTGGGTAGGGACTGTCTCTATATGTTGCCAACTTGTACTTCCCAAGTGCTTAGTACAGTGCTCTGCACATAGTAAGCCCTCAATAAATACAATTGATTGATTGATTGATTAAGCAATAGGATGAAATGGCTGCTTGATCTTATATCTGACTTGTTTTAATTCAGCAATTATTGTGGAAGGTTTGATTACTTACATTCCATATCTTGGACAGCTGGATGCCTCATTTTCATTTCTCATTTTTGGAACTTCTTTTCTAGAAGTAGCTACCTGAGGTAAAAAAAAAAAAAACTAAGCTGGTTACAATTTAAGCTTATAATGGTGCAATATTTAAAATGTTGTCCTCTTCTCAGAAGTTATCAATATTGCTTTAAGCATCTGCTTTAAGCACTTGCTGAAATTCTAACATTTATACTGTAGTCTTAAAATGAATTCTTTTAGTTTTTATGTAGTTTACTATAATGAAGTAATCGATTAGACAAAATATGAAGAAATTTTACATACCTGATAAAGTCAGAGGGTGAGCATTTTCAGCCAAAGGGAAGTAAAAAGCAATATTTAAAAAGGTTTTTATTAAAGGTGGCAGTGTTGAGTCTTTTATTGTTTTAGTTTAGCTCATTGTTACTTTTTTTTCCTCAGTGAACATTAGCACCCATAAAAGTCTTATCCAAATTTAGACGTGGGCTCACAAAAGCCAGAATTTATACTATTTCATATTCCACATACAAATGACTTCTTACAGAATATTTCTTCTATTCAGACACAAAAGTGGTACAGGAAGAACCATTCTGATCATTTATGATAACTTATGAAGATAAATGAACAGCACAGGGTAGCAGAATACATCACTATATCCATCTAATATATTTTCTCTTCAGTTTTTATGGACAAATAGTAACTGTATTTTCAATATTATTCTAGATTCAGACTTCTGGAACAAATGAATCATATAAACAAACTGTCCCAAACTCACAAAATGATACACTGATTTAAAAGGGGATTCAAATCTCTAAGAAACAAGCACTCTTACCTTTGGACCTCTGCGACTTGGAAGGGTAAGGCTCTTGAAGGGCTTCTGAGTATCTTCACACTTGGCAAAAGTGAAAGATTTTGTTTGGCGTGAACTTGAATCATTTTTGATTAAATACCCTGGAATTGGAGACTCACTGAAACAGATACTAGCTTTTCTGACAGTTTTCCCAGGTCTATTCATAGGAATTTTCAAATCTTTATTTTTTTTCAGTTGATGGGCTTTCCTTCTATTTCTGAGCATTTGACATAAAAGAAGAGAAATGGGTGGTTTCTCATTTTGGGCACAGGCAAGCATCATTTGGTCAATAGTTTTCATGATCTTCATAATATGGGCAATTTTCCCCAAATCTTCCCTGGGAGCAGACATTAGGTTTTCCAGTAGTACAGAAAATTGTTTGAAGTTGTACTCCAATGCAGTCACAGTGTTCCCATAATTTACTGACACAGTATATGGTTCAAAGTGAACATATGTGGAGACAGAAGGCATGGGCTTTTCTATCAATTTCCTTATTTCTGAAAGCTCTGTAAGTTCTCTCGATAGCAGCTGAAAAGCATAACTATAGTTAATAGCTTCTGAATATGTGCAGATCATGTCCAACTCAGCCTTAATTTTCAAAATGGCAGACTCTATTGTATCCCCAGGTCCATCTGTGGAAACATCTTGCAGAAATGAAAAAGAAGTCAATGTTTTTTGGGAATGAATTAGCTCAGGAAGAAGTGATGAATCAAACCAAAGCATACCTCGAAATTTTTCCTTGCCTAGCTTTTTGGCCTCTACGTTTTTAAGAAAATGGACTGTTTCGGACAACATGACTATTTCAACGTAGATCTCAACTGTTTCAGGCCTTAAAATTACAGCACTGATGTTGTGGTTTCCCACTATGTCCAGCACATTGTCTTCAGAGATAAGAACATGATTCACGTCTTCTTCTTGTAACATTTGAAAGTGTCGTTTTAAGGTCTCCAAGTGATCTGTACATCTCAGTCTCAGTTCTCCTAACTTGTCAAGGTCCGCAAGCTCGACTTGTTCTATTATTTGTCCGACACAGCCAATATCTGGGCGTAAAAGCAAATCCCTGTTAACATGATTGAATCTGCGGTTTTCCATGCTCAATTTGGCCTTGTCTCCCCAGCCACTGGATTTCCTGGGGGCACTTTTATCAGTCTCCACAGACCCAAGATTTGAAGCCTTTTCAAATCTAAGATCTTCAGCCAAATTCTTATGTATTTCCTGCAGTCCTGAAAGAGCATCTTGGTTTAACTTGAACAAGACTGCTTTCTTCACAACTGGCAAGGTCATTTTGCTTAAAGATTCACTTTGGTTTTTCCAAACAAGACTTTTTGCAGCATCAAAAAAGATATGCTCCATGCCAAAAAGGGATATCTGAACATTCCTCGATTCACAGCTCTTTATAAAATTTATCTTTGAGGAGATAACCTCTATAATCATCCAGAGATGATCTTGTTTTCCTGAAAGTAAATTAACTTTAGGAAAAGGCCAATAGTTACGTAGCAGTTCCAAAGTACACTTTTTTAAAGTTTCTAACTCATCTAAACTCTCTCCAAAATTAGCTCCACAGATAAATGGCAGAGAAAGTGTAAAACGAAAGACATCAGAAGAATGCTGCAGTACTGCTTCACACTCATCAATTTCTCGTTGACATTTTAAGAGTGAGTAGTATGAAATGTTTTCCCTTTTGATTTCTTTAAACAATTCAGACAACTGAAGATGGTGGCTTTTTAACTCACTCCAAGTATCGTATTTTAACCTCTGCTGGAAAGAACAACAGAAACTGGACTGTTGCTGATACCCACACTGCCCTTCAAACAACTCATGGTAGAGTGAATCATCATACCAAAGGAGGCTCCGGAAAGTGGGTTCACGTCGTAAGAGACTTTTCTTGTTTTCAACAAACTGTATAGTTTCCATCACCATTTGCAGTTCCACAAAGGAATCAATGGCTTGTGGTCTTAATGTGGTTTTACAGTTATTCCACAGATTGTCTTCCACCAACAATTTGTGGGAAACTAAGATGTGCTTAAATGAGCAATTCTGTTTCCTTTCAAAAGCATCAATAAATACAGGAAGGATGCTTTCACAGAATTCCAACTGCACCTGCACAGCCTCCCAAGACGATGCCTCATCTGCCCTTCGTAAAATTTCAGATAATTCATCTATGAGACCAGCATGTTTATCAAAACAGTGCTTTTCCTTCAATTCACCTTCAGGGATTGTACCCTGTTCCTGATGAGAGATATTACCAAATGCCTGAATTGGGGTAACTCTTCTATTACCTTGTTTCGGATTATACAGTATTTCTGAATGTGACTTGGAGTTCAACTGAGAGTCACTGCTATTTTTTACTTTCCAGTTTTCCTTTCTTTTGTCAAGACTGGGAGTTGTCTCCTTCCAGGAGATAGTCCCATAAGAAGCACTACTATTATTTGTAGTCTCCAGAGTAGAAACAGGTGGATCATTTTTAAGTTGTCTGTCTTCAGTTAAATCCATGCACCCTGCTTCTAATGACCAGCACCTGTGTTCTACACTTTCTAACTGAGCAGAGGGACTCTCAGAAATATCTTCTGAAAGATCCATATCTTCATTTGGAGGATCGGTCTGGTCTTTTAGCAGATTGATTTTCCCAGTTTCTAGACCTGAATTTTGATTATCTTCTTGTGATACGAATGTATGCGATCGAATCAGTGAGTTGTCACCAAAGAACCCAGGGCTGTCATTTAAAGAGCACATTTCAGCCTTGTTCTCACAATTACCAATTCCTATGGCTGAAGAAACTGGTAGCAGCTCCAAGCTAGCACTCTCAGCAACATACATTTCCTTAATGACTCTTTGGCTGCAGGCATTTGAAGAATACAATTCTTCCCCTGAAATCTCAGTTTCGTTATTTTCCTGTAGTTCATTAAGTGATATGGACATTTCAACAACATGAACACCTAAAGCTTTTTCTGCTATATTTTCTAAAATAGATTTCCAGGAGTCACTTCGAATACTTAGAATCTGGGGGCATGGTGAAATTTGAGTCTCAAAATTTTGGTCAGCTATGGGAGTTGATTTATCTGAGCCTAGAGGAAAGACTGCAGTACCAATATTTTGATTTCCATCTTCTGCCAGCACTGGAAATTTTTCCATGTGAAGGGTGACTTCCTCGCTTTCATGATGGACAGAAGACACTGGAACATCTGATTTGTAGGTGTCTACATTAAAGTGCTCCCCATTTGATTTTAAAACTGAAATAAGTACACCAGGGTTCATTACTGAGTTATCTTTACAAATGAGTTGATCTGAATTCAACATTATATTTTCCTCAGGGGAAATACAAAATCTTGAATGATGTTCACTTAAATATTTATCAGACACGAAGCAGAATTCTCTTTGTGTATCTTTATGGTGCATTTTAGGCACAGTTTCAAAATCAGCCTGGTCAACCTCATTGGGGAGTTTCCTATCTCTAGGCCGGGTAGAATCTAAAGATGTGACTTTTTCAGAAACAGCCTGAAGATAGGATGGTCTTTGTTGATTCTTTAGAATGCCACTCTTACAAGCTGAGGAAGGTCTTGTAGACTGTAAAGAGGACGGCTTTGCTAAATCTAACTCAAAAACATTCTCCTGACTACGATATTTCTTCTTATGAGCCCCCATCTGGCCTCTTGAGAATTTACTGGTAGCATCTTCTGTTGAAACTGACTTTCTAGTTCTGACCCCTTTTCTTTTACACTTGTGCTTTAACTTGCGTGTCTGTGTATTACCTGTCTCTGATGCTACGGTTTTCTTCTCTTCCTTTATGGCATATTTTCTTTTCTCTGAAGAATGTCTAGTGGAGTGATATTTTCTCTCTGTCACAAACCTAAAGCCTTCAAGGTCACAACTCTCCCAGAAGTTGTTACATGTAACTTCATAAGATTTTGGCAATGGGCCCTCTCTCCTTTTCTCTCCCACTTTAGCTACAAGTTGTAATGATCTGTGTACTCCCCTCTGAGCTTTCTTTAAATGACTAACAGCTCTGTCTAGTTTCTTGGACAAGCGTCTGCTTTTGCATAGGGATACTTCACTATTAAGAGTATTCAGAACACTTCTTATATGCTTTTCAGACCGTGAAAATGTCTTAATCCTTCCCTCAGATAGTGACGAAAATTTTTCGAAGGGCTGATGACTAACCACCTTCAGCCTTTTTCTACAATCCTCTTGAGATTGTAAATTTTTATGTGGTATAACCTCATTGGTCTGAGAAGTAGGAAAACGTTTTCTTTTATTAAGGTTTGATCCCCTATCTATTTTCCCCTGAGCCTCATCACAATTGTTCTTTAGATTTTCTAGGGAACTATCGCTTGCACTGTTCATCGACTCAGAAAAAATAGCAGGTTCAGTTAAAAATGCACAGCTTTGTTTTTCAGGCACACAATCACTGTCACGATACAGGGACACTTCCCATTCATTTAGAAGTTCTGTTTCCTGATTTAAACAACTCCCCAATTCATCTTCAAAAGGCTGACCAGGATTTTCATAAGCAGGCTGGGAATATTCTTTGATTTCTACTCCTCTTGGCCATTCTATATCTATTTCTGGGTCAAGTGATTCAAATACACACTCCCATAAATCTTCGTCAAGTGCATAAGGGTCATAAGAGTCAAATTCTGTTTCAAGTACATTCGTAATTCTAATTTTTAAGTCTGGGAGCACAGCTGTATTTAAGGGCTTTGCATTCTGCTGTATGCAAGAATGAAAATTATTTCCTTGAAAAGTGCACTGATTTCTATTTTCTATGAGTTCACCTTTTGAAATTTTTGCACTCCTCCAACTACCGCTTTCAAACAAACTTCTCCAGTCAATACGTGATTTTAGAAAATAATACACAGAATTAAATTCTTCAAAATTATTGGGTGCATCTCCATGGTTGGATTTCAGAGAGTCTTCACACTGCACTAATGCAACTTCAATCTCACTTTCGAAGTCCGGGCCCTGAATGATCAAATCTTTGAATTTCTCCTCTAATATGTGCCACTGAGATAGTTCCTGGAAGTTATCTTTCTCCAAACTACATTCCCAATCACAAAATCCATTTTTCTCTGAAACACTCTCAGAAACACACATTTCGCCAATCTGGTTTCTTTGGCTATCTGAAGGTTTCAAATTCAAAATCGGGAGAGGAATATTACTGGTATTTGAGCTTTCATATGTGTAACTCACTGAAGGATCAGCAGAGTGGGAAAACACTGCTGTAGCAGGTAACTGCTGTAAGTTAACATCACCATGTTCATTTATACCTTTTTCCTTCATAGCAGTTGCAATAATTTCCACTTTAATTGAAGCAGTTTCTGAAACTGCACATCTTTCTTCACAAGTTAACTCAACTCCAGAAGAAAATCGTTCAGAACCGGTCGTCCCCAGACTGTCATATTTTTTTATTTCTTTCAGGCTATCAAAAATGTTGGTCAAGTCTTCAATTGTAGTAGAATGTTCTCCCTTCTCTGTTGAAGTATTTCCCACTCTCTTTCCTCCTTCAGAAGCACAGCTCCCTCTGTCTTGTTGGCTATCTCTTTCTTTGATATTATATTTCTTTTCAAGTTGACACACTTGTTTGAAATCAGTGTAGGGGCTAGGAAACCTTATAGCATCTCCTATATCTGGATTGCAGAATACTGGAGGGTCTTGATCCTTAAATACATCTCCATCCAGAAAAGTCTTCAAATTGTCTTTATATTTGTTGTTTATTTCAAGTGCCCTCTCATTTTTTCCAAGGGGATATAAATAAAAAACATTTTTGCCCATTATTTCATTGTTTTCTGGTGTATAGATAGCAGACGATGTATTCATCAAACCATTAAGTGTTTCATTCACTGCAGGAGTGTCTTCTACTTTCTGGGAAGCATTTGATTTTATCTTGATGCACTTACTGTTTGAATTTTCCATATCCAGGTCAATTATACTTTGAGAGGTTGCAAGGCTTTGATCTACATCCATCTTTTCACATGGAAAAAAGTCTTCATGTTGTTTCTGTAGCCTGTCCTCTGTTCTTTGGCCATTACTAAGTAACTCACAGGCCAAGAGATCCATGTCATCTTTTTTCAGTTTCTCTTTGGTAAATGTAGAAGGATGTAGTTTTCTATGCCCCAGAGTAGATACTTGATCATTTTTTCCAAAAGAATTGAGAACCTCAGTACCGTATTTGTGTTCCTGATGGGATGAAATTAAAATATCCTTTTCATTGTGTGGGATAGAAAAAATTGTTGAATTGTTTTTCTTTCCAGTGGTGCAGTGATTTCCATTCTCTTTTTGTGGGTCTTGCATTTTTCTACATATGGATTTACCTTCCATCCTAGATTTAAGGCACATAAGCTTCTCAGTGCTTTGAAGGTGCTGTGTGCGTTTTTCCCCACCATGCAGTGGCTTTTCAGAAGAATATTTTTGGCTAGTATGAGGTACTGTTTCCAAATTACTAGATTGAGATTTCTTACTATTGAGCTTTTGGGAATTTGCTTGTACTGAAGTTACTGGGTCTGGAGAATGGTTCTTTGGTGATGGAATTTGCACTTTGTTTTGCCACTTAATGGGACCAAGGAAGTTACTCATCTGCCTGGATTGTTTTGCTTTTTGACCATCATCCTTCTGATTCTCCTCTTTAGAAATAATTTTATCGTCTGACATAAGTGGTAAAGCTTTGGAATCAACACTGTTTTGGTCTTTCCTTTGGTCTTCTATTGTGGTCCACTGTGTGTCTTGAACAGGATCCTTAGCATATTGGCAAACCTCTGAGTTATTAGGATATGAGCAGCTGCCCATGATAGATTCAGGTAGGAAGACAGTATCAGGTGGTGGAGATGACAGACTCATATCTGAACTACAACATTCCGGATCATTCTCTGAAGGTGGGATTTCTTGTACATCGGTCTTGGGATTTTGTATTTCATTGTTTCCTTCTCGTCGCATCAGTCTTGGATCCTTGATTAGTTTTGAGGTAATTACAGTGCTTGACTCAACATTGTTGCTAACAGGAACAGAAGTATAAAGTCTGTTTAAAATCTTCTCAATACAACTCAACTGAACACTTTCATCAGAATCTAAATAGGGCCCAAATGGCAGACCTGGCTCACTTGACTGCACTTGGGATGAGGTCCTGTCTCCTGTTAAGTTGTGCTCTGTCTGGCCATTAGAGGTTTCAGCCTCAATGATGTTTTGATTATGTGTATTTCCACAAGGAGAAATATTTGAGCAATAAGGGCTAACATCTGAATTGAGTTCACCACATAAGCACCTGTCCTGAGTCTTACAGTCAGAAGAATCGATGGGGTTCCTGAAATGTTCATAGATGATAGTCGCATCTTTTCCTTTACCAATTCTTTTGGCTATGGTACAGTTTTTCAAGGAATCTCTTCTGTCTACGGTAAGGATAAATGAAAAACGCAAAACAATATTTTTTCCATTTTTATCCAGGTCATAATTTCTCATATAGTCATGACCATTTCAGGGTTATAATAAGACTGAAGCCTCCTCTGGCTATGGTGACATCTCCCCTGACCATGTTTCCCAGCTCTGTTCCCTCTGGCCACCACCACTTCCTTCTATCTCTGTCCCCCAGATCACATTTTCCTATTCCCACCCCAATGCCAACTACCCCAGAGCTCTGGCTAATCTGTTCTTTATTTCCCGAGGCCCCATTTCTTAGGTCCCATCTACTACAAGCTCCAATTCTTCTAACAACTTGTTCTCCAAAACCAAATCTGTCTCTTCATTATTCAGTTACAATGTTTCATTCTACTTAGTGTATGGTTAATAAATTAGTAATTGTGACATCCAGTTAAATTTTCATATGGCTATTTTCTATTGTTACAATTAAAATTCATCATTTGGGTACTAGAAAAATTACAAAGCCATTTCCAAAGTGTCATCCCCTCTCTTTCTGCAAGAGTGTTAAATTGAAAAGAAGACTGCAAAAACAGTCATTTATAACAGGCAAGAGGATGCAACAAAGATCTAATGCATTGTTACTGTATTATTCACCTACAACCAGTCAGTAAAGTAGGCCAGGTCCTTTACAACAAACTTGAGGAGAATGGATCCTGCCTTGCCTTGAGCCCAAAGCCAGACTAGCATATGCATAAGCTCCTTGAGGGCAGGGATCAAGTCTACAAACTCTATCACATTCTCCCAGGCACTTAATACAGTGCTCTGAAGAGAGTAAGCACTCACTGAATACAACTCACTGATATTCCCAACACACATTTGGACAGGAAACGCAGCATGTCCTAGGAGTCAGAAAGACCTGGGTTCCAGTCCTGGCTCTAACACTTGTCTACTGTGTGACCTTGGGCAAGTCACTTAACTTCTCTGTGCCTGGGTTACCTCAGCTGTAAAACAGGGATTAAGACTGTGAGCCCCATGTGAGACACTGATTACCTTGTATCTACCCCAGCACTTAGTACAGCAACTGGCACCTAATAAGTGCTTAACAAATGCCATAAAAATCCCTTAAGAATAAATGCTTGAAGCTGATTAAATGGATGGTTCAGGCAGTAGTCCCCTAGTACTGCTCTTAGAAAAAGGTTGTGGGAATGTGGTAGATAGAGGATAGCTCACTAGCCCCAGTCCCTCAACCTTGGTCCCCATTCTTCTCCAGGTTCAACAATCTTTGTGGAGTGCCTCAAGAACTACCTCATATAGAGAAAGATTTATATAAAAAAAGTTCAATTCCCCACCAAACACAAAAGGGAGCTCCCAGAACATTTTCTATCATCTATCAATCACTCCTAATTATTGAACACTGTGTACAAAACATGGTACTAAGTGCCTGGGGCAGTACAATGTAACAGAGTTGACAAGACAGTTTCCTGCCCACAACTTGCTTTCAGTCTAGAGGAGGATACAGACATTAATATAGATAAATTATTGATATGTACATAAGTGCTGAGGGACTGAGGGAAGGGAGAATAAACAGTGCAAATTCAAAGTACAAGGGCAACATAGAAGGGCATGGGAGAAGAGTAAATGAGGGCCTCTCCATTTCAGGAGAGGCAATTACTACTAAAATGAACTTAATATCAATTAGGCTTAGGGCCTCATCAAAACACAAATATTTTTAGTTTTCTGTGCCACAAAGATCAGAGATTGGTTGAAGATAATGCCACTGATAGTATGATTCCATCTGTGCAACAAACGATCTATGTACATATAACTTGTGCAATTAAGGTTTATCCTTTGCCGTACTAATGCATTGGTCACTAGCTACATGTACTGCTGTCTTCAAATCTTCTATCAAACTAAAGCCTCTATTCAAGGGCAGCAACTGTTCCCAAATGCCACAAACCAATTAGTCTGCCTGCTGCTATACCACCAAATTGTGACTCTATTTGACTATGACTTTAAATGCTCTCCCTCCTGCCAAGAAACATCCTCCCCACTTCACATCCAACAGGACAATACTCTCCCCATCTTCATAACCCATCTGAAATCCAAATCCTCCAGGAGGCCTCATCTGAGTAACAGGAAGCAGCGTAGTCTGGTGAATAGAGCATGGGCCTGGGAGACAGAGGGGCCTGGGTTCTAATCCCAGCTCCGCCACTTGTTTGCTATGTGACCTTAAGCAAGTCACTTAATTTATTTGCGCCTCGGTTACCTCATCTATAAAAAGGGGTGTCCAACCTGACTAGCATGTAACAACCCCAATGCTCAGAACAGTGCTTGATACATGGTAAGTGCTTAACAAATACCATCATTATTATTGATCTTTTATATCCCCACCCTATTCCCCACTATGCTATACTGTAAGTTCGTCTCAATGACTGTAAGCTCGCTGTAGGCAGGAAATGTGTCTGTTTATTGTTATACTGTACTCTCCCAAGCACTTAGTACAGTGATTTGCACACTGTAAGTGCTCACTAAATATGACTGTATGAATGAATGCCCTGCCCCTTCAGCACTCCCATGTCACCTACACTGCCCCGACTTGCATCACCTAAGCTACCACCACCCAGTAGAATTTATATACAAATCTTTAAACTCTGTGTCTATATCTCCCCTGCTAGACTTTAAGATCCTTAAGAGCAGGGATCAGATCTACTACCTTTATTGCACTGTCCTAAGTGCTTAGTACAGAGTCCTGGACAGATTAAACACTATTAAACCTGAGCATATTGCCAAGATGAATGCACAGACAGAGCCACTTTGCAATAATACAAATGAGTGGTGGTCCTTTAAAGATGGTAAATCATACCATGTCGGCAAGTCCTTTAAAAATTATGGATTGGGATTTATCAGGAATGGAATGGGCTTGGGACAGGTTGAGTGGGGCCTTGAAAATCTTCCTTATGCAGAGTTCTAAATGCTGATCTGGTCTTGGTTCTATTCAGTTTAACCCAAGGCACTGCTCTCCAAAACCAAGGACCTATTGTTTAGCCTAGATCTGAAGCACATTTTGCTGATGTTCACTTGGGTATTTGAGGTCCCATAGTTACACAGTGCTCACACTCCTTCCCCACCAGAGTGATATTCCCCAATGTACAGTGTGTTAACCACTAAAGCTAGAGATGATAGTTCTGAAAACCAAAATGCCTCTCACATAGCAACAATAAAGGCCCAAAGAGTAGCAATAATAAACTGCCTTAAGCATAATATATACTAAAATATCAGGTTTTTTTGGCATTTGTTAAGGGTTACTATGTGCCAATCACTGTACTAGGCACTGGGGTAGATACAAGCTAATCCGGTTGGACACGTCCAAATCCCACTTGGGGCTCACAGTCATAATCCCCATTTTACAGATGAGAGAACTGAGACACAGAGAATGATAATAACAAGAATGGTATTTGTTAAGTGCTTACTATGTGCCAAGCACTGTTCTAAGTGCTGGGGTAGACACAAGTTAATCAGGTTGGATTAACCCCTTAATCCCTATTTTAAAGATGAGGTAATTGAGGCCAAGAGAAGTTAAGTGATTTGCCCAAGATCACATACCAAACATGGCAGAGACAGGATTAGTACCCAGGTCCTTCTGACTCCCAGACTTATGCTCTAACCACTAAGCCATGCTGAAGTGACCTGTCCAAGGTAACACAGCAGGCAAGTTATAGAGCTGGGATTAGAACTCAGGTCCTTCTGACTCTCAGATCTGTGCTCTATCCATTAGGCAACGTACTCACTTGTATTTTTATTCTATTACTCTTAGTGGTAGTCGTTTGTAAATTTATCTCCCTTTTTAGCACTAAAACTCCGGAAGTTATTTGCAAACAGCTATCATGCTTTTCTTAAAACCAGCATACTCTTGTTTAGCTTTCCCTCCATCTATCTCATGTTCCTCTCCCTATTTCCTTAGTCACTTCTGCTGATACCTCTCCTAAACTTAATTTGCTTTGGTAACGAGGAGCGGAAAAGTGAAGTTGATACCCTGGGGGTTAATTTGTTCAAGGACTGCACTTTCCTGTTCTGTAGTGTAACTCCACCGTTTCTGCATATTCATTTTAAGTTAATGCCTATGAATGGTGTTGATGCCCACTCAGAATGTAAGCCTTTCAAGTCTGCTGCCACTGGACCCCAAAAGCATCTTTCAACATCACCGGCTTTGGAGGGATTACCACTGTTTGTGAAGAACTTTAAGAAAATGTATTCCCTTGGCACCTATCCCTCTAAATAATTACCTGAGACTTCAGTGTCAGCACAAGTATTACTAAAATGTAGTTAGCAACATAACCATTAGTATCTCAACTAGTTCACTAGTCCTGTCATAAACAGAATACATATCATTGTTATTTCTGACAACTGGAGGTTCTAATATGGATTTTTAAAAGAATGTGTTTTGGAGAGCCATACTCCTATTTCTATTATGGGTTCTAATCCCGACTCCACCCCGTGTCTGATGTATGGTCTTGGGCAAGTCACTTATCTAGGCCTCAGTTTCTTCAGGTGTAAAATGGGGAGTCAATCCTACTCCCTCCTTCTTAGATTGTGGGCCCCATGTGGGAAAAGGAAGCTTGACCGTAAACTCATTGTGGGCAGGAAATGTTACTGTTTATTGTTATACTGTACTCTCCCAAGAGCTTAGGATAGTGCTCTGAGTATGTGCTCAATAATAGGTTTGACAATGAATGATGTGGGCAGGGAATGTATCTGTTTACTCTGTTATACTGTACTCTCCCAAGTGCTTAGTACAGTACTCTGCTGACAGTAATAGTTCAACAAATACAATTTATTCAAGAAAA
The DNA here is from genome assembly GCF_015852505.1 of Tachyglossus aculeatus. Lineage (NCBI taxonomy): Eukaryota > Metazoa > Chordata > Mammalia > Monotremata > Tachyglossidae > Tachyglossus > Tachyglossus aculeatus. Next base: position 74,952,736 of record NC_052070.1, read on the forward strand.
AAAATGAAAAAAGGATCTTACCAGTCCACTTGGGAAATTCTGTAGACAAAAACCTCATAGATGTTATAAAGGGGACATCCATTTTCTGACCAATGAATTTTACTGCTACTATTGCAAATGGGAGACATTGCCTAGGCTTATCCACCGGTTTTGAAATAACATTATATTCATAGATATACACCTGAAAAATAAAGAAAATAAACCAAATCACCATACTAATCTCAATGGTTTCCAGCCAATCTATAAGAACTTTAGAATTGTATTATTATATTATTATGCTATTTCAATTTGGAGAAGAAACACCCAGTTCTGAGTACTCTGCTATTTGCATTCACTCCCTTGGGGAGCGCATCCAACTCCTAGGGTTCAATTACCACCTCTATGCAGATCTTAGAGAAGCAGCGTGGCTCAGTGGAAAGAGCCCGGGCTTTGGAGTCAGAGGTCATGGGTTCAAATCCCAGCTCTGCCAATTGTCAGCTGTGTGATTTTGGGCAAGTCACTTAACTTCTCTGTGCCTCAGTTACCTCATCTGTAAAATGAGGATGAAGACTGTGAGCCCCCTTTGGGACAACCTGATCACCTTGTAACCTTCCCAGCGCTTAGAACAGGTGCTTTGCACATAGTAAGCACTTAATAAATGCCGCCATTATTATTATTATATGGGTTCTAATCCCGGCTCCACCACTTGTCAGCTGTGTGATTTGGGCAAGTCACTTCATTTCTCTCGGCCTCAGTTACCTCATCTGTAAAACGGGGATGAAGACTGTGAGCTCCATGTGGGCTTAGAACAGTGCTTGGCACATAGTAAGTGCTTAACAAATGCCGTCATTATTATTATTATTATTATTATCTTCTAGACTGTGAGCCCATTGTTGGGTAGGGAACATCTCTGTATATTGCCAATTTGTACTTCCCAAGTACTTAGTACAGTGCTCTGCACACAGTAAGCACTCAAACACGACTGAATGAATGGGTGAATGAATTAATACCCTACCTCATTAATCAGAACCTCTCTTCTCTACAATCTTGCATTTCCTCTTGCTTCTAGGTAATCTCTAAACAGATGTTCTACTGGCAAAACTTGAGTTTTGCGAAACTTTTGTCAAGCAACCCTGAGCATCATTCTCATCTCTCCCATCACTGACTTCTTGCTCACTTTCACCCCCCTCCAATTCAATGGACCATACTTCTCCCCACTTCAAGTCCCTTCTGATATCACATATCTCCAAGAGAGGCAATGTAGTCTACTGGAAGGAGCACAAGACTGAGAGACAGACAGTCTACATTCTAATCCCAGCCCCGCCACTTAATTGATGTATAACCTTGGGCAAGTCATTAACTTCTCTGTGCTTAAGTACTCTCATCTACCAAACGGGGATTAAATACCCATTCTCCCTCTCCTCTAGATTCTGAACCCCCTGTGGAATGGGAATTGGATTGATAATAATAAATTATGGTATTTATTAAGGTTTTACTATGTACCAAGCACTGTAGTAAGTGCTGGAATAGATACAAGTTAATCAGGTTGGGTCAGACACAGTCACTGTTCCACATGGAGCTCACAATCCAGAGAAGAGGGTGAACGGGTCTTCATCCCCATTTTACAGATGAGAAAACTGAGATGTTAGGTGACTAGCCCAAGGTTACTCTGCAAGTGGCCGAGCTGTGATTAGAACCCGTCTTCTGACTACCAGGCCATTACTCTTTCTTCTAGATAACATTACCTCTCTGTGTATGTGATCTGTGATTTGAGAAGAGCCTTGAAATGGGGAGAACTATGGTCAGTTGAATTGTAGGGGGATGATGACAAAGTGAGAAAGAAGTCAGTGGAGGGAGAGACAAGAATGAAATGCAGTGATTATGTTAGTTTGACATATTGAGCTTGAGTTTCCAGCAGGACATCATCTGTTTAGAGATAACCAAAAGGCTAGAGGAAATGCAAGACTGTAGAGAAAGGGAGAGGGTGGGTCTAGTAAGTTTGATCTGTTTGCACTGTACCCACCCCAGCACTTTGTACAGGGCTTGGCCCATAGTAAATGCTTAACAAATATCACAATTATTATTTTTTGGTATTCACAATCTCCTATAACACTTTCATACCTCTTATATTCATTATTACTTACTGATTTAAGAATCTATCTCCCTTTCCTTCTTCCTCAAAGCTGTAATTTATTTTAGTGTTTGTCTCCTCTGCTAAACTGTAAGATCTCTGAGGGCAGGGTTCATAACTTCTACTCTGGTAGAAGCAATGTGGCCTAGTGGAAAGAGTTTAAGCCTGGGAGTAAGACAAAGTGAGTTCTAATCTGGCTTTGTCACTTGCCTGTTGCATACCTAATTTATCTGTACCTCAGTTTCCTAATCTGTAAAATGGGGATTCAATAACTGTTATCCTTCCCCTTTAAAATGTGAGACCCACGTGGCCCAAGATTCCATGTGGCTTTATTCCCTTGTATTTACCCCAGTGCTTGGCACATACTATGCACTTAAAAAAGTGAATTTCTATTGTCCACTCCTAAGCATTTAGTACTGTGCTAGACATACAATAGGCACTCAGTAAATAATATTGATTTGTTGAAATATCAGTACAGCTGATAGAATGTTGCATTCAATTGAGATAACTGATTTCCATCATCACCAATGGTATTTACTGATTGTAGCACACTGTACTAAGCATTTGGGAGTGTACAATTCAAGAGAGTTGGCAGACTCATTCTCTGCCTACAGTGGGCTCATAGAATTTCCAAGTGTTACTTTGAAAGAGCACTTCATGGACAAGAATAGTATCATAAAGTATGTGGGGAGATAAAAAACAATAAAATTGATAAAGGTTTGACATACAGCTGAGTCACTGGCTTGGTAATCAATGATATCTTTAGGTGAAGGTACACATCTAGATATGTGGCAGTCAAAGTTAGGTGAAGGATCCAAAACAACCTTCCTTTTATCCACAATAGGCTGCATTTTCTTCACTCTACCAAAGAGAACCTGATAGAAATGGAGAAAAAAAATCTCAACAGGGATAGGTCACAAGTAACATTTAATCTTTTAAACACCTACTGGGGAAAAAAGAACCTTGGGTTAGTTAATGAAAGTGTATGCTCTCAAGAAATAAAAGATGCATATATTACATGTTTGAATATATTTCTACCTAAATGCATGTACAGAAATATAGACACCTGTAGTGGAAAATGCCAATCTGATGAAAGGTTGAATTATTTTGCACCCCAAACTATCAGATAAACATAGTTATTCTCATCCAAATCTTTTAAAAAATTTCAGTAAGCTTTATTGATTGGATATGTCGGCTACAAGTTTATGAAATACTAAGCTATACCAGAAACAGTAAGTTTTAAACAAATTTCATACATTGTTATATAATATTAATCAGTTCAGAGAGCAATTTACTCCATTCAGGGGGTTACTAGAAACACTGATATGTAATTGTTTATCTAACGGCCCTTACCTTGAAAAGCAAGACATTTTCTACTCTGTCGTTTCTACTGCGAGCATAATTTAAGGCAACATCAACATGTCTAAACAAATAAACACCAAGGAGAGGATTTCCTAATGTTTTCAGGACAGATTCCTTAGTACAAATTCCGCTCTGACAAATTTCTGATACAGCACTTTGAGGAAGAGCTAAAAAGCAGAAATGTTCCTCAATTTCTCTACCAGGCCTTCCTTTCTCACGCATCTCCAACCTAAAACAAATGAAAAAAGTTTTTATGCTTTTTGTTAAAAAGTCATTGGTTTGTTCTGTTAAACCAACAAGATGAACATTTTACCTAAACAACCCCCTGATAAAGCACTGACATCCCCATTCCAAGCTAGACAAGGAAATGAAGTCTTTGAAATCAATCAATGGTATTAATTGAGAGCTTACTATGTGAACAGCACTTTAGTAAGAGCTTGGGAGAGTTCAATAAGACAGCTGGTAGACACGATCCCTACCCATCAGAAGCTTGGATTTTAGGTGGGGAGACAAATGTTAAAATAAAGTACAGGTAGAGGAAACAGCCTAGTATAAAGATATGTACATAAGCACTGAGGTACTGGGTTTGGGAGGCGTGCCTAGACAATTCAGAAGGGTGGATAAATAAGAGCTTAGTCAGGGAAGGCTTTTTGGAAGAGGTATAACTTTAGTAGGGCTTTGAAGATGAGGAATGTGATGGTCTATCCAAAAGGGGTGAGGAGGGAGGTCCAGGCCTGAAGGAGAATGTGGGCAAGGGTTTGACAGAGAGACAGATCAGATTATGGTGTGTTACCATTAGAAGTTTGATGGGAAGTGTGTGGGCTGGGCTGCAGTAGAATAGCAATGTTTGGTAGCATAAAGAGCCATAACAGTATTCAGTGACCAATTAGTCTCAGCTATAACAACACTTACCCATTCTCCTCCTCTTTAAGATCACTGGCAGAAATACAGACTACAAAGAGCTTACTTTGGCACTTATGCAAGCCCAAACTGCAAAAGAGAATGGAAATCTGGGCTCTTCATCATAATAACTCTCTTCCAGAGTTTTGGGGTGTGGGGATACCAGGAGCTACCTACCATTGAATGGGGTCTACAAAGGCCTTCTAATAAAATTAACACTTTGGTTTTAACATTGAAATTAAAATTTTTATTTTCCAAATTGAATGTCAAATAAGACAGGCATGTCTTCTTTGGGGAGCATATACTATGCACTATACTGTTCGGCTAAAAGATATGGATCTCACTAAGAAAGGAGATTTCATGCCTAAACTCTAGAGGACAGGAGTTTAAGGAACATCAGGAATGTTCTGTTTTCTAAAGACTACTTAAAGCCTCAGCAGACTGTAATTTAGCTGTAGCCACTTAAATAGGTCTGTTTTCGGCCAATCTCTCTGCCCCCTCCCCCTCTGAGACTGGAGAGTCAATGGCGGGGCAGCGGGTCCAGGTTCAGGGACCAATACTACCCTAGGGATTCTGACTAGATACTGACAAAATCATCCCAACCACTTCACTTAGGATTCCTAAACAAACATTACTACCCAGGGGGTATCAGAAACACCCTAGCCTCTTGAAGCTTCCCCAGGCTGATCTGGGCCAGTCCTGAGAGGACACTCTGAGGCAGATGCATAAAGCAGGATTTGATACCAGTATTTTTTAAGTGAAATTTACCTGAGATTCGTTCCTCGAATGTGCCAAAAGTTTGCTAGGCTTGAGACTTTGCAAGACCAAATGCTGCTTGGTGTACTGTGTTAAACTTCCACTCCCTCCTAATCTTTTCTCTCCTTCCCCCATTCTGCAGCTTGCCCTGAGGGTTTCTGTTCTTCCTCAGGTAGCAACCGAGTCTTGGGGGAAGGTGAGGAGATTTTCAGGGTGGAACCAAGCATTAAGTACAGTCTGCCAATCACCAGACACACTGGAGCAGGCTCAGAGGTGGGACTAACGTTGTGTGTTGTAAAATAAAAAATATTATTCAAATAAAAGTATTTGTTCTAACGGATGACACAATCCCACTAATGTTACACTGGCACCTCAGGTTAGATGTTCCCTTGAAGACTTCAGGCAAAAAAACCCCCCAAAAAACCAAACCCAGAATCAGCCCCATGCGGTCTCTTGGAATAACTACGAAAATGTCAACATGAATATAAAAAAGAATTTTAATGTAGCCTAAATGTTAAGTTTAGTGAGTGAGGACCATAGGGATGAATTTATTTTAAGAACTTATTGGTAAAATCTCATGCCAATGTGAAGCTATAAGAGAGTAACAAAGTGATCAAAGAACCAAAGTACACTTAATCTTTGTTTTGCACCAATGGAATTTAAGATTTTTACAATTTAATTTTTATTTTTCACACTTATTCAACTCTGATATCATACTGAATTTCTGACCAAACTATTACAATTCAGCAGCATCAGGGTTCATCTGGTTGATGCTATCTTGCCTCTACATACTTCTGAGTGGGGTGCATTTTTTTCAAGACTGCCCAACTGATGGATGTGCTTTACACAGAAATGGGAGACTTGTGTAATGTAATGCGAAATAAGGTTCCCTGCATCTGTTGGGAAAAGGAATCACCTAATTTAGCCAGTACTGTGGGCTACAATGAACACTTTTCTTCTATTTAATACATTTTACCTCCAGTCCCCAAAATATTATGAATAAGGGATTTTTCTTTCCTTGTTTCCCTAGCAGCACTAAGTATATATGGTACCTTTTGTAAGTTTCCTGCAGGATCCTAAATCACATAGAAAGTTTTCCTCATCAAGTTAACTCCATCCCATCCTGCCTTTCACCACTTTGGCGGGAAATAGAAAATTAGCAAGGAGTAGTTGAAAAAGCACAGGACTGGGAGTTAGGAGTCTTGGGTTTTAATCCTAGCTCCTCCACTTGCCTGCTGTTGTGACCTTGGATAAGTCACAACTTCTGTCTCAGTCAGTATCTACCTTAGTGTTTAGTACAGTGCTTGACACATCGTAATGTTTAAAAATACCATTTTTAGTAGTAGTAGTAGTAGTAGTAGTAGTAGTAGTAGTAGTAGTAGTATTACAAGGACCCATGGCATGAAATGTTTGCTGTGGCTACGGGTGTGCCTTAGACTCTGAGCCTCAAGGAGCCTGGAATTCAACTCCTCTAGTGATCGTATACTACTGACTTTTGATTTTATTTTGTGTATTTCTCCTCATCTTTTATGTAACTCTAGTATTTTACAGCTTCATCGTTACTTATGAGTCTATCTGCCCACTCCTCTCCCCTCTCCCAGCCTTACAGTCTTATATTGTTGCTTACAAGAGAAGCAGCATGGCTCAGTGGAAAGAGCATGGGCTTGGAAGTCAGAGGTCATGGGTTTGAATCCTGGCTCCACCACTTGTCAACTGTGTGACCTTGGGCAAGCCACCTAACTTCTCTGTGCCTCAGTTATCTCATATGTAAAATGGGGATTAAAACCGTGAGCCCCACATGGGACAACCTGATCACCTTGTATCCCCCACAGCACTTAGAACAGTGCTCTGCACATAGTGAGCACTTAAAAAATACCTTTATTATTATTATTATAATACTGTATGCCCATTAAGAGCTAGGGGAATTGTACCTAACTCCTACCTGTGTATTCTTTCCCAGAACTTTTTTATTTTTTCAGTCATTTACTATGTATCAGGCACTATACTAGCGCTGGGGTAGATAAAAGCTAATCAGGATTAATACAGTCCATGTGTCCACAGTCCACATTCCAAATAGGTCTCACAATCTTAATCCCCTTTCTATAGGTGAGGAAACTGAGGCACAGAGAAGTTAAGTGACTTGCCCAAGTTCACTCAGAACAAAAGTGGTAGGCAGAATTAGAACCCAGAGCTTACGACAGTGCTGTGCTTACAGTAAACACTTAAACACTACTATTATTACTACTAAGTCAAAGTAGCATACCTTTTTGCCGCATATTTTTTCTCTAAGGCTTGATTGTGAACCAGTTTTATATCACCAAACTTCCATGAAGAACTAAGATCACAGCTCATATCAAGCCTACTCTGGTTTACAGTGTGGGTTATGAAACTGTATTCCCTCCCATTGGGGTAACATGGTGTTAAGGAAACTGAAATTAAAAGAAAAAAGGACACTGATGAGTAATTTGACCCTAGTACAAATACAACAGGATATATTTAAAGCCCATTTTCATGGATGACCTACCTTTATTAATTAAAACATTTATATAATTGAAATAGTACACGCAACACAGAAACATCCAGAGGGAATGCCATGTTCAATTAATGTATATGCAATACAGAATACACAATTTTAGCCTGTGTTTCAATAAAAGTAATTAACCTATAAGAATGGATTTTTAATAGATAACATATACATGAAGAAGCCATAAGAATTAGTCAGGAAAATATATTCTTTGTTGCTACTCCCAGAGAAATTTCCAAATCTTGCAAATCTAATATTGTACGCAAGATAATCCTATTAGCAGAAAATCATAAGGCAAGACATAAGATTAGATTTAGTTTTATGGAAAGCATCCTAAATTGAGGCTGGATGAGAGAAAGCACACTGTAACTGAATAAGGAAAAATGAAAAAATAGTAAACATTTATGAGTTTAATAAAAAAAATACCCACAATGGTCTCTACACTACTAATTGAATAACTCAACACATTCCAGAATCTAGGCCATCTATTAGGTCTGAAGCAAGAACTCCTTTATTCCGGAGGCATTCAAACAAGTCTTCCCTCCCACTCCCACTCCCCTCTCCCCACCACCCCCAAGTTTAGTCATCAGCATTATGTGTCTCCTCAGTTAGAGTGAAAGCTTTTTCACTCTAAGAAGAATGGGTCACTTTATTCTGTACTTCCCAAGCACTCAATGCACAAAGTGAGTGCTCAATAAACGCTATTGCTTCCCTTGGAAAACATACACATTTATTTCAGAGCATCTTGGGTAGCTTTTCTCAATACAGTAGTTTCCAAATGCTGTTAGAAATATGCAAGTGAGAACATATAAGTTTTGAGTGGGAATAAGTTATAAAGAGAAAAGAGAAGCAGCACAGCCTTGGGAAAAGAACACAAGATTTGGAGTCAGGAGACCTGGGTTCAAATCCTAGATCTGACACTTGCCTGCTGTCTGACCATGGGCAAGTCACTTAACTTCTCAGGGCCTCAGTTTGCTTGCTTGTAAAGTATGGATTAAATACCTACTCTCCTTCCCCCTTAGACTTGTAAACCCCATGAGGGACAGAGACTGTGCCTGATCTGACTGTATTGAAACTACCTCAAGGGTTAGCAAGTGCTTGGCATTTATAGTTTGTATTTAACACATATTATTAATATCAATTACAACCCAGCACTTAGAACAGTGCTTGGCACATAGTAAGCACTTAACAAATACCATTATTATTAATACTAATAATATAAAGGACAAGGTAGGAATAGATTTTAGTGCTTTGAAGTCCCTTCTTCTCTGATATGACTCATAGAATGTAAATATGCAACTATATTTTACATGGCTAGGAAGGAGTCAGTCAAACGTATTTATTAAGCACTTACTGCGTGCAGAGCACTGTACTTGGTAGTGCTTGGAAGAGTACAATTTAAAAATATTACAGACATATTCCCTGCCCACAATGAGCTCACAGTCTAGCAACATGGCCTAGTGGAAAGAGTACAGGCCAAAGAGTCAGAGGACCGGGGTTCTAAACCTGGCTCTGCCATTAGCTCACTGTGTGACCTTGGACAAGTCACTTAACTTCTCTGTGCCTCAGTTTCCTCAACTGTAAAATGGGGATTCAATACCTCTCCTCCCTACTTTGACTGTGGGCCCCATGTGGGACAGGGGCTGTGTCCAACCTGATTGATTTTTATCTATCCCATTGCTTAGCTCATTGTGGGTAGGGAATGTGACTGTTATATTGTTGTGTTGTACTCTCCCAAGCACTTAGTACAGTGTCCTGCACAGAGGAAGCACTCAGTAAATATGACTGATTGATTAGAACAGTGATTGACACAAGTAAGTACTTAACAAATACTATAAAAAACAATTGGATTTAGATTAAAAGAACAGCATCCTTCCTTTTTCCTTTATTTTCCCTGTAGTGCAGTGACTTCTTGCCCAGGCTTCAAAGAGGGATGCTAGGACTTTAGGGAACCTATGTAAGGGAGTAGTCACCGCCAACACCCCCAAATTAGTGCACGTTATGGGCAGGGAATGTGTCCGTTAATTCTGTGAAATGTTCTTTCCCAAGCACTTAGCTCACTGCTCTACACCTAGCAAATAATGAATACCACTGAAGGATTGATAAGGTTGTTGTGGGCAGGGAATATGTCTACCAACTCTGCTGTATTGTACCCTCCCAAGTGCTTAGGACAATGCTCTACACACAGCAAGCATCACTGACATAAGTTAGGGGGACCCTTAATAGGTGGCTATGTGTCACGTCTCACCTTAACTCAGGGAGGATTTCAAGGAATTATAGCAGTGGAGTTCCTGACTCCTCTCCCACACCCAAGATGCATGGGATTTCTACATAGATCCATAAACCATATTTATTGAGCAATTACTATGTGCAATAATAACAACTGTGGTATGCTAAGCGCTTACTCTGTGTCAGGCACTGTACTAAACTCTAGGGTGGATACAAGCAAATTGAAATGGACACAGACCCTGTCCCGCATCAGGCTCACTGTACTAAGCACTTGGGAGAGTGCAATACAACAGAATTAGCAGACAAGTTGCCTGCCCATAACAACCTTACATGTTTCGATTCTGTTTTCAGAATTCTGCCTCTAAAGTGAATACTTACATAATACTATTGTCTGACAAACACAGAGGATTCCATAATTAAATCATCTTTTGTCTAACCTCCAGGTCCAGAAGAACTTAATGTAAATTGTAGACAATACATTATCACAATGGGATACAATAATAGGATAATTGCTTAATCACCTGCTCAGGGGGAGTCAAAGCATAGGATATAATAATAATAATAATATGGCATTTATTAAGCACTTACTATGTGTAAAGCACTATTCTAAGCACTGGATTATACTCTGGGGAGGAAGTGGAAAGAGGAGAAATGAACTGAGGAATGTAAATGCAGGTAACTTTAGCATTACTACTAGCATTTATGACATGAGATGAACAAAATAAAACAGTTTTGTCTTCTATTTCAATGGCCCTTGAAAGATTTGATTGTGATGTAACTGTGGTGATATACTCAAGTTTGATCTCATAATAACTTATTTCAGCTTTCACTGTACTTTTGAGGGGGCCTGGTTTGTTTATCCATTTAAGATATGGTTCCATCTAAATCCTTTTTACTGCTTTGTGCTGAAGTTCCATACCAAGCCAGACACATGGGCTCAAGGTTCTTAGGTTTCTTATCAAATGTATTCTTCAGTAGGGTTTAGGCACCCAAATCAGATTTATTTAAACAAATGCACCTGAAATTAACAAAATTCCTGATTAGTCTTGAAATTATTACCTTTTCCACTTGCTCTCCTAATCTTGGGAATGGTGAATTTCTTCAAAGGCCGGGATTCTGTGACTGGTTCTGACAGAGATGCAGTCATTTTAGAAGATGAGCTTTTTCTTCTCCATGCTTTTCCTTGGCTATTTTCCTCCACTTCCATTCTGATGTCAAACTAAAAAATACAAACCAATATGTAATTCAGAAAAACACCACAAATTCTCCCACTGCTGCTGCTACTGGAACACAATGCATTAATTCTCCGCCATGCTTCCAACCACAAAGGGAGTGCTGTAAATTTTAGAAAAGAAACATAGGAAATACAGAAACAGGAAAATCAATAATGTGTGAAACTTAGGCCTGTGTTGCTTTGTTTTGGTTCCTAGTTATTCTTACCAAAACACAATCTTCTTGATAATTTCCTGAACCAATCAATGCCTGATCCACTTGATTTTGCAAACAGGTTTTAAAAATCATTAGCCATAAAAATTATAATCATTGTGCAAAATGTGCATTGAACCATTCATTTTTTGTTGTTTTTTATGATATTTATGAAACGCTTACTATGTGCCAGACACTATATTGATTGCTACTAAGATAATCGGGTTGGACAAAGGCCCTGCCCCACATGGAGCTGAGTCTTAATCCCCATTATACAGATGGGGTAATTGAGGCACAGAGCAGTGAAGTCACTTGTCCCAGGGCACACAGCAGATGTGGAGGAGTTGGGATTAGAACCCAGGTCCTTCTGACTCCAAGGTCCCTGCTCTATCCACTAGGCCATGCCGTTTCTCCATGTGTATCAATGTCTCCTGCTTACCCTACCACTCACTTGCATCCTCTTCTATTAAGCTATGTACTTGTCCTATGCTATTGATAGGAATTTATTTCCTGGCGCATGTATGGCACAAGGGACCAACATATAGTATGTCTTCCATACAAACAGTTCTTTAGGGACAGATACAAATCGCACGAGTGCAGAGTACAAATTAAAGTAGTAAAAAGAAGTCAGAAATACACAGTCATGGAGGGCAAAACAAAATGAAAAGACTAGAACTATCATCCCCAAGCTCTTAAGTATGATGCTCTGAAAATAGCAGATAAGATGATATGCAGGACATGGGGCTGATTCCCCTGCTAACTTAACTGATTTCAATGGTTTTATGAAGAAAAGAATGATGCACACAAGCAATGGGTTTAAATTAAAGCAGCTCAGTGTTGTTTTCATCTCTTCAATCAGTAATACTCATTCATTTATTTAATGATATTTGTTAAGTGCTTACTATATGTGAGGCACTATACTAAGAGCTGGGCCAGAAACAAGTTAATCAGGTTGGTCACAGCCCAAGTCCCACACGGGGCTCCCAGTCTTAATCCCCATTTTAAAGATAAAGTAACTGAGGCACAGAAAAGTTAAGAAATTTTCCCAAGGTCACGTAGCAGACAAGTGGTAGAGCTGGGATTAGAACCTAAGTTCTCTGACTCCTGGGCCCATGTTCTTTCCATTAGGCCATGCTGTTTCTCCCAGCTTTTTCTCTCTGGTAAGTCATTACTGTGATAATGGAAGCTGTTTTAACATTGCTCCCTGAGGAAGCTTGCCTCAGAAAAGCTGTTTTCATGCATTTGTTGACAGAGTTCCCTCAACAAAGAATACAGTCCTTGCAAGAGGCTGGTCTATCCTAGCAAGACAAAATGGGAAGCTTAATAAAGTAGGAAACACTTTATTCTGATGTACTCCTCAACTCTGCAAATGGCCCCTTAATAGCAGGAGGATACTAGGTGAGAAGAGTAGAATGGACATTGGGCTGACCAAAGTATCAGATACCCAGTTTGCAATCTGAAACTGCTCCCGACTTGCTGAGCAAATGAGAAGTAATTACTCAGTCGTGGCATCTTCAGCAGACTGCATAGCTGTTTCCAGTCTTGGGGACCTCTAGGGAGGTTCTAGCAGGTCTGGAACAGCCCTGAGAGCCTTGATCTGCCTGGAACAGACTGCTCTGAATATCTCTCACATGGGCGGGGAGAGGGGAAGTGTGGGAGGGAGGATGGGATATATATATATAGAGAGAGAGAGAGAGAGAGAGAGAGAGGAAGCAATGTGGTCTAGTGGTTAGAGTACGGACTTGTGAGTCAGAAGGACTTGGGATCTAATCCTGGCTCTGCCTCTTGTCTGCTGTGTGACCTAGGGCAACTCAATTAACTTCTCTGTGCCTCAGCTACCACATCTGTAAAATGGGGTTTTAAAACTGTGAGCCCATGAGGGACATGGACTGTGTCCAACCTGATTAGTCCCACTGCCTGGCACAGAGTAAGCACTTACAAAAATTATAAAAGGGTTGGGGGGGTTGCCCTTCATGTTCAAAGAAGACAAATTTCAAAATTCACATAAGAAACATGTGAAGATGAAAAATCCAGTCCCAGCCATATTGAACATGCATATATTGACCCTTATATCATCATGCTTATTACCTGCAGGACCTGGTGTTGCCTTCTCTTTTGTCCCCTTGTCCCTTACGAAGCAAGGTTTTGCTTAGAGAGCCATTTCTTTCTAAGAGCAGTACGCCAGGTGGTCCGCCCTCAGTTACTGACTCCCAGTTTTCAGCTGGGATGCAGCACTGTCTGAGACCTTGTTTCAATCTGCCTTTAAAATGTTTTCCTCTGTAGCTTCCTAGTAGCACAAAACTTCCACCATGTGATATGAAGGCAGGCCAAATTCTGGTAAGAGCCGGTACTCACTCTTTCACACCAAGGACTGTTTAGTGCATGTTAAATCCCTTACATATATTGTTTTCCTTCTCCACCCAACCACTTGCCTAAAAACAAAATGTAGAAGCTGCTGTTTGAATTGTAGCTTTCAAAGGATAGAACTAATTCAACTGAACTCCAAACTGTCTCCTTTATCCTGTCAGTTCTGAGGTTCATTTTGCCTACTGTGTTTCAGACAAGCTGCCGCTTAGCATCAGGAAGTTTTAGTTGGCCTGAGAGGGCATCCAACAATGTTCCCACAGATGGTTTGTAAATGCTTTGGGTGATAACCCATCCAACAGAAGTTCTGCTTCCCTACATGATTCTTCTTTTCCTTAATTTTATCCTACTCCTCCTAGATTTAATATACCCAGGATCATTAAGATGTAGAGGTCTTTGAATCAAATGTTTATATTTCTTCAGAAGTTCACAAATAGTTATCATCCTTAATCATAATTTATGATAGATGTGTGGGTTCACATGCACATATGAAAATTAATGTAGCCTCAATTTTCTCCCAGAAGAGCAATTCCAAAGCTCTAATTTTTCCCCCAAAGACCTGAATTCCCTCCTCCCTCTTTACCTTCCCACAGCCTTAAAAATGCAGACTGTATCCTTATATACACTGTAATCTTTTCAGCACATTAACTTGAATTGTATTTTACTGGATGCCTTATTGAACATCTATTGATAATGTTATCTTTTTTATCTGTGCACTGTTCTATTATTAAATTTACTGTATTAGAAGCAGCACAGCCTAGTAAAAAGAGCATGGGCCTGGAAATCTGAGGAGCTGGGTTCTAATCCCAGCTTCACCTCTTGCCTCCCATGTTACCTTGGGTAAATCACTTACCTTTTCTATGCCTACGTTTCCTTATTTGTAAAATGGCAATTAAATCCTATTGCCTTCTACTTAAACTATGAGTCCCGTGGGGGACAGGGACTGTGTCCAACCTGCTACCTTGTGTCTATTCCAGTATTTACTACAGTACTTAGCACACAGTAAGCACTTAACAAGTACTATCACTATATTATAGCACAGCATAGTGAATAGAGCACCGTTCTGGGAGTCAGAAGGTCATGGGTTTTAATCCTGGCTCTGCCACTTGTCTTCTGTGTGACCTTGAGCATGTCACTTCACTTCTCTGGGCCTCAGTTAATTTATCTGTAAAATGTGGATTATGACTGTGAGTCCCACGTGGGACAGGGATTGTGTCCAACATGATTTGCTTGTATCCACTCCAGTGCTTAGGACAGTGCCTGGCACATAGTAAGCACTTAACAAATACCATCAATACCATATTATTTATTTGTAAATTACACTTCCATTTCCAACAATAATGGTGATTAGGCAACTCTATGACAGCCCAAGAGCTGAAAGTATATGAGTTATGTTTCATTCTTGAAGTATCAAATTGGCTCTCAGTTTCTCCAGACTCACCTGAATCAATCAATAATATCAGTTGAGCACCTATGGAATGCAAAGCACTGTACTGAGCAAATGGGAGAGTAGAAGAGAAGCAAGACACCTGTTCCATACCCTCAAGAAGCTTGCAATCTATTCAGATTGGGTAACCACAGTGAACTGACCCTAGAGACTGTAGTAAACTAGTTTCATATCAGAATAAGGCAGGGGGGTATTAAAGCTTGGGAATGGAGGAGTTTGGGTATAACTAAGTGTTTTTTTATGGTGCTCTAAGTGAATGGAAGTCAGGGGTTAATCTGAATTTCTGAACAGTTGTAGATGAGCTGCAAAGGAACAAGTTTCATGGTAATTATGTACCTCCCTTGAGTTCTGGGACTATAATATTCCCCTGGAATATTAAGAATTGCCACATTTAATAATAATAATTATGATATCTGTTAAGCACTTAGTATGTTCCAAGCACTGTTCTAATCGCTGGGGTAGATATAAGATAATCGGTTGGACACAGTACCTGTCCCACACAGTGTTCACAGTCTTAATCCCCATTTTACAGATGAGGGAACTGAGGCACAGAGAAGTGAAGTGACTTGCTCTAGGTCACACAGTAGACAAGTGGCAGATTAGAACCCATGACCTTCTGACTCCCAGGCCTATGCTCTATCCACTACGCCGTGCTGCTTCCATTTCTTATAAGCATTTTAGGCACAGGCTCCACCCAGCCATGTGCATAGGTGATGCAGAAGGAAGAGGGAGTAGGGGAAATGAAGGATTATTTGGAGAAGGCCACTTGGTGAAGATGTGATTTTAAGAGGGTTTTGAAGGTGGGGAAGAAGGGTGGAGCTGTTGTATATGAAAAGGGAAGGAGCCTCAGGCCTGAGGGAGGACATGGGCAAGGAGTTTACGAGAAGCAGTGTGGCAAAGTGGGTAGAGCATGGGCCTGGGTGTCAGAAGGAGCTAGGTTCTAGTCCTGGCTCTGCCACTGTCTGTTGTGTGACCCTGGGCAAGTCACTTCACTTCTCTAGACCTCGGTTTCCTCATCTATAAAATGAGGATTAAGACCATAAATGCCACATGACTTTGTCCAACCTGATTAGCTTGTATCCACTTCAGTGCTTAGTACAGTGCCTGACACATAGTTAGCGCTTAAAAAATTCCAAAAAAAAAAAGTCAGTGGCAGGATAGGCAAATCAGGATCCAAGACAGTAGGTTAGTGTTAGGAAAAAGGAATGTACGGGCTGAGTTGCAGCAGGAGACTGAAGAGGTAAGGTAGATGATGGAGAACTAAGTGCCTTAAAGCAGATTATAAAGGGTTTCTGCTTGATGTGGAGGTGGATGGACAACCCATGAAGGTTTCTGAGGAGTGGGGAGATATGGACTGAACAGTTTTATGGAAAAACACTTTTACGGCACTTTCATCATGCTACCTCTGCTTACCTCTGAATTTATCCTTGGTGTCATCTTTGACTCTGCTCTCTCATTCACCCCACATACCCAATCTGTCACTAAAACCTGCTGGTCTCACCTTCATAACATCGCCAAGATCCACCCTTTCCTCTCCATCCAAACCACTACCTTGTTAGTACAATCACTCAACATATCCCGACTGGATAACTGCATCAGCATCCTTTCTGATCTCCCAACCTCCTGTCTCGCCCCACTTCAGTCTATATTTCACTCTGCTACCCAAATTATCTTTCTACAGAAACGCTCTGGGCACGTCAGCCCTCTCCTCAAAAATCTCCAGTGGTTGCCTATCAACGTTCGTATCAAGCAAACATTCCTCATTATTGGCTTCAAAGCTCTCCATCACCTTGCCTCCTCGTACAGCCCAGCCCACATACTCCGCTCCTCTGCCGCTAACCTCCTCACTGTGCCTCGTTCTCGTCGGTCCCCACGTTGACCCCTGGCCCACATCCTACCTCTGGCCTGGAATGCCCTCCCTCCTCACGTCTGCCAAACTAGCATACCTCCCCACTTTCAAAGCCCTACTGAAAGCTCACCTCCTCCAGGAGGCCTTCCCAGACTGAGCCCCCCTTTTCCTCTGCTCCTCCTCCCCTCCCCATCACCCCGACTGCTTCCCTCTGCTCTAACCACCTCCCCACCCCACAGCACTTGTGTATATATATGCACATATTTATTATTCTATTTTTTTTATTAATTACGTGTATATATCTATAATTCTATTTATATAGACACGATTGATGCCTGTCTACTTGTTTTGTTGTCTGTCTCCCTGCACTTCTAGACTGTGAGCCCGTTGTTGGGTAGGGATTAGCTCTGTTGCCGAACTGTACTTTCCAAGCGCTTAGTACAGTGCTCTGCACACAGTAAGTGCTCAATAAATTTGATTGAATGAATGAATCTACAGTGGTAGCCACCATTACCATCCAATAGCAATGCCTTTTGAAAAATTTCCCATGCAAACTACTATGCCAATTTGACAGGGCACCTAACACATCTACAACCTTTTCCTTCCTGATCCCTGAACAAGATTGACACTTCTCCTGTAGCAAATTCTACTAGTAACATTAATTAACACACTGGAAGGACTGAAATTATTACAAAATGGTGGTCACTACAAATAAATGGAGGCCCTCAAGTACAGAGGTCATTTTAAATTGATTTAGAGAATTTGAACAGTGTGGAGAATTTCAAAAATACTTGAAGGCATCACTTACCCCACCTCTCTGCTGATACCATATTACAGTTGGACACAGCTTCCTCTAATATTAGTGAGGAAAAGGGAGAGGCAGTCCCATCCAGAGACGCCCAGGCATGTGCATATGCTCTCCCCTCGGGGTGCCCAGGCAGCTAGCCCTTTTCACAGACACCTACTCCCAAAAACAAATAATTACCAAAGATGTCTGAAGCAGCAACTGGTGAGGAAGGAGATGTCCAGGGGACTAAGGTTTTTGCTGCAGTAGCATTAGGGGAACAGTGAAGAGGGGCAGGTTGCAGGGAGGAGTGGGAGAATGAGCCTCTGCTGCCTCAGAAGAAGGAGAGGACAGTCCATTTCTTTAAGGAAGTTGTGGCAGACAGGGGAAGGATGGGTGTTCATAGATGAGATGGCATGTAGCTAAATACAATTACATGTTATAATACATACTGAAAGACAGTGAGCTAGACACACATGCACATACTTACCACTTTAATATATTAATGCTGTAATCTTGCTTTATAAAACTGGTATGAAGATTAAGTCCCAACAACAATATTGTGAAGAAATATCTACAAGAAGGACAAACATTGAATCAATTTATGTTTGCAAACATAGAAACAGGATAAGTTTAACAAATAAAGTCAGTCAATTGTATTTATTAAGTGCTTTCTGCAAAGCACTGTACTAAGCACTTAGAGTGCAATATCACAAAATAAGACACGTTCTCTGCCCACAAAGAGCTTACAGTCTAGAGGGGAAGACATATTAACATAAATTACAGATCTGTACATAAGTGTTGGGGCGCTGAGAAAGGGAGTTGAATAAAGGGAGCATGTAAGGATGATGCAGAAGGGAATGAAAGAAAAGTAATATTGGGCTTAGTCAGGGAAGTCCTCTTGGAGGAGATGGCGTGCCGTCAATAAAGCTCTGAAGAGGGGAAGAGTAATTGTCTGTCAAGACATGAGGAGGGAGAGCATTCCAGGCTCGAGGCAGGATGTGGGCGAGAGGTCGGCAGTGAGACAGACAAGGTTGAGGCACAGTGAGAAGGTTTGCATTAGAGTAGCGAAGAGTGTGAGCTGGGTTGCAGTTTGGTTCTGAAAATCAAGACTGCAAAGAGTTAATAGATGAGCCTATGAGCTAATTTTATTTGACTCATTTTCTTAAAACACTTTAAACCCACCAATTGCTCTTCTGAAATCAACTTAATCTGGCAGTGTAATCATAGACAGTTCAATAATGATTAATAATTGTGGTATTTGTTAAGTGCTTAATATTTGCCAAGCACTGTAATACTAATAACAATGATAGCATTTATTAAGTGCTTACTATGTACAAAGCACTGTTCTAAGTGCTGGGGAGGTTACAAGATGATCAGGTTGTCCCACGAGGGGCTCACAGTCTTAATCCCCATTTTACAGATGAGGTAACTGAGGTGCAGAGAAGTTAAGTGACTTGCCCAAAGTCACACAGCTGACAAGTGGCGGAGCTGGGATTTGAACCTATGACCTCTGACTCCAAAGCCCGAGCTCTTTCCACTAAGCCATGCTGCTTCTCCAGTTATCTCCTATCAACCACAGTATTAAGCACTGGGGTTCACAGAAGACAACCAGGACCCAAATGAGGCCCACAGTCTAAGTTTTGCTTTCCTTTAGTATCAAATGAATCAATGGTGTTTACTGAGTGTCTGTTGAGTGCAGAGCATTGCGCTATTTGCTTGGGGGAGTATAACAGAAGCAAAGGGCATCATCCTTGCCCTCAAGAAGCTTACAATAGGTGCTTCCTTATAGTTAAAAGGACACCAAGTATAAAATACTCTGAACTCCTGGGTCAGTATTTGAAAGGTTCTGAACTAAACATGCCTGATCTTTTCCAACTCTACATTTGAAGCAAACTTTCCCGGGTAGTTATAAAAAAGACAATATTGCATTCTCATCCCACTTCTGATTTAAGACTGAAGTTCTGGGCCTCTATTTGGAAGATTAAAAACCAGAGATATTTAAAACCTAGCATTGGATGTTAATATTTCAATTGAACATTACAATATTCATTAATTTTTACTCAATTAAAATCAATATAACTATGCTCTTGAGTAAAAAAAACCTAGAGGAGAAATGAAATTGGAAAAGAAAGCAAAAGTATTTTGAGCCAGAAAGCGGAAGCCGTAACTGTGTTTTAACAGCTTGCAGCTTCGTAATGGGAGAAACCTGATGTTACAGGATAAACTATAAAAATGAAGTGGGCTCTCATCCAGCGCTAAGCACAAGGGCAAGCTAGGTATGGCTCCAAGAGCACGGGTCTGGGAGTCAGAAGGACCTGGATTTTAATTCCAGCTCTGCCACTTGTCTGCTGTGTGACCTTGGGCAAGTCACTTAACTTCTCTGGGCCTCAATTCTGTAAAATAGGTATTAAGACTGCGAGTCCCATGTGGGACACGAACTGTGTCCAACTAACCTGATTAGCTTGTATCTACCCCAGAGTTTAGTACAGTTGGGTAGGGACCATCTCTATATGTTGCCAATTTGTATTTCCCAAGTGCTTAGTACAGTGCTCTGCACATAGTAAGCGCTCAATAAATATAATTGAATGAATGAATGAATACAGTGCCTGACACATAGTAAGGGCTTAAGGAATACCATAAAAAATAAATAATACATCCCCGGGTTTGCAAGTTCCACACACAGATCCCTCAGGCACCCTACTGGGTTACAAGCAATTAACCAGTATTTACTTTGTTAAAAAGTTTCAACAGTAGCAGCATCCTTGATGCCAGTCAGGGACTCAAGGTTCTATAATTTCTCCTCATGTTCCAACACCCTGGCTGTGCTGCAGCTGATGTCATCTGATGACTGACAGTCTCTGTAAAATCACTTCCCCCCTGAGGAATGAATCACTTCTTGGTTTTAGAAATTTCTGGGTCTTTCCCCCAATCAATGGATGGGTCTGTCCTGCTGAACTATCACAGAGGGACTTAGACACTGCAGAGAATCAAGAAACAGGAGGTGGTGAGGCAACATACTTTATCCTGAGAATGGGTCCTCATTCCATTCAGAAGCACTTGTCATAACACTCATTTCTTTCAAAGGTGACATTTGATATCCCTCATCTCTCATAGGTGAATTTCCTTATTCTGAATTTCCTATCTTCTCATTCCAGCTCCTACCCTCCAAAGTTGTTCTTGTAAAGATAGCATTTTCTCAAGATGTCTTTTAAACAAGTGAAAAAGGTTTTTTTTAAAATCTTGGTAGTTCAACTTAGAAATGATCCCATGATAACACAATCCTATTACATCAAAAGAAATTCAGCAGATTTAAATAGAGAAAATTTGGGAATTTTTTTTCCTTTCTGTAGAGTTGCATCTGCAAGCCACAGCATGGACGATATCCAATATCACCTTAAAGTCCCACAATGAACCATGGCAATTAAGCCTCAAACAGAAGATTGGGAAGCTATAGAAAATTTGGCATCCCTGAAAACTGGTAAACTTTAAAGTAGTATCAAAAAAAAGGGACTCATATGAAAGATAAATCTAAACCATCTTCACAGCTGCACTGGTGATGCGCAGCTGCCACTTTCCTTCTAACGCCTCAGCTGTTGTAATTAGGAGACCCCTCAGGAGTATCAATCATTAGTTTTAAAATGCAATAATTACAGAGACTTTGTATTTATTCAGATATTACATTCCAGGATTATTCAACTCCATCAATTATCAATTCCATAAGGAGTATCTTAAATGACAGTTACACCAATACGGTTAAAATATCAAAAACATGGTAAAAATGTCAAACTCTTGCTTGTTTTATTCTTTTTGATATGTCTGGACTGAAAAATCCATTGTTTCGTGTAACCTTGAAAATTCAATCGTTAGACTTTTCCAATTTTTTGAGACTATCTCCCCAAGGCCCCTTATCAATGCAGAAACAATACAAAAATCTTCTGACATATCAATTCTGCCAAATTTTAGCCTGCTCCCCACTCCGAACGAAGGGGCTTCATGGAAACCCAAGTCAATCTGGCCTCATCTGCCCAAACAGACAGCCCCCATTAACCCCATTATCAGGCTAGAAAGAGGGTTAATTTGCCCCTGTTTCTGCCCCGAAAGTCAGATTTCTGAGTACCCGCTGGATTATGGAAATTGCACTGAAGAATAAAACGTATGCATTTTAAAAAGAAAATTTCAAACATTTTACAAATAGACTAGAAAAACCCCTGCCTATATTTTCGTGCCAAGACCAGCAATTGAAATGACATTTCTAAAAGCCTAGGAATCAAAACAAGTTGAGTTCTTTTAACAAGGCAAGGTCATAAATAAATATTGAAAACGAATTTCCATGATGTTCACTAAAGAAAAAATTAAAATTACCTGCTACTTTTGGTTTGTGAAAATAAAATGGAATTACTATATCACTGGAAACTCTTAACTATAATGAGATTTGCTAGCAACACTCATTATCACTGTATTCACTGAGAACCTACTGTGTACAAAGCACTCTAACAGGCATTTGGGAGCATGCAATAAAAGTAAAAGACATTCATTGTTTCTGTCTGGAGAAGTTTACATTTTAATGGAAGAAAACCACAAATTGTATGCAAACAATGGGAGAAAGAAAAACAACTGATAACAACGATACACCTCAAAATGTAAACACATGTATTGATTAGAATGCATCCAATTGTAAACACACGAATTGACTATCCTGTGATTAGGAAATTTGAGAAAGTTCTGTCCGGGCCTGGCCTCCCGGGTTATGAGAGAAATTACCTGGGCCTCAGTTTGGGGAATACCTCGTAGAAGATTCCACCAACAAAACTACAAGGTACTGCTTTGAGAGCCACCAAACTAAATATTTGCAGCAGGAGAAACCATTACAGGACAAGTGACTACTAAAAAACTGGTGCATTTCTACTCCATAATTCTAATCCATTTAATATTTTAAATGTTGAATGCCATATATGCAAGTTCAGAGGACAGTGGGGGGTAGAGGTGCCCCCGTGGACTTTGGAAGCTGACTCCCAGCCCCATCACAGATCTCTTCACAAGACTGAAAATGCTGACTATTGACCTGAAAATGCTGGTCTATTTACCCTAAAATCCCTGCCTTTTTTTCCCCTCCACACACCCAACTTAAAAATAACTTAGTACCTTTATGTAATTCCACATTTACAACACATCTTAATGATGTTTTTTTTTTCAATTAGGCTATCACAAATTTTCACAGATAAGTATGTATCTTATTTTTAATATGGAAACAAAATCTGAGGAAAGTGAGGTTAAATCATATGCCTTTCTTAAACAAGCATTCAGGCATGATTATGGGATTTGCTTTCTTGAAACCATGACTTTTTCCTCTCCATTCATACTACCACCCTGATCGAAACATATCCTGCTTTGACTATGGCATCGGCCTCGTAGCTGACCTTCCCGCCTCCAGTATCTCTCTTGTCCAGTCCATTACTCCACTCTGCTGCCTAGATCACCTTTCTTAAGAAAATGTTCAGTCCACATCTCTCCACTCCCCAAAAACCTTCAGTGGTTGCCCATCCCCCCGGTATCAAATAGAAACTCCTTAGCACCGGCTTTAGGGCACTGGATCAGCTCTCCCACTCCTACTTTAAAACCTCACTGATCTCATATTACAACCCAGCCGGCATATAACGCCAACCTACTCATTGTACCTCATTCATTCATTCACTCATTCAATCGTATTTATTGAGCGCTTACTGTGTGCAGAGCACTGTACTAAGCGCTTGGGAAGTACATGTTGGCAACATATAGAGACGGTCCCTACCCAACAGTGGGCTCACAGTCTGGGGGGGGGGGGGCAGAGAACAAAACAAAACATATTAACAAAATAAAATAAGTAGAATAAAAATGTACAAGTAAAATAAATAAATAAATGGAGTAATAAATACGTACAAACATATATACATATATACAGGTGCTGTGGGGAAGGGAAGGAGGTAAGGCGGGGGGATGGAGAGGGAGATGAGGGAGAGAGGAAGGAGGGGGCTCAGTCTGGGAAGGTCTCCTGGAGGAGGTGAACTCTCAGTAGGGCCTTGAAGGGAGGAAGAGAGCTAGCTTGGCGGACGTGGGGAGGGAGGGATCTCGACTCGATCATCTCACCGCTGACCCCTCGCCCACACCTTCCCTCTTCACAGCTGGAAACCACCACTCTCCCCACCTTCAAAGCCTTTTTAAAATCAAATCTCCTCCAAGAGGCTTCCCGTAACTAGGCAGTCATTTTTCCTACCTCCTCTCCCTTCTGTCTCGCCTCTGCCCCTGGATCTGTACCCCTTAAGCACTTGATAGTCACCTCCCCACTCCCATGACCCCACAGGACTTCTGTACATAACCTTAAACTTTGCAATTTCCCCTAAGTGTAATTTGTTTTAATATGTTTCCCGCTCTGGACTCTTAAGCTCCTTGAGGGGCACTGATCATGTCTTTCAACTGTCCAGTACTGCACTTGCCCAAGTGCTTAGTACAGAAACGCACTGGGCATGTTACTCCCCTCCTCAAAAATCTCCAGTGGCTACCAGTAAACCTACGCATCAGGCAAAAACTCCTCACTCTCGGCTTCAAGGCTCTCATCACCTCGCCCCCTGCTACTTCACCTCCCTTCTCTCCTTCTACAGCCCGGCCCGCACCCTCCGCTCCTCTGCCGCTAACCTCCTCACTGTGCCTCGTTCTCGCCTGTCCCGCCGTCGACCCCCGGCCCACGTCCTCCACCTGGCCTGGAATGCCCTCCCTCCGCACATCCGCCAAGCTAGCTCTCTTCCTCCATTCAAAGCCCTACTGAGAGCTCACCTCCTCAAGGAGGCCTTCCCAGAGTGAGCCCCATCCTTCCTCTCCCCCTCCCCATCCCCCCACCCTACCTCCTTCCCCTCCCCACAGCACTTGTATATGTTTGCACAGATTTATTACTCTATTTATTTTACTTGTACATATTTACTATTCTATTTATTTTGTCAATGATGTGCACCTAGCTTTACCTCTATTTATTCTGACTTGACACCTAACCACATGTTTTGTTTTGTTGTTTGTCTCCCCCTTCTAAACGGTGAGCCCACTGTTGGGTAGGGACCGTCTCTATATGTTGCCAACTTGTACTTCCCAAGCGCTTAGTACAGTGCTCTGAATACAGTAAGCGCTAAATAAATACGATTGAATGAATCAGTGCTCAGTATATAGCACTGATTGATGGACTGATAAATTTTGCGTGTTATTTTTTACAAGGATAAAACTGGAACATAAACTTTGACACACAGAAATCAGAAGTTTAAACCTACAAATATTTAAAAAGAAGTAGAATTAAAGGCGATAGCAATAAAGCTCTTATGTATTAATTAGGCACACTGTCACATGGAGGAAACTTTACTTCATCAATTCCCTCTCCAGCAAAGATCCCAATCCTTTTTAATCTCTTCAAGTATATTTCTAGAAAGTCTCAAATAGGTTGGTTTAAAAAACTTTAAAAACGGGGGGGGGGATTTCACATTATATGCTTTATCTATATTACAAAAGCAGTATTAAATAAAGAACAGATAAAAATAAATGTAGTTTGGCACCAAGATCCAAGAATGAATTTTCTACACACATAACTCACATCCATCTTTGCTAGAAAGCACACGCCCAAATTCCACCAATTCCCACACTCAAATTACTAAACAGCTTCCACTTTCTATTTCTCTGAAGTCACCACACGACTGAAAAGATATCCCTATCATCTCACACAACCAATCGTGACCGTACTGTGCATATAAACCCTACACACACACTTGAGTACACATCATTATGTGAGAAAGCTTTTGCTAATATTAAAAGCAAACTAGAGACTGGCCTGAGGTGCAGCAGAGTCGCACTGAGCATGAGGCTGGGAGACAGGTGTCCCGGGTTCCAGTCCCGTTTACGCAACTTTGCAGCCCCAACCTTGGACATAACACTTACCTTCTAAATTCCGTCCTGAAAATGGGGAATCGATACGTGTTCTCCTCCCTCTCCCTTAAACTCTGAGCCCCATGTCGGTCAGGGATTGGGTCCGATCTGATTATCTTCTGTCTACCCTAAAGCTTAGCATCGTGCTTGGCACGAAGTGCTGCAGAAGCTAGACTACGAGTGGACTTCAATTTAGAAGATAAATTTTCGGCGTTAAGACCCTAAAATCCTCTCCTGTGGGCAGGGAACGTAGAGTGCACCAACCCTGTTAAAGAGTATTCTCCCAAGCTCTTAGGAGCTGCCCACATTGCAGTTTCAATAAACCTGATTGCTTTGACCAACTGATTGCCTCTGCCTTGATGTGACTTTTCTGCACTTTGTACATGCTCGGCAATAAAATCTTCTCAACTCCACCACACTGGCAGAGACCAACAACCCAAACTGGCTAAATGTTAAACATATAGTGTCTCAGGTAGACACTGCCAAGTGCAACCGACTAGGAGTAAGGGACGTTGCGTGATGAATATTAGTTCAACCCTCGGGAGAGAGAGAGACCGGGAGGCCGAAGACGGGGCCGAGTTGGAACTGACGCCCGAAGTCGTCCGAGGGCTCTCGGATGGCCGGTGGGGCCGATGGGCGGGGACTGTCTCTATATGTTGCCAACTTGTACTTCCCAAGCGCCTAGTACAGTGCTCTGCACACAGTAAGCGCTCAATAAATACGATTGATTGATGGGCAAGTAGCAATCTCCGATTTAGGAGCCCGGGGGCAGGATGCTGGCGGGCTTTTCCAGAAAAGGCTCGGGGTTTTCTGCCGTGGGGGGGGGGGGGGGGGGGCGGACAGAAAGGCCTCATGGCTCCCCCACACCCGGACACTCCGGGAAAAACCATCTGGGGAAGGGGCTGGGAATATGTGGGAATCGGGGAGGGGGGATCTGAGTTCGAATCCCCCCCCGCCAACTGCCTGCCGTGTGACCTTGGGCAAGCCGCTTCTCAGTGCCTCAGTACCCTCCACTATAAAAGGGGGATTCGATACCTGCTGTCCCTCCTCCGTGCGGGACGGGGACCGTGCCCGACCTAATTAACCCCAACGCTTAGAACAGCGTTTGCCCCCGCGGTAAGCGCTTCAACGGATACCGTTAGGGGGGAAGCTCATCCCGGCTTCCTCGTCGGGCTGCCAAGCGGGTGGTGCGCACTCCTTGACCTCCGACTCCCAATGTGGCTCAGTAGAAAGAGCCCAGGTTTGGGAGTCAGAGGTCCTGGGTTCGAATCCCAGCTCCACCAACTGTCAGCTGGGTGACTTTGGGCCAGTCACTTCACTTCTCTGGGCCACCTCATCTGTAAAATGGGGATTAGTAATAATAATAATAATAATAATATTTGTTAAGCCCTTACTATGTGCAAAGCACTATTCTAAGCCCTGGGGAGGTTACCAGGTGATCAGGTGGTGACTCGGGGGTCTCCCAGTCTTCATCCTCCTGTGGCGGGCGGGCTGTCTCCCCGGCCCCGCTCCCGCGCGGTGGCCCGCAGCACCTGGCTCGGGGCTCCGCGGGTCCGCCGCCTCCGGGCCGCGATCCGCCGGACGAGTGGGCTCCGCGCGGTCGCTTCAACGGCTTCCAACGGCCGGTCCTCCTGGACGCGCGCGCCCGCCGCCGGCTCGCCCCCCCCCCCCCCCGCGCGCGCGCGCGCGCTCCTCGCACCCGCTCACACCTGCGGGCCGCCCTCGGGCCTTCCTCCCTTTCTGCCCCGTCGTCTCCCCCCTCCCGCCCCGAGGGACGCCGGGGTTCACGCTCTCCCCTCATTTTCCTCGGCCCGTGCCCGCGCTCCGGCGGAGACCCGCCAGTGGGACCGGGAGCGCGCGCGCGCGCGCCCACGCGTGCGCGCCAGACTGCAACGCCCCCCAACTGCCACCTGCTCGCGCTCCCCGCGCTTTGCGTTGGCGCCGAGGCCTTCCGGGGGCCCCGCCCCCCTCCCCCCTCGTTCCTCTCCGGGCCTAGAATAATAATAATAATAACGATAGCATTTGTTAAGCGCTACTATGTGCCGAGCACTGTTCCAAGCGCTGGGGGAGATACAAGGTTATCAGGTTGTCCCACATGGGGCTCGCAAAATTCATCCCCATTTTACAGATGAGGTAACAGGCACAGAGAAGTTAAGTGACTTGTCCAACGTCACACAGCTGACAAGTGACAGAGCAGGGATTAAAGCCCACGACCTCTGACTCAAAGCCCTACTGAGCGCTCACCTCCTCCAGGAGGCCTTCGCAGACTGAGCCCCATCCTTCTTCTCTCTTCCCCCTCCGCATCCCCCCGCCTTACCTCCTTCCCCTCCTCACAGCACCTGTATATATGTATGTATGTTTGCACGTATTTATTATTCTATTTATTTGTATATATTCTATTTATTTTATTTGGTTACTATGTTTTGTTTTGTTGTCTGTCTCCCCCTTCAAGACTGAGCCCACTGTTGGGTAGGGACCGTCTCTATATGTCGCCAACTTGTACTTCCCAAGCGCTTAGTACAGTGCTCTGCACACAGTAAGCGCTCAATAAATACGATTGAATGAATGAATGAATGACTCCCAAGCTCGGACTCTTTCAATCAATCAATCAGTCAATCAATCGATCGTATTTATTGAGCGCTTACTGTGTGCAGAGCACTGTACTAAGCGCTTGGGAAGTACAAGTTGGCAACATATAGAGACAGTCCCTACCCAACAGTGGGCTCACAGTCTAAAAGGGGGAGAAAGAGAACAAAACCAAACATACTAACAAAATAAAATAGAATAGATACGTACAAGTAAAATAAATAAATAGAGTACTAAATATGCACAAACATATGTACATATAAAGAGGTGCTGTGGGGATGGGAAGGAGGTAAAATGAGGGGGATGGAGAGGGAGACTTTCCACTAAACCACGCTACTTCTCCAATGCCCTACCTCCACACATCAGCCAAACTAGTAGCAGCGTGGCTCAGTGGAAAGAGCCCGGGCTTGGGAGTCAGAGGTCCTGGATTCTAATCCCGACTCCGCCACTTGTCAGCTCTGCAACGTTGGGCAAGTCACTTAACTTCTCTGTGCCTCAGTTCCCTCATCTGTAAAATGGGGATATGAGCCCCATGTGGGACAACCTGATAACCTTGTATCTATCCCAACGCTTCGAACAGTTCTTCTCACATAGTAAGCGCTTAACAAATACCATCATTATTATTATTATTAAACCAGCTCTCTTCCTCCCTTCAAAGCCCTACTGAGAGCTCACCTCCTCCAGGAGGCCTTCCCAGACTGAGACCACCGTTCCTCTGCTCCTCTTCCCCCCATCGCCCCCACTCCCTCCCTCTGCCCTGCCCCTTTTCCCTCTCCACAGCACATGTATATTTGTACATATTTATTACTGTATATCATTAATGATGTGTATATAGCTATAATTCTATTTATCTATTCTGTTGGTATTGCCACTTGTCTACTTGTTTTGTTTTGTTGTCTGTCTCCCCCTTCTAGACTGTGAGCCCGTTGTTGGGTAGGGACCGTCTCTATATGTTGCCGAATTGTACTTCCTAAGCGCTTAGTACAGTGCTCTGCACACAGTAAGCGCTCCATAAATACGATTGAATGAATGAATGAAAGTTAGTCGTCGACTGGCCTCCCCCATTTAGCCCCGGACGCCCCCTCCCCACGAAGCCCGGGAGAACGGCCGCTCCTTCCCAAACGCTTAGTACAGTGCTCTGCACACAGAAGGCGCTCAATAAATACGACTGAATGAGGAACTGCGCTAGTTTTCCGCCAGTTTTAGTCATTCGGTCGTATTTATTGAGCGCTTGCTGTGTGCACAGCGCTACTACGCGCTTGGGAAACTACACGATTAAAGACATTCCCCACCCACAACGATCTGAACAATTCCAAAATATTAGCTGTGGGGTTTTTTTTTTTTGGGGGGGTGGCGTCGGGGTGGCGTTGAGTTCCTCAAATATGCCTTCTCCGTGGAACGAAGGCCTCTAAAAAGTCAACGACGGAGACTGTATTAGGCGAAATGATACTGATCACACGACCGCAATCAAATAAAAAGGTTTATTCAGTATAATCTCAAAAACTGAAACTACCATACTGTTCTCTACATATTCGACTCGGGTCACGTTTAAACCGCTCTCTCCATCCCCACCCCCTTTTTCTTCCTCCCTCTCCTCCCCGCTCTCCCCCAGCGGAGAACCGAGACCACCCCAAGATCGGGAAAACTAAACTCACCCTCTTTCAGGGGTTACATACGTCGGTGGCCCAGAACACTAGGGTCACTCTGGGGATGGGGACTTAAGCGCTTAGGACAATGCTCTGCAACATAGGAATCGCTCAATAAATACCATTGATTGATTTCACCTTCCCCCCACCTGCATCGGGGATCCAATGGAGCCTCGATTCTACAAGGTTTGTCCAGCTTCTTCCCTGCTTACTCCAGAAGCAGCGTGGCCTAGTGACAAGAGCACGGAGTTGGGAGCCTGAGGACATGAATTCTAATACTGACTCCGTGACTTGTCATCTGTGTGACCTTGGGCAAGTCACGGAGTCAAGCACTTCTCTGGGCTTCCGTTATCTCATCTGGAAAATGGAGATTGAGACTGCGAGCCCCACCTTGTGTCTCCCCCAGCGCTTAGAACAGTGCTTGGCAAATAGTAAGTGTTTAACAAATACCACCATCATCATCAACCAACCCTTGTCATTTATTGAAACAGGAGTCATATTAAACTTAATTTATTTAGTTAACTAGTTATTTAGTTAGCTAATTAGTTAGTTCTTTTAAGCATGTACATGATGCACCCATTCACAAAAAAAACGGGAACTTTTTCCCCCAAACGCAGTCCGGTCCCTAGTGCCATTGGGAGCGGTTAGGACGGGAGGCAGGTGCAGTTCTAGGCAGCAGGGGGCAGTAGAGCCCTCCACCTGCTCCGCTCATTTCTGCGGGATGGACTGAGTGGTTGAGCTCCTCTTGGCCTGAAAAAAATCCCCGCCCAGACAGCTCCGCACACGCTTAGGAATGGTTACTCCAAAAGGGAAACGCAAAATACGACTCCGAAAAAGAAAGCGCGTCTCAGGCAGGCGGATGGGCCAATTTGCTACTAGCTCTCTGTCTATCAGTGGAAGGATTAGACTCGCAGGGAGGCTTGATTCTCCGTGGCCAGACTGTGTTGTACTCCAAGTGCTTAGTACAGTAGTCTTGCACACACTGAGTGCTCAATTAATACCACTAATAGATGATGGGAAGGAGTGGTCTATTCGAATAGACTCTAACGGAGTGTGATCATGCCTGCATAAATAACTACCTGGGATATACAGAATATAATGCAGGTAGGAACTGATAGGCACCTGAAATAGTTCTGCTTATTCAGTCAGTCGTATTTGTTGAGCACTTACTGTGTGGAGAGCACTGTATTAAGCATTTGGGAGAGTACAACACAACAATATAATACATACACATACGTTTTCAGTGGTGGCAGTGAAACATTTGACATGGTGCACAAAAAGATTCTTCTAGAGCCCTGTACTAACCACTAGGAAATATAAAATAGAGTAAGTAGACATGATCCCTGTTCTCAAGGAGTTTAAAATCCAGCAGGGGAGGTAGACATTAAAATGAATTACAAGTAAGGGAAGCAAGTGAGTATAAAGATATAAACATAAGTGCTGGGGGGGAGGCTAAGGTAAATTTAGTGCTTAGGGGGTTCAGACTCAAGTGCATAGGGGGTTCAGACTCAAGTGCATAGATGACCCAAATAGGGAGGGAAAATAGGGTAGGGAGATGAGAGATTAGTCAGGGAAGGCAGCATGGCCTAGTGGAAAGAGCACTGGCCTGGGAGTCAGAAGACTTGGGTTCTAATCCCCACTCCACCACATGTCTGTTGTATGTCCTTGGACAAGTCACTTAACTTCCATCTGCCTCAGTTTTCTCAGCTGTAAAATGGAGAGTCAATCCTATTCCCTCCTATTTACACTGTGAGCCCCATGTGGGACAAGAACTGTGTCCAACCTGTTTGTCTTGAATTCATTCATTCAATCGTATTTACCGGGCATTAACTGTGTGCAGAGCACTGTTCTAAGCATTTGGGAGAGTACAATAAAACAGTAAAGTCACATTCCCTGCCCACAACAAGTTTACAGTCTAGAGTGAGGGAGACAGACATCAATATAAATAAATACAATTACAGATATGTATGTAAGTGCTGTGGGACTGGGAGGGGGGAAAAGCAAAGGGAGCAAATCAGGGTGACACAGAAGGGAGTGGGAGATGAAGAAAGGTGCGGCTTAATCTGGGAAGGCCTCTTGAACGAGATATGCCTTCAATAAGACTTTGAAGCGGGGGAGAGTAATCGTCTGTCAGATTTGAGGAAGGAGGGTGTTCCAGGCCAGAGGCAGGACATGGGCTAGAGGTTGGTGGTGAGACAGGCAAGATCAAGGCACAGTGAGGTTAGCACTAGAGGAGTGAAGTATGCGAGCTGGTTTGTAGAAGAAGAAAAGTGAGGTGAAATAGAAGTGATCAAGGTGTTGGAGTGCTTGAATCTATCCCAGACCTTGCAACAGCTTAAGACATAAGCACTTAAGAAATATGATAATAATAATAATAATGGCTTTCTGGAGGAGATGATGACCGTCTTCACTGTCTACTCATTCCACCAGAGAAGAAAAGCAGACTTTTTATGTTTTACTATCCAATGCGAAAGTGAGTGGTATTTTGTGGCCCATATAATTTTCAAGGTGGTCTATTTAAATCTTTCAGTGTCCCTCACATCCTTAAAATTAAAGAAAAAGTGACTACATCGCACTAAGTTCTGTCTTCCTCCAAATCCTAGCCAATGGCTATTCCTAGAGTATTGACACTATTTTTGTATTGTGGACCATAAATTCATGTACCAAAAATGGAGTGAGGCAAAATTAGTGCCAAGAGCATGTCATAATTAGACACTATTGCACTTTGGGCTTTCAGGCATGCCTACCTCAGGTCTGTATGCTTCCCTCCAGGCTTCTGGTTTTCATAATGGAGTGGAAGCCATGGAAATTCAAGGTAGAAGATGTGTGAAGCCATATCATGACTAGGAAAAAATAAAGAAGGCGGTAAGGGTTATCTACTTAGGCTGTGAGCCTCATGTAGGACAGGAACTGTGTCCAACCTGTTTCATTTGTACCTACTCCAGTGATTAGAACAATGTTTAACACATTGTAACCCTTAACGAATACCATAATTATTAGTCATGGAAAAAGGTGAGGGATAACTTGGAAAACTAGTTCTCGCTGCCTAATGTTATTGATCATTAATGGCTTTGGGTGTGTGTGAATATGGTTTTTCTTTATACCAATTTTCCAACTATTGATTCCAGTAATTCATTGTGTGTGATGGGGGGAGAACACGCAGGGGGCAGGGGGTGGACAGTGGGGAAGTATGTGGTTATAGTCTTGTGTCTGGATGATACTGTTATCCCAGGTCACCTTAAATTCACCAGATAACTGCATAGTCTTCTGTTTACTCTGGCCGTGAACATCTAGCCTCTGAATCCTTCCATTTCCATTAGATTTTGGTGGTAAATATTTTGAGAAAAGAAGAGTGTATTCTTTGCAAAGTATCCAGAACTCAAAAACCATTGTGGTTTTTGTTTGGGGGTTTTTTCTGTTACAAAATCAAATTCTTTGGAGCTCTTGGATAATTTATTTCAACCTACAACTGTCCAAATTTATCAGGAAACTATAGCAATTGAGGGCAAGTTTTCTTAACAAGTTCCTAGCTGCAAGACTTTACTTCTTCCTTTCAGCTCGACCCTTCACATTTTCAAAACATTTTCTAAAATGAACTATGAAAAGCTTGTCAAACAGATGCTAATAAGCTATAGTGAGTGAAGAGCTTGGTGTGGTTCTTCAAACGTGCCTGTCTTCAATCCAATCTGTTCACAGAGCTAAAAAATATTAGATCCAATTTCCAGAAGGGAAATGGGCAACTTTCTTTTTTATGTCCGATTGGATCCAGATGACTAATCTGATGTTCATCTAGCACCCAAACCAGGGCTTGAGGGTCCCAAATTCATGGAATAATTTCAGTTTTAATCAATCAATTGTATTTATTGGATACCTACTATGTGCAGAGCACAGTACTAAGGTCTTGGAAGAGTACAGTATAATAGAGTTGGTAGACATGTTCCCTACCCACAAGGAGCTGCTTAGACCTGAATTAAGAGTGGGCAGAAATAGTTTTAACCTTGCTGTTAAAGATCACTTTTAAGCTGGCACTGAATAGCATGAAAAGGATACAAATTAAAATCTTCAAAAAAGGTTTTGGAACTTCCTTACAAGTACTGTCTTCTAAGACAGGATTTCTGCTGTTCTTAAGGAAGTGTCTCCCTTTGATTTTTGCTCCAGGTGACAGATCACACCTCAGTGACTTCTACAACTGTGACGTCGACTTTGGGTTGTACCCTCCTGTCCTATGAAGGAGGGCACCTTCCCCTAGCCAGATCAGCTAGCTAGATCAAGGGATCGAGACCAATTCCTTGACCAAGTTACTTTGCAGAGCATTGTACTAAGCGCTTGAGAGAGTACACCATAACAATATAACAGAATTGATAGACACATTCCCTGCCTACAACTAGCGTAGACGGGGCAAGCAACAGTAATATAAATAAATTATGGATATGTATCTAAGTGCTGTGGGGCTGAAGGATGGGCAAATAAAGGAAACAAATGAGGCAGAGAAGGTAGTGGGAGAAGATGGGAATGGAGCAATGTAAGGATTAAAGAAAAGTATCTAAGTGCTATGGGGCCAAAGGAGAAGTGAATAAAGGAAACAAATCAGGGTGTGGGAGAAGGTAGTGAGAGAAGATGAGAATGGAGCAAGGAACGGATTAAAGAAAACAAAAAAAATCCAGGCCCTTGGAGGGTTTTTACGGATAACAATCAATAAACTTTGTTTATTATGTGCAGAGCACTGTACCAAGCTCTTGGGAGACTACAATACAACAATTAGAAAGCACCGAGTTTTTGTAAACTCAGGCACAATGGTGAGCAATGAATTCTATACTGTATCTCCTTAAGCCTGTTAGGAAGTTATCCTAACAGGCGGGGACGGGAGAGGGAGCCGCTTCTTTAAACCTCCACCAAATAGGATCGTCTGGAAGGATGAAACCTCAAACCCATTTCGTAGAGCAACGTCCGTCAAACCGCCACGAAACGGTAGGGGGCGCAGCAACTTCGCACCTCAATGGACCCCACACGCATACGCACGACAGTTCCCCCCTACACCTAATCAACTGTCTTCAACGGGTGGGTCTCGTAACAGAACAGAATCACGGGCCCTAATTCGTCCATGGCGTTATATCCAAATAGCGTAATGAAAGCCAGTACTCTGTCAGGCCAGGTCAGGTTTCCCCTGGGAAGCCTGATGCTTGTGGGGTCAGCTGAGCCTTAAACAGACCTAGAGACACTGGGCCGATTTCTCTGTCAGGGATGAAATCGAAACCAATCGTACCTAGGCCAAAGGGGGCATACAGGGCCCCTTTTGTTTCTTTTCTAGACAGATTATGTTTAGTTAGACTGGGAGCCCCATGTGGGACAGGACCTCTGTTCAACCTTATTTACCTGCATCTACTCCAGTGCTTGGAACAGTGCTTGACATATAGTAAACTCTTAAAATCCATGCCCGCCATCTGCAAATCCAACCCCATTCCTTCACACCTTTTCAAAACACTTGCCCCCCTCTTCTTCCCTCCCTAACAGTCATCTTCAAATGTTCGATCTCCAATGGCTTCTTCCCCAGTGCTTTCAAACATGCCCAGGTCTCCCCTATCCTTAAAAAAAAACCCTCCCTTGACCCCACAGCTCTGTCCACTTAGAGAAGCAGCTTGGCTTAGTGGATAGAGCACAGGCCTGAGAGCCAGAAGTTCATGGGTTCTAATCCCGGCTCTGCCACTTTTCTGCTGTGTGACCTTGGGCAAGTCACTTCTCTGTGCCACAGTTACCTCTTCTGTAAAATGGGGATTGAGATTCTGAGTCTCATGTGAGGCAGGGACTGTGTCAATACCGATTTGCTTGTATCCATCCCAGTGCTTAATACAGTGCTTGGCAAAAAGTAAGAACTTAACAAATACCACAATAATCATTATTATTATTATCATCCAGTTATCACCCCATCTCCCTCCCACCATTCTTCTCCAAGCTCCTTGAGTGACTTGTCTACAATCGCTGTCTCAAATTCCTCTCCTCCAGTTTTCTCCTTGACCCCCTCCAATCAGGCTTCCATCCCCTTCATTCCACAGAACCTTCCCTCTCAAAGGTCACCAATGACCTTCTTGCCAAATCCAATGGCCTCTACTCCATCCTAATCCTTCTCGACTTTGCAGCTGCCTTCAACACTGTTGACTACTCCCTTCCTCCGAAAACATTACCCAAACTAGGGTTCACTGACACTGTCCTCTCCTGGTTCTCTTCTTATCTCTCTCATCACTCATTCTCAGTTTTTTACAAAGGCTCCTCCTCTTCCGCCTAACCCCTGACTCTGGTTGTCCCTCAAGATTCAGTTCTTGGTCCCTTTCTATTCTCCATCTACACCCACTGCCTTGGATAACTTATTCGCTCCCATGGCTTCAACTACCACCTCGATGTGGATGATACTCAAATCTACATCTCCAGGCCTGATCTCCCTCCCTCTCTGCAATCTTGCATTTCCTCTTGCCTTCAAGACATCTCTACTTGGATGTCCTGCTGTTATCTCAAGATTACTC
Source organism: Tachyglossus aculeatus (assembly GCF_015852505.1). NCBI lineage: Eukaryota > Metazoa > Chordata > Mammalia > Monotremata > Tachyglossidae > Tachyglossus > Tachyglossus aculeatus. Next base: position 74,989,171 of record NC_052070.1, read on the forward strand.
CCTCACAGAGATCTCCGCTCTCTTGACCCCATCCATCTTTCTGAGCACCTCACACCCCACCTCGCCTCCCTCTCCTCTCTACCCAGTCTTGATGATCAGATTACTGCTCTCAACTCTACCCTTTGTACTCAGCTAGACTCACTCACTCCCCTTTCCCTTCACCACTCTCGTACCACTAACCCACAGCCCTGGATCACTGCCACTGTCTGCCTCCTTTGCTCTTATGCTTGAGCTGCTGAACGCTGCTGGCGAAAGTCTAAACACTATGCCAACCTCGTTCACTTCAAGTTTATCCTTTCCTGCCTTAACTCAGCCCTCTCCTCTGCCAGACAAAACTATTTCTCCTCCTTTATTGACAACCATGCCCATCATCCCTGTCAGCTCTTCTGTACATTCAACTCCCTTCTCAGGCCCCCGGTTCCTCCCCCTCCTCCTTCCCTCACCCCCAATGATCTGGCCTCCTACTTCATTAATAAAATTAAATCCATCAGGTCTGACCTCCCCAAAGTCACTCCTCCCTCTTTCTCCAACCCCCCGGCTCTCAACACTCTCTGCTACTCTCCCATCCTTCCAAGCAGTATCCTCAGAAGAGCTCTCCTCCCTCCTCTCAAGTGCTACTCTGGCCACCTGTGCTTCTGACCCCATTCCCTCTCATCTCATGAAATCTCTCGCTCCGTCCCTTCTCCCCTCCTTAACTTCCATCTTCAACTGCTCAATCTCCACAGGTTCCTTCCCCTCTGCCTTCAAACATGCCCATGTCTCTTCCATCCTAAAAAAACCCTCTCTTGACCCCACCTCACCTTCTATTTATCACCCCATCTCCCTCCTACCATTCCTTTCCAAATGCCTTGAATGAGTTGTCTACACGCGCTGCCTCGAATTCCTCAACACCAACTCTCTCGTCGACCCCCTCCAGTCTGGCTTCCATCCCCTATATTCCATGGAAACTGCCCTCTCAAAGGTCACCAATGACCTCCTGCTTGCCAAATCCAACGGCTCCTACTCTATCCTAATCGCCCTCGACCTCTCAGCTGCCTTCGACACTGTGGACCACCCCCTTCTCCTCAACACACTATCCAACCTCGGCTTCACAGACTCCGTCCTCTCCTGGTTCTCCTCTTATCTCTCCGGTCATTTATTCTCAGTCTCTTTTGCAGACTCCTCCTCCCCCTCCCATCCCCTTACTATGGGGGTTCCCCAAGGTTCAGTTCTTGGTCCCCTTCTGTTCTCAATCTACACTCACTCCCTTGGTGACCTCATTCGCTCCCACGACTTCAACTATCATCTCTACGCTGATGACACCCAAATCTACATCTCTTCCCCTGCTCTCTCCCCCTTCCTCCAGGCTCGCATCTCCTCCTGTCTTCAGGACATCTCCATCTGGATGTCTGCCCGCCACCTAAAACTCAACATGTCCAAGACTGAACTTCTTGTCTTCCCTCCCAAACCCTGCCCTCTCCCTGACTTTCCCATCACTGTTGATGGCACTACCATTCTTCCTGTCTCACAAGCCCACAACCTTGGTGTCATCCTCGACTCCACTCTCTCGTTCACCCCTAACATCCAAGCCATCACCAAAACCTGCTGGTCTCAGCTCCGCAACATTGCCAAGATCCGCCCTTTCCTCTCCATCCAAACCGCTACCCTGCTCGTTCAAGCTCTCATCCTATCCCATCTGGACTACTGCATCAGCCTCCTCTCTGATCTCCCATCCTCGTGTCTCTCCCCACTTCAATCCATACTTCACACCGCTGCCCGGATTGTCTTTGTCCAGAAATGCTCTGGGCATGTTACTCCCCCCCCTCAAAAATCTCCAGTGGCTACCAATCAATCTGTGCATCACGCAGAAACTCCTCACCCTCAGCTTCAAGGCTTTCCATCACCTCGCCCCCTCCTACCTCACCTCCCTTCTCTCCTTCTACAGCCCAGCCCGCACCCTCCGCTCCTCTGCTGCTAATCTCCTCACCGTGTCTCATTCTCTCCTGTCCTGCTGTCGACCCCCGGCCCACATCATCCCCCTGGCCTGCAATGCCCTCCCTCCCAACATCCGCCAAGCTAGCTCTCTTCTTCCCTTCAAGGCCCTACTGAGAGCTCACTTCCTCCAGGAGGCCTTCCCAGACTGAGCCCCCTCCTTCCTCTCCCTCACCCCCATCTCCATCCCCCCATCTTACCTCCTTCCCTTCCCTACAGCACCTGTATATATGTATATATGTTTGTACATATTTATTACTCTATTTATTTATTTATTTATTTTACTTGTACATATCTATTCTATTTATTTTATTTTGTTAATATGTTTGGTTTTGTTCTCTGTCTCCCCCTTCTAGACTGTGAGCTCACTGTTGGGTAGGGACTGTCTCTATATGTTGCCAACTTGTACTTCCCAAGCACTTAGTACAGTGCTCTGCACACAGTAAATGCTCAATAAAGACAATTGATTGATTGATTGATTAACATGTCCAAAACAGAACTCCTTACCTTCCCACCCAAACCCTGTCCTCCCCCTCACTTTTCCATCACCACAGCTGGCACCACCCTTTTTGTCTCACAATCCCATAACCTTGGCGCTATCCTTGACTCCACTCTATCAGTCAACCCACATATTCAATCCTTCCCTAAATTCTGTTGGTCCCACTTTCACAACATTGCTAAAATCCCCTCTTTTCTCTCCCTCCAAACTGCTACCACATTAATACAATCACATATCCTTTCCTGCCTTGATTACCATAACAGTCTCCTTGCTGGCCTCTTCGCTGACCTCATAGCCTCCTGTCTCTCCCCACTCCAGTCTATACTTCACGCTGCTGCCTGGATCATTTTTCTACAAAAATGTTCAGGACATGTTTCCTCACTCCTCAAGAAACTCCAAAGCTTGCCCATCCACCTCCGCATCAAACAAAAGTGCCTCACCATTGGCTTCAAAACACTCAATCACCTTGCCCCCTCCTACCTCAACTTGCTATTCTCCTTCTACAACCCAGTGTACACACTTCATCCTTCTAAGGCTAAACGTCTCATTCTTCCTCAGTCTCACCTATCGTGCCTTCAACCTCTCGCCCACATCCTGCCTCTGGCCTGGAACACCCTCCCTTCTCAAATCCTACAGACAATTACTCTCCCCACTTCAAAGCCTTACTGAAAACACATCTCCTCCAAGAGGCCTTCCCTGACTAAGTACTCCTCTCCTCTTCTCCCACTCCCTTCTGCGTCACCCTGACCTGCCTTCTTTATTCATCCCCCCTCCCAGCTCTGCTGCACTTATGTACTTATCTGTAATTTTATTTATTTGAACTCATGTCTGTCTCCCCCCCTTAGACTGTGAGCCTGTTGTTGGCAGGGAATGTCTCTGCTTATTGTTGTATTGTACTCTCCCAAGCATTCAGTGGAGTGCTCTGAACATAATAAGGGCTCAATAAATATGATCGAATGAATGAATGAATGAATACCATAATTATTAGTCATGGGTGGCTAAAGGTGAGGGATAATTTAGAAAATTAATTCTCAATAATGATTCTGGTCATTAATTTTTGTTTGTTTTCCCAGCCATTGATTCCAGTAATTCAGTGGAGGGTGGGGTAAAAAGTATGGGGATATTTTATCATGCCTAGATGATATTATTATCCCAAATCATCCTAGTACACAGTTTAAAATCACAGCCAGTTCTTCCTTCTTTTAGGAAATTCTCTTAGCAGAGGATACTTGTTTAAAACTCTATTCTCTGGGCTACAGCATAATAAATGTACCAACTAAAGACAACCTTCCTATTGTTAAATTGCATTTCCACCTACTCTTGCTTTTTAATTCTACAGAGTTCTTATTTTCCCAGACGTGCTACTGAAAAAAAGCAATTTCATACAGGGCTGACTCAGGAGGTCTTATTTTCTGTTTAAGAGAATTTCACAGTTCCCCTCACATTCTAGGACATGGGTTTAAATAAATTGTACCAGTTCGCGTTATTAAATATGACAAAATAGTCTAAGATAAATCAACGTGGCTCATGGCTGTAAAATTTTTAATGGATTTCCTCAGACTCTAAAAAGAATCTAGATAAATTACAGCTTTCTACAAATTTATAAAATTTCAGGCTTAATGTCTTCTCCCTGACTAGAAAGAGTTACAAACAACATGTACAGAGAGAATGTGAACAAAAAAGGAGTTCAAATAAGCAAGACTATTGATCTAATTAAATTCTAAAAAGGCCTTAGCCAGCACTTACCTGGCATGGAAACAGGATTGGCTTCAGAAAAAAAATGATAATAATAATAATGACATTTGTTGAGCACTTATTAGGTGATAAAACACATTTTTAAGCACTGGGGGAAACACATGATACTGGGCCAAATATTTGGCCTAGTGGGAAGAGCATGAGCTTGGGAGTGAGGAGATCTGGGTTCTAATCCTAGCTCTGCCACTTTTTTCTTAATGGTATTTGTCAAGTGCTTACAATGGGCCAAGCACTGTACTAAGTGCTAGAGTAGATGCAAGGTAATTAGGTAGGACATAGTTTCTGTCCCACCAGGGGCTTGCAGTCTAAATAGGAGGGAAAACCGGCATCGAACCCCCATTTTACATATGAGGGGACTGAGGCACAGAGAAGTGAATAGACTTCCCCAAGGGTCACACAGAATGCAAGTGAGAGAAGCAGAAGGGCTTAGTGGCAAGAGCACAGCTCTAGGAGTCAGAGGATCTGGGTTCTAATACCTGTTCTGCTATTTGGCAATGTCAATCAATGGGATTTACTGAGTGCTTACTATGGGCAGGGCACTGTACTAAGTGCTTGGGAAAGTAATAATAATAATAATAATGTACAATACAACAGAATTAGCATACATGTTCCATTACAAGCCTACAGTCTAGAGGGGGAGACAAACATTAATATAAATAAGTAATTTGTAATATACAATTTAAAGATATGAACATAATTGTCATGGGGTTGGGGATGGGGTGAGTATCAAATGTCCAAAGCTCAAAGAAGGGAGAGCGAGCCGGGGAAAAGAGGGTTTAATCAGGGAAGGTCTCTTGGAGAAGACGTGACCTCAATAATGCTTTGAAGGTGGAGAGAGTGGTGGTCTGGCATATATGGAGTGGGAGGGAGTTCCAGGCTTGGGGAAGAACGTGGCAAAGGAGTCAGCAGCAAGATAGGCAAGATGGGGGAACAGTGAGTAAACCGTGGACTGGACTTTAGTAGGAGATTAGTAAGGCGAGGTAGGATGGGTTAGAGTTAGATAAGAAGTTTCTGTTTGATGTGGAGGTGGATGGTCAATCATTGGATGTTCTTGAGGACTGGGGAGTTCTTGAGGAGTGGGCCACTTAATTTCTCCATTCCTCTAAAATGGCGATTACACCCTACTACTTCCTACTTAGCCTATGGACCCCCATATGGGACAGGGATTGTGTCCAACCTGATTATCTTGCATCTTCTCTGGAACGTAGTATAGTGTTTACCACGTAGTAAGTGGTTGCCACGTACCATTAAAAAAATTTTTTTTAAAAGTGGCCAAGTGGGGATTAGAACCCAGGTCGCCTGGATCCCAAGCCCACACTTGTACCACTAGACCAGTTAACTGGCCTTACGCTTTGCGGCAAAAAAATTCTATTTCTTCTTCTTCCATATGACATCATAGCCAACGGTCGGTAGTAGTGTAATTTTAAAATGTTCCTCTAGGGGGACCTAGAAGCACCGAACCATAAACTCCACCCACTTTGCCCCATGTTTAGGTTCTCGTCAACAGAGGCCCGGCTTCCATTTTAGGTGAGGGAGACTAAGTGCTTTCATATTTTTGTTGGGCTCCCGGACAACTGGTGGTGATAGGAATTGCTCACATAGCACATATGGACTTCCCAAGTGCTTAGAGCAGTGCTGTGCACACAGTAAGCGCTCAATAAATACGATTGAATGAATAAATATGAGTTCTAATTCCGGCTCTGCTGCTTGTCTGCTGGGGCAAGTCATGTAACTTCTCTGTGAAATGTATTGTTTCCCAGCCACTACCCTCTCAGACCAGTGCTTAACATCTGAAGCTGGCCTTGCATAACAATCAGGGATTGTTCAATCAATCAACCTTATTTACTAAATTTGAAAGCACACCTCCTCCAAGAGGCCTTCCCTGACTAAGCCCCCCCTTTCCTCTTCTTCCACTCTCTTATCCTTCGCCCTGACTTTCTCCCCTTGTCCATCCCCCATCTCAGCCCCACAGCACTTAAGCATATATTTGTAATTTATTCATTTATATTCATGTCGACATGTCTCCCCCTCTAGACTATAAACTCGTTGTGGGTAGGAAATGTGTCTATGTTATATTGTACTCTCCCAATCGGTTAGTACAGTGTTCTGCATATGGTAAGCACTCAATAAATACAATTGAATGAATGAATGAATGGATTGTCTCTGTTGCTGTACTGTACTTTCCAAGCACTTAGTACAGTACTCTGCACACAGTAAGCACTCAATAAATACGATCGAATGAATAAATGAATGAAAGTGCTTACTAGGTGTAGAGCACTGTACTAAACACTTCTAAAGGGAAGCAGCATCACCTAATGGAAAGCACACAGGCCTGGGAGTCAGAGGAATTGGGTTCTAATCCCGTCTCCACCACGTGTGCTGCGTAACCTTGGGCAAGTCACTTCATTTCCCTGTCCCTCAGTTAACTCATGAATTACTCAATCAGTGGTATTTATCAAGCACTTACTGTAATAATAATAATTACAATAATGATGGTATTTGTTAAGCATTTACTATGTGCCAAGCACTGTTCTAAGCACTAGACTATGGGCAAAGCACTGCACTAAGTGTTTGGGTGAGTACAGCACAACAGAATTAGCAGGCACATTCCCTGACCATAATAAGCTAAAAGGAGAAGGAACTGGATTCTAAACCCTATTCCACCATATGTCTGCTGTGTGACCTTGGGCAAGTCACTTAACTTCTCTGTGCCTCAGTTACCTCATCACTAAAATGGGGATTAAGACCATAAGCCCCACGTTGGACATGGATTGTGTACAACTTTATTATCTTTTATCTACCCCAGCATATAGTACAGTGGCTGAAACATAGTAAGCACTTAGCATATACTGTTTAAGAAAATAAATAAGGTCTCAGTTGTTTCACCTTATATTTTAAAGAGTAAATAGAGATCTGCCAAAGCCTTTTCTATTCATCAGACATAGGAAGCGAAATGAATTTAATGCAGAACATTTTGAGTGTCTTCCTTTTTAGTCATGGAAATGGAAATGAAAGTAACAGTTCTCAGATGCTCCTTTGTGGTTAAAGGGACAACTTGGATTTTGTTAATGACAGAAAGAGAAGCAAAAAAGTGTACAATGGAAGAGAGAAAGATAAGGCATCATCAAAACTTATCCAAAAGCAAACAGAGTATGCATACATATAGATATACACACACTCTAGCAGTTTTACACTATTTTCAGAGGTACTCAGAGAGCACTCTCAGGAATGTGCCAACTAATGATGATAGGAATTGCTCACACAGAGCATATGGGTTCTAATCCCAGCTCTGCCACTTATCTGCTCTGTGACCTGGGACAAGCCACTTAATTTCTCTGTGCCTCAGTTACCTCATCTGTAAAATGGGAATTAAGACTGTGAGCCCCATGTGGGACAGGAGCTGTGTCCAACCTGAGGATCTTGTATCTACCTCAGTGCTTAGAACAATGCTTGACATCTAGAAGTGCTTAACAAATACTATCATCAGTATTTCAATAAAAATTCCCATTTTTTCATAGTATATTATTTTTGGTCTTCACTTTCATTCTTGCATCATTAAAATGTTTTCTCAAATATCCTGCTTGCCTAGTAGCTCTGTAGTACATGAAGTTCCATTATACGGTCACACAGCATTCACTATAATGCATAAAATAACAATAATAATCCAGGGCTTAGAACAGTGCTTGGCACATAGAAAGCACTTAACAAATACCATCATTATTAATAATTCACTTCTTGATGAACTTAATTCGAAAAGTATCCCTTCAGGCATTCCATTTACCAGAGGCACCTGGGACAGCCTAAAGCATTCATGGGATTTCACAATGTCACAAGAAAACAGCAGGTTATCTAGCATGGTCCACAGGGGCACAGGCAGAGGCAGGGAACTAATGAGCCATATTTCTGGGATTGGGAAAGACTGATCATTGTTACTACCTCCACAGATGGTTCTATCCTAGGTGTGGGGGGGCTTTTCTTGCTAGTACTTATCTCCCCAAGTCCTGGAACAACAACACTCATGCTCCCTGACACTTCCCTATTGTAACCCTGCTCCCAGCATTCCCCAGGCTCTGAGTAGTGCTGTCCTCCAAAAGGAATCCAGAAGTAGGCTGAAGTAGCCTCCAGCAATGGCAGAGGTGTAGAGCTGGCAGAACTTATTCTGGGGGTTGAGGGAGACACTGTGGACACTTTCACCTTGTATGGCAATTGATTCTATTTGATGTCCTTAATCACGCTTGAGTACTTGCATCATTTGCACACGTACCTCTTCCTGTGACACTGACTACTGACCAAACGGGAATTTTACACCCACAGTGTAGAATATATTATAATGCATTTTGCTAAACCAAGATGGTAAGCTCCCTCTAGATTGTAAACTCACTGTGGGCAGGGAATATGTCTGATCATTGTTATATTGTACTTCTCCAAGGGTTTAGTACAGTGCTCTGCACACGGTAAGCGCTCAGTAAATTCATTCATGCATTCATTCAATTGTATTTATTGAGCGCTTACTGTGTGCAGAGCACTGAGCTAAGCGCTTGGAAAGTACAATTCGGCAACAGAGACAATCCCTACCCAAAAATGGGCTCACAGACTAGAAGGGGGAGACAGATACAAAACAAAACAATTAGGCATCAATAGCATCAAAAATAGATAAATAGAATTATAGATATATATGCACATCATTAATAAAATAAATAGGATAATAAATATGTACGAATATGCACAAGTGCTAAGGGGTGGGGAAGTGGGTAGAGCAGAGGGAGGGAGTAGGGGTTATGGGGAGGGAAGGAGGATCAGAGGAAAAGGGGGGCTCAGCCTGGGAAGGCCTCTTGGAGGAGGTGAGCTCTCAATAGGGCTTTGAAGTGGGGAAGAGAGCCAGTTTGGCAGATGTGAGGAGGGAGGGCATTCCAGGCCAGTGGTAGGATGTGGGTCAGGGGTCGATGGCGGGACAGGTGAGAATGAGGTGCAGTAAGGAGGTTAGTGGCAGAGGAGTGGAGTGTGTGGGCTGGAGAAGGAGAGAAGGGAGGTGAGGTAGGAGGGGGCAAGGGGGCTTTGAAGCCAGTAGTGAGGAGTTTTTGCTTGATATGAAGGTTGATAGGCAACCACTGGAGATCTTTGAGGAGGGGGATGATATGCCCAGAGCATTTCTGTAGAAAGATAATCCGGGCAGCAGACTGAAGCGGGGAGAGAGGATCAACTGACAATTGACTATCAGTTGTATTTACTGAGCGCTTACTGTTTGCAGAGCATGGTACTAAGCACTTGGGAGAGTTTGAAATAACAGAGTTGGTAGACATGTTCCCTCCCCACAAGGATTTTACAGTCTAGAGGGGGAGACAGATATTTATGTAAATAAATAAATTACAGATGTCTTCCCAAGTCATGTGTGTAAAGTCCAGATTTGCGTGAAAAATAAGAATAAGACAACTCAGAAATCCATCCAGGTAGTCATAAAATCTTTATATCCTTAAGTCCTTAAATTTGTAAAGTACAGTTTTCTAAAAGGGTGGTGCTGTTAACCCATCCCATAATGAGATTTGGAATCAAGGATATTGAGAGAGATAAAGAGGTAGTAAACACGAATCTTGCTCTCACCAAGGGGCAAGTATTACATGGAAAGTGGACCAAACTATATTATTCAAGGAGCTCCTACTACATGCAAGGGAAAAAGGGGCTTGGGGAATGTTCATAAAAGGCATAAGTCATGGTTCTTGCCCACAAGAAGCTTATGTGCTAATGGGAAAGATAAGGACACACATGACAGCAAATATAATGAAGTGTAGGTTAGCAAATATCCAAAAAACAAGCACAATTAGTGGCTGTGAAGGTATAGGGAATTAATGAGCATTCTGCACGGAGTACGTGGAAGCAGTATTCCCAAAACTGTGGAGACAGTAATATAGTAATCACTATTTTCTTAGCACTTAACTACTAATAGAGAATATAATAGCAATCGATGATAATAATAGAAATAATAATGAAAGTATCAAAAATATCATAGCCAACAATAAAAGATAGATCACACAAGTTCTTTAATTAAGGCCTCTCCTAATAGGAATGTTACAAAGCAATAGCTCACACAAATTCTATAATTAAAATCTCACTGCAATAGGGACACAATAAAGCAGCAGATCACACAAATTCAATAGGCAAAATCGCCAACAGTAAGATGTTCTAGAATAGTAAGAATACAATCTAGGCTGAGGATTGCAGCTTGGATTTGGTTGATGGGAAATCAATCACCAGTCAATCAGCCAATGATATTTCTTGAGCACCTGCTGTATGCAGAGCACTGTATTAAACATTTGGGAAAGTGCAACTGAGTAAGCATAATAGTCCTTGCTCTCAAGGACGTTACAAACAGGAAGACTGATAGACACGAGCAATTCACAAATCGTTGGAGAAGAAAGAACACATATTACAGCTTTGGAGAGCAGAAAAAAATTGATTAAATAGATAAGTTAATGAAAGGCAAGATTATACATATGTGCCGAGGGAAGAAGAATAAACATAAGTGCTAACAGCTGTTGGAAGGACATCAATCAATGGTATTTATTGAGTGCTTACTGTGTGCAGAACACTATATTACATCCTTCAACTTCACATGGAAAAATAGTGTTAATCTGCAGAAGCTTCCTTTGGAAGAGGGTTTGGGGGAAGGCTTTGAAAATAGGGAGAGCTGTGAGGTGAAGAATTTGAACTGCGGGAGGAAATTCCAGGCGAGAGGAAGGACAAAAGATCGTCCTTCTCTCCTTTCTCCTTAAGTGTTTAGAATTTTTACACCTATGATAGAACAACCAGGGGCTTATAAAATTGCATGAATAACTGGAGATGCTTATTGTTTATCATAACTCTAAATTTTATGATGCCTCTTGCTTGGTATTTCCTCATATATTTTGCACTAATGGCCAATTATTGCTATGTTCCTTTAAGATAGAGTTTTTCAACAAGTTCTTTCAAGTGTTCTCCCTCTATTCCAAAATCCTGTTTGTTCCTCACACATATTAAAACATTCTCACATCTTTCCTATTTTGTGGTCTTCTTGGCCCTTCCTTCCTAGATCACATTTTTGTGATCACACCAAGATATTTTGTGCCCACAGATTACAATGGCTTATTTTTTTTCCTCTCTGGCCTATAGCACTTTGTGAGTTTTCTCCTGCCTTTGGCTGATATTTGATTTATGCCAGTTCCCCAACCCAGCTTTGTGCCACAAGAAAATGGTTCCTGTTGAAGTAATCAATCAATCAGTAGTATTTATTTAGTGCTTACTCTGTGTAGAGCACTATACTAAGCCATTGGGAAAGTACAACAGAATTAGCAGACATGTTCCTTGCCCATAACAAACTTACAGTCTATAAGGAATGTGTTAAAAATATACTTAATTTTCCCCAATATTTACTTTCTTCTGCTCCTCCTCCTCCGAATACTTCTAATAATACCACCACTATTACTACTACTTGTTTTGTTTTATTGTCTGTCTCCCCCTTCTAGACTGTGAGCCCGTTGTTGGGTAGGGTCCATCTCTATATGCTTGCAGAACATTATACTAAGTGCTTGGGAAAGTACTTGGTAAACACAATCCCTACCCACAAGGAACTTAGAATTTACAAATATGAAGAAAAAGAGGTAAGAAAGGTGAATAAGAGGAAATGCAAATGCTTTAAAAGCACACTAATCAATGTGGATGACAAATTGTTACTATGAGTAATGGTGATGATGATGATGATGATGGTATTAAGAGCCAAGCTTAATGTGCCAAGCACTGTTCTAAGCACTGTGGTAGTTATAAGGTAATTAGTTGGACACAGCTCCTGTCCCACATGGGGCTCACAGTCTTGATCTCCAATTTACAGATGAGGTAACTGAGGCACAGAGAAGTTAAGTGACTTTCCCAAGGTCACACAACAGACATGTGGCAGATCTGGAATTAGAACCCATGTCCCCTGACTCCCAGGCCTGTGCTCTTTCCACTAGGTCATGCTTCTTTAATAAGGTGAAATGTGAGCTAGATTGTAGAACACAATTAGAACAACAAAAAAGGTGACTGTACAAAATACAAAAATAAATGCCTATCAAGAAAATTAATGATTGCCTAAATATTTATTCTCCTTGCACTAAATGTCTTAAGCCAAGCCATACTAACTCATTCATTCAATCATATTTACTGAGCACTTACTGTGTGCAGAGCACTGTACTAAGCACTTGGGAAGTACAAGTTGGCATCATATAGAGACGGTCCCTACCCAAGAGTGGGCTCACAGTCTAGAAGGGGGAGACAGAGAACAAAACATATTAACAAAATAAAATGAGTAGAATAAATATGTACAAGTAAAATAAATAAATAAATAGAGTAATACATACGTACAAACATATATACATATATACAGGTGCTGTGGGGAAGGGAAGGAGGTAAGGTTGGGGGACGGAGAGGGGGAGAAGGGGGAGAGGAAGGAGGGGGCTCAGTCTGGGAAGGCCTCCTGGAGGAGGTGAGCTCTCAGTAGGGCCTTGAAGGGAGGAAGAGAGCTAGCTTGGCGGATGTGGGGAGGGAGGGCATTCCAGGCCAGGGGGGTGACTTGGGCCGGGGGTTGACGGCGGGACAGGCGAGAACGAGGCAGGGTGAGGAGATTAGCAGCAGAGGAGTGGAGGGTGCGGCCTGGGCTGTAGAAGGAGAGAAGGGAGGTGAGGTAGGAGGGGGTGAGGTGATGGAGAGCCTTGAAGCCCAGTGTGAGGAGTTTCTGCCTGATGCGTAGGTTGATTGGTAGCCACTGGAGATTTTTGCGGAAGGGAGTAACATGCCCAGAGTGTTTCTGGACAAAGACAATCCGGGAAGCGGCGTGAAGTATGGATTGAAGTGGGAAGAGATGAGGATGGGAGATCAGAGAGGAGGGTGATACAGTAGTACAGACGGGATAGGATGAGAGCTTGAACGAGCAGAGTAGCGGTTTGGATGGAGAGGAAAGGGCGGATCTTGGCAATGATGTGGAGCTGAGACCGGCAAGTTTTGGTGACGGATTGGACGTGAGGGGTGAACGAGAGAGCGGAGTCGAGGATGACACCAAGCTTGTGGGCTTGTGAGACAGGAAGGATGGTAGTGCCATCAACAGTGATGGGAAAGTCAGGGAGAGGGCAGGGTTTGAGAGGGAAGACAAGGAGTTCGGTCTTGGACATGTTGAGTTTTAGGTGGCAGGCAGACATCCAGATGGAGATGTCCTGAAGGCAGGAGGAGATGCGAGCCTGGAGGGAGGGAGAGAGAGCAGGGGCAGAGATGTAGATTTGGGTGTCACCAGCATAGAGATGATAGTTGAAGCTGTGGGAGCGAATAAGGTCACCAAGGGAGTGAGTGTAGATCGAGAACAGAAGGGGACCAAGAACTGAACCTTGAGGAACCCCTACAGTAAGGGGGTGGGAGGGGGAGGAGGAGCCTGCAAAAGAGACTGAGAATGAACAGCTGGAGAGATGAGGAGAACCAGGAGAGGATGGAGTCTGTGAAGCCAAGGTTGGATAGCATGTTGAGGAGAAGGGGGTGGTCCACAGTGTCGAAGGCAGCTGAGGGGTCCCTACTAGCCTCAACCGATAGTGGCCCTGGGGTTTGAGAAGTAAACGTGTGGATCTCTTGTAGCCTGGTCCATATAAAAGATGAGGGCAACCCTGAAATTCCTATGAGTTTTCTTTTTTGACCTCTGAATAAGAGGATTACCTGATGGGCAGTTGGTACCTTAGAGATATCACACTAGGATAAAAAAAAGCCTTGGACCAAGACATCAGTGGTAGAATTTCAATCCTAATAAAGAACAAAAACAAAACTTTGTTCAAAGACCTTCATTTCACGATAGGGCGCAAACAATATATGTAGAGCCATGCTGCAATCTGTCAGCTGTCAGCAAAGCAAGCAGGAGGTCATTGGAGGAGGTCATTGGAGGAGCAAGCAGTAGGTCATTGGTGACCTTTGAGAGGGCAGTTTCCATGGAATGTAGGGGACGGAAGCCAGACTGGAGGGGGTCGAGGAGAGAGTTGGTGTTGAGGAATTTGAGGCAGCGCGTGTAGACAACTCGTTCAAGGAGTTTGGACAGGAATGGTAGGAGGGAGATGGGGCGATAACTAGAAGGTGAGGTGGGGTCAAGAGAGGGTTTTTTTAGGATGGGAGAGACATGGACATGTTTGAAGGCAGAGGGGACGGAACCAGTGGAGAGTGAGCAGTTGAAGATGGAAGTTAAGTAGGGGAGAAGGGATGGAGCGAGAGATTTCATGAGATGAGAGGGAATGGGGTCAGAAGCACAGGTGGCCGGAGTAGCATTTGAGAGGTGGGAGGAGAGCTCCTCCGAGGATACTGCTTGGAAGGATGGTAGAGTAGCAGAGAGTGTTGAGAGCCGGGGGGTTGGAGAATGGGGGGAGTGACTTTGGGGAGGTCAGACCTGATGGATTTAATTTTATTAATGAAGTAGGAGGCCAGATCACTGGGGGTGAGGGAAGGAGGAGGGGGAGGAACCGGGGGCCTGAGAAGAGAGTTGAATGTACAGAAGAGCTGACGGGAATGATGGGCATGGGTGTCAATAAGGGAGGAGAAATAGTTTTGTCTGGCAGAGGAGAGAGCTGAATTAAGGCAGGAAAGGATAAATAGAGATAATGGATACCTACATGGGAAAACATACTGTTTTCACTATGAAGATTACAGAGGTGTAAAAATATCCCAAGAAAAATCAAAATCAAAATAAAGGCCTTCAGTGAAAGCAAAATAAATTTTACTGGGGTATTCAATGGGAAAAAATCCATTATAGTGAGGGGGAATGACCTCCTTGTCTATCTCCCCCTTCTAGACTGTAAGCCCGTTGTTGGGTAGAGACCATCTATATATGTTACCTATTTGTACTTAACAAGCGCTTAGTAGAGTGCTCTGCACACAGTAAGTGCTCAATAAATACAATTGAATGAATGAATGAATGAAATAGTGATGAAAATTATTTAAAGCCATAACACAAGAAAAATGTAATTTGGAGAGAAGAAATCTGGACAAATGGAATGGAGGTTACTGAAATTAATCAATTAATCAATGGTATTTATTGAGCATTTGCTATGTGCAAAGTACTGTTCAAAGCCCTGGGGAGATTACAGTACAACAGAATAAGTGGATACATTCCCTGCCCATAAGGAACTTATAATCTAGACGGGAAGACAGGAATCAACCATTAAAGCATCAAGTACATGGAAAATACAAAGTCTTTTCCAACAATGTAGATGGGTCTGTTGCATGATGTTTAATCATCTTGCACATGGATCTATCACAAGATATTTAATCATCATCAACAGCATTTACTGGGCATCTATTTTGAACATAACTAAGCCCTTGGGGACAGAAAAGTGAAGTAAAAGGCATGGTTTCTCCTCATCTCCTCTTGTCTATAAGCTCACTGGGGGCAGGGAATGTGCCTACAAACTCTGTTGTATGATATTCTCCCAAGTGTGTAGTACAGAGCTCTGCATATGATAAGCGCTCAATAATACTACTGATTGATCTCCTTTCTCTTCTTCACCGTTAACACCACAACCCTCTTTCTCCCTAGGTTATCTTTGACTCTTTGATGTCATTCTGCCTTTACATAGAATCAACAGCTAAATTTTGCTGATTCTTCTTTAAACGTTTCCCCAATCCACTCCTTCCTTTTCACCTTACCAGCCACCACCCTGGTTCAAATATTTGCTATATTACTAGGTGCCTGTATCAGCCTCCTTCCTGGCCTCCCAGCCTCTGATCAATTAAGCAATCATATTTATGGAACACTTACCGTGTGCAGAGTACTGTACTAAGTTCTTGGTAGATTACAGTGTAATGGAATTTATAGACACATTCTCAGCCCACAACAAGCTTACAGCCTAAACGAGGGAGACAGACACTAATATAAATAAAAGTAATTACAGATATTTACATAAGTGCCGTGGGGCTGAAAGAGGGCTGAATAAAGGGTGCAAATTCAAGTGTAGGTCTGCAGCCTCCTCTACTCCACACTGCTCCACAGAACTTCTTTCTCAAATGGAGCTCAAGCAAATGCCTCTCCACCCCTCAAAAACCTCCAATGGCTTTCCATATCCCTCCACATCAAATAACTTTTTACTATTGGCTTCTGGGCTGTCCAAAAGATCTTTCCATTTATACAGAGCACTCTCTTCACCCACTACTTCCCAGCTCATATTTTCCATTATTCCTGAGTTTACTTCTAACTGTACCTTGCTTATTGATGGTATTTATTGGTGTTATTGGTATTAATTGAGGATTTACTGTTTGCAGAGCACTTGGAAGAGTCCAGTACAATACAGTTGATAGAACCAATCTCTGCCCACAGGAAGTTTACAGCCTAGAGAGGGAGACAGACATTAAAATAAATTAGAGAGAGGAGAAAGTTGAAGAAAGAATCCCATTAAAGAGACTGTTACAGTAATCTAGATGGGATTTTCAGTTTCGTGAAAATATTGCTTGAGCAGGACAAACACTGCACTTGGTGATGTCTGGAAGAGCGATCTTTTTCAAAAGAAAACAATATTCAAAATCCTGCCCTTCTGACTCCCGGGCCTGGGCTCTATCCACTAGGCTGTGTTGCTTCTCCCTGGGGGAGAAATAATACAAAGATCAAAGAACCAAAATTTTGTTGCAAATTATCTCAGACAGGTAAAGAACTGTGACAGGTAGGTTATTAAAGACAACAAGAGAGACAGTATGAGATACATTGATTACAAAAAAGCCCGTGACAGTTCTCCATTTGTCTTTTATGACAATTCTGAAGATTTATTGGACTAACCCTTTGATTGTCATTTTGTTCAGCTTGTTAAATCATTCAAGTAGTGACTGGGTTGTTGAAATGAAGACCTTCTTTATAAAACAGGGAATATTTAAAGAACTCACATAGAGCTGCTCTTAATTTTGTAAAAAGTGAAATAATTCTGGTTATGGCTTCAATAAGAACATTATACCAAGTATCGCTTACTCTACCTGGACACGCTGAAGCTTTATACCAATTCTAAAACTCAGTTTCATGAATTACTAAAAATTAAAATGGTTTTACACAAGATGGGTACATAATGAATGCTATTTATGATTATTATGGGGAGGGCCGCCCCCGGCTACGCCGCCCAGGTGCCCCCACAGGTGCGCGAGGCCGGCACTGCCAAGCTGCTGCAGGTGGAGGCGGAGCTGGGGACGGTGGACCAGGCCATCGCCGTGTTCCAGAAGATGGTGTGAGGCCCCACCCTGCCCTGCCCCGCCCCCGGAAGAACAATAAAATATTTGGGCAAAAAAAAATATGTATTTTATTTTGTTAATATGTTTTGTTTTGTTCTCTGTCTCCCCCTTCTAGACTGTGAGCCCACTGTTGGGTAGGGACCGTCTCTATATGTAGCCAACTTGTACTTCCCAAGTGCTTAGTACAGTTCTCTGCACACAGTAAGTGCTCAATAAATACGATTGAATGAATTAAATGAATGTTTACACAGGCCATTTGTGATTATATACAAATGAAACTTGGAATGGAGAAGCAGCATGGCCTAGTGGAATGAGCACAGGCCAGGGAAATCAGAGGATCTGGATTCTAATCCTGGCTCTGACAATTGCTTGCTGTGTGACTAAACTTCTCTGTGCCTTAGTTTCCCCAACCTTAACATGGGGATTAAATTCTTCTGCTCACTCCTACTTAGACTGTGAGCCCCTTGGGAAACAATGACTGCGTCCAACCTGACTAATCTGTATCTACCCTAGCACTTAGAATAATGCTTGTTAAAAAGTTAAGATGTTTGGGGTGAATGTTAATATGCCTTGGAAGTAGTTATACTTTGCAGGATGGATTTGGCAACAGCAAAATGAATTAAATACATTTCTTAAATGCAAGAAACAAGACTATTACTGGCTATCATTTTTTGGTAAATGCACTTCTCTGTATGTAGCTACCAACTGGATTATACTTCTTGAAATAAATGTACTTATGTAAATAAATTCAGCCATGTTTTAACTTTTGAAATCAGATGAGGGAAAATTACAAAAATCTTCAAGTACAGGTCTAATTGTTCCTATAGTGTCAGCAAAACAGGTTCTCAAAAAATTCCCCAAACACATTAAAACTAATTAGCTCCAGTGAAAAACTGAAAAAAATAATCCAGTTAGTGTTCGTGAATTGGTTCAATGAAAAGAGAGTGTTCAGTGAAACAGCACTAAACAAAATTTAGCCCCTCAAGGAAAAATGTAAAGTGTATTAATGCATTCCCAAGATCCAGAAAAATTGTAATCCAACTATGCAAATATATCTATATATATTTACAGTGAGAAAAACGTAACAAATATACTTAACATTATCCCGACTCTGCCACATGTCTGCTGTGTGACCTTGGGCAAGTCACTTAACTTCTCTGAGCCTCAGTTCCCTCATCTGTAAAATGGGGATGATGACTGTGAGCCCCACGTGGGACAACCTGATCACCTTTTATCCCCCCACCAGCACTTAGAACAGTGCTTTGCACATAGTAAGCGCTTAACAAATGCCATTTTATTTTATTATTATTTATTATTATCGATTAACTTACATGATCAAATAGAAATGTAAAGAAATATTAGCCCTACTGTGGATCCAGTGGACCGAGTTCAACTCTGGAAATCAGGAGACCTGGCTTTAGTTCCAGTTCTGCCCTCTGTAATGTTGTATTAATGGTCAGGTTTTCTGACTGAAGCCCCTTCTAGACTGTTCATTCCTTCATTCAATCGTATTTATTGAGTGCTTACTGTGTGCAAAGCACTGTACTAAGCTCTTGAAAAGTACAGTTTGGCAACAGATAGAGACAATCCCTAATGAACAACGGACTGTTCTGCGGGGTGGACAGGCAAGAAGGAATAGTGAAGAACAAATTGCTACTGTAGGCAGTGGAGACCATAGTAATTACCAAGGCAATGGTCTACTGGGTGAGGGTGCTAAAACACAACATAAGCTCTATGCTGAAGTCTCTGTGGCAGGAAATGAGTCTTGGTTATAAAAATCTTTGTGTGCATTCGGCAGTGTGCTACACCCCTGCCCACCTCCTCATTTGTGGCACTCCATGCTCCAACAGAAACATGACTGTTTAGAGCAAGAGAGTGCTGTGCATTCTAGGGCATGAACCCCTTGCTCTGTAGTCAATTCTTCTAACCAGGTTCCTGGTTCTAAGGCCCAAGACCAAGGCTTATCTGTTATTCCTGATGAGAGACTTTGAGAAAGCAGAATGGCATAGTGGATAGAGCATGGGTTGGAGTCAGCTGGTCATGGGTTCTAATTCTGGCTCTGCCACTTAACTGCTGTGTGACCTTGGGCAAGTCACTTTACTTCTCTGTGCCTCAATTACCTCGTCTGTAAAATGGGAATTGAGACGGTGAGCCCCACATGGAACGGGGACTGTGTCCAACCCGATTTGCTTGTATTTACCCCAGTTCTTAGTATAATGCCTGGCACATAGTAAGCACTTAACAAACACCATGATTATCATTATTATTTAAGAAACAGAATGGCCTAGTGGATAGAGCACGGGCCTGGGATTCAGAAGGTGATGGGTTCTAATCCCAGCTCCACCACTTGCCTGCTGTGTGAGCTTGGGTAAGTCACTTAACTTCTCTGTGCCTCAGTTCCCTCATCTGTAAAATAGGGATTAAGACTGTGAGCCCCGTGTGGGACAGTTTATACCTACCCCAGTGCTTAGA
Organism: Tachyglossus aculeatus; assembly: GCF_015852505.1. Classification (NCBI taxonomy): domain Eukaryota; kingdom Metazoa; phylum Chordata; class Mammalia; order Monotremata; family Tachyglossidae; genus Tachyglossus; species Tachyglossus aculeatus. The sequence continues at coordinate 75,009,101 of NC_052070.1, forward strand.
ATAGTGCCTGGCACATAGTAAGCGCTTAATAAATACCATAATTATTATCACTATTATTACTATTCTGTACCAATAATCATATTTTTAATTTAAACAATAAAAAATCTATATAAATATATATGAATATATATATACACACAAATGCATATATGTGTAATTTTTTTCACCAAAAGCTTTCACAAATGTTAATTTCATGCTCCCTTAAGTCCAGACCCATCATCCATCTCATTTTATTGCCAGATTTAAACTGTCTCGATGTTTACTACTTTCAGGACCTGACTCCTCATAAAACCATTTGCTTACTGCATGCCAGACCAAAGGAATGCTTGTTTTGTCTTGCCTCATGCTGTCGAATTGTCTCCAACCCATAGTGACTCCATGGTCACATCTCTCCCAGAGCACTCCACTCTCCATCTGCAATCATTCTGGTAGTGCATCCACAGAGTTTTCTTGGTAAACATATGGAAGTGGTTTACTTTTGCCTTCTTCCACACAGTCAGCTTGAGTCTCCACTCTCAACTCTCTCTCATGCCAATGCTGCCCAGCACAGATGAATTTTGACTTGTAGCAGACTGCCTTCCACTCACTACCACTGCTCAAGCTAGGACTGGAATGGGTATGCCTCTGCTTGACTCTCCCTCCAGTAGCTGAGACTGGTAGAGTACTGGAAACTCTCCAGGTGCTGTCCTGAGGAAGAGAAATGCTAGCATGTTTCATTATTTGGGGTTTACTTTGAAGTCATGATGTTCTGTAATGTATTATTATTATTATTACAGGTTATGGGGTGTGTGCAGCCTGTAACTTTGGCCTTATCCTTGACTCCTTTCTCTCATTCAACCCACATATTCAATCCATCACTAAATCCTGTCAGTTCAACCTTCAGAAGCAGCGCGGCTCGGTGGAAGGAGCCCGGGCTCGGGAGTCAGAGGTCATGGATTCTAATCCCGGCCCCGCCGCCGATCAGCTGTGTGACTTTGGACAAGTCACTTCACTTCTCTGGGCCTTGGCCACCTCACCTGTAAAATGGGGATTTAAGACTGTGCGCCCCGCGTGGGACAATCTGATTACCTTATATCTACCTCAGCGCTTAGAGCAGTGCTTGGCACCTAATAAGCACTTAACAAATGTATTTATTTTACTTGTACATATTTACTGTTCTATTTATTTTGTTAATGATGTGCATCTAGCTTTATTTCTATTTATTCTGATGACTTGACACCTGTCCACATGTTTTGTTGTCTGTCTCCCCCTTCTAGACTGTGAGCCCACTGTTGTGTAAGGACTGTCTCTATATGTTGCCAACTTGTACTTCCCAAGCACTTAGTACAGTGATCTGCACACAGTAAGCGCTCAATAAATACAACTGAATGAATAAATGAATCTATGAGCTGAGCAGAATTAAGTGCAGCAGGGGCCCACAAAAAATGACCAACTCTGTTGCGTTGTATTTTCCCAAGCACGTAGTACAGTGCTGTGCACACAGTAAGAGCTCAATAAATGCAATTGATTGGTTGATTGTTAGGGAAAAAGGAAGAGAATATGAGCGAGAGAGAGAGAGAGAGAGAGAGAGAGAGAGGAGAGAGAGAGAGAGAGAGAGAGAGAGAGAGAGAGAGAGAGAGAAAGGGAGAAGGTAGGAGAGAGAGGAGAAAGGGAAGGAGGGAGGGCAGAGACCAGTGTCACCACTAGGCAGAAGACCTATACAGCTGAGTCCAGACAGAGGAGGAGGAGGGCAAGGCTCAGGTAATTCTGTTGGGTTCCCTGTTCCCTCAGATCAGACAGGGACAGAGGATGTGAGAACCAACTGAGAATGAGAATTTAGTGCATTTACATGGTCTCATAGGGGAAGTAAATTGGCTAGTAGTTACAGTGGGGAATACAATCTCCTCTGGATTATAACTATATTACAATTTAGCTCTTTAGAGTACCAAATTATGGAAAGAATTATCACAAATTGCCTTTGAAATAATTGGTTTCTCCCAAGAGAACCTTGAAGTAGATTAGAGCTGTTGTACCAATTTCACAGGTAAGTGCTCTGAAGCAGTAGGAAGCTATTATTTTTGTTCAAGGGTTAAGGAGTGTATTTGGGACTCTTGTAGAGTGGAGTGCCAGCCATCCTTTAAAGGAATTCCATCTCTATCAAAACTTTGAGATGGTCCTGCTGGAGCTCATTTCAGTAAGAATAATTGGGAGGCCAGAAAGAGGCTATGACAGGAGATGCTGGAAGAAACCAAGGGGAACCCAATAATTTGGTGGGTGGCAGTGGCGTCTGGAATCAAAGACTCTTTTCTTCCTGCTGAGTATCTTTTTTCCTCAGTTTCTCCCATTTTGCTTGGGTTGCTCCCAGTGACAAGAATTGAAGCAGGATGGGAAACCTTCATGTCTGTTGTCTAAATACTTAATTCTACAAAAAATCTTATCTTTCTTTCCTTGTCTGAAAACTACTCCATAGAGAATTTGGAGTTCTTGTGGATGAGAAGGGAAAGACTACTGAACATATGCATAAGTCCATGTGAAACAGCATGGTCTGTTGTAAAGAGCATGGGCTAGGGAGTCAGAGGACTTGGGTTCTAATCCTGCCTCGGCCCACTGGCCTGCTGTGTGACCATGGGCAAGTGATTTGACTTTTTTGTGCCTGAGTTTCCTCATCTGTAAAGTGGTGATTCAATGCCTGTGCTCCCTCCTAATTAGACTCTGAGCCCCATGTTGGGAAGGGACTGTGTCTGACCTGATTATCTTGTACGTAGCCCAGCACCTAGTACAGTGGTTGGCACATAGGAAGTGCTTAGCAAATGCCATTTTCATCAACATCACCATTATTATCATCATTCTTCCACAGTACACTGGACCCTCAAAGATGACACCCACTTCTCTTCTTCCCCCACCCCTTCATCCTCCTGCACAAGAACAGGCTGCTTCGTCTATCAATCACGTGCCAGGGATTCCAGGCAGCGGCCTGAGCTGCAAGGTGGGCATGGAGGTGTGCCATGGGTGAGAAAGCAATAGAAGGGGACAGCAAGCTTTCTCCACCAGCTTTTGGCATTGGTTTTTGGAAGCAGGGGTTGCGGCTCATGCGGATGCCAACCGGGGTACTCCCAAAGCCCTTTGAGCACCTGATAATCTGACCCCTCTAAAAGGGTTAATTCATTTTAATGCAAAACACAATGTCTGTGAGCATTGTGCTCTGCAGGGCGCCTGTGAATTTCCAACATACAGAAAGTACATAGATTGCTCACAAAGCCTACACTCCGAAACCAAAAGGCTCTCAGAAAACAGGAGTGTGGTAAGGAATACAGCCATTGAAATTCAATAGTGCTATTGAAGGCAGGCTCCAAAAAAAAGCTTTAGGGGGGAGATTGCTGTAATTTCATAAAGCCTTTACCTCTCCTATTAATGACATGAAACATCTCTAAATCTATCAAAATAGCCAAACCTGCTTTATTGCAAAAGCATTTCAGTCATCTGATAGGTCTAGTAGGCATGATAATACATTCTTTTTAAAATTAGGACTAAGGTATGATGTTGCTAATAACTATTTTGGTCTATGGAACCTGAGTCATCAGGGGAAGATGGGCAGTTTGCCTGTTTAAAGAATTTATTGTAGCATGTAAAGGAAATTAGGTCCTTGCCTTTCCTCTGGATCCTGAAAAGCCACACAAAACCTCCAGATGTATCCCCATTCCACAGCTCTACCCTGTCAAATCCTAATGTTTCAAAACCAGGAAAGACAATACTGTTCTTTCATTCACATACCTGACCAGTCTGAAACAAGAACAAAAAAACTCAAGGTGAGGCCATATATAATATTCAAAAATTGTTGGATTATCATTCTTTGATTCTTCTACTAGCCTCTCTTCCACCTCACTGAAGTTTGGTGTACTATTGCCTCTTTTTACCAAATTGTAGCCTGCTTATAGTACTTTGCTTTCTCTCCTTTCTTCCTTCCCTTATGGTGGTACCTAAGCCCCTACTGTTGATCCAGAGGAAATAGAAGTCCTAAAGGGAATCAGTAGTCCACTTTCTAGTTCTGGTTCTAGCTGGAGCTGGTTAAAGTGGAAGAAGACTATATCTTTCAATCACACGTACTGAGCACTTTCTGTGCACAGAGCACTGCACTAAGAGCTTGAGAGAGTACAATATGACAGTAGAATATATTCTCTGCCCGCAATGAGCTTACAGTCTAGAGGGGGAGGCCGATATTAATATCATATATATATGCTTTATATACACATAGATATAGAATTGTTTTATATATAAGAATATTATATATTATTTATATAATATTATATATATAAATATGCTTGACAAGTTGCTGTACTTCTGCTTGCCTATTCATTAGTTGCACTCCATGCCCCAGGGGGAACATGCCTGACAGGGTTAAGAAAGTGCTAATGCAGCTGTACAAACCACCAGCACTGTCCTGAGCTTGTTTTTAGTTTTGAAATCTTAGGGCGAGGCTCAGCCCTCATTTCCGATAGCAGACTCCATCAGTGAAACCGGTTGTCTGGCTTGGAAAAATTATTTAGTTGCCTCTTAAGTGGAGTGCTGAGGAATGTCCAGCATAATATTCACAATCTCTCCTCTTATCAATACTGACTTAGCTAATGGAGACCTTTGTTATTTGGTTCAAAGCCAGATTTCTCTTGAAGCAGATTTCCTCTCCATTTTACTCCTTAGCCAGCAAATTTAAGTGGGTTTCCAAAAATGGGACATAAACAAAATTGAAATTTAATCAACATTACAAGTTGGAAAAAATAACAGTGGAAAACACAAAAGTTGAGGTTATTATAGAAAGATACATAAAGTCACAGATGTTTCAAAGCTACTAAGACCAAACTTGTTTGGCTGATTACAAATGGCTCATTACCCAAAAGCCTGTTCTTGTCCTCATTGTCACTTTTAAGGCTTTGCTTAGGGAAAGTGGCTAGAAAAGTGTTTAGGCTGAAAATAATCTCAAATTGTTCACCCTAGCTTCCCTTTTACCCCAGGTATAGTTTAGGCAGAGATAAACATAGTGCTCTGGGAACTCTTCATCTGATGTGATCCCAATTGTTAGATAAATGGCACCTTGCTAAAACACCTAGAATGAAAAGCCTTAGTTAGCAGGGCTTTGCCAGACCAGATATTCAAAAGTAATAAAAGAGACATGGGATCTGGTCAGAATCCAAAAGATAAATCTGTTTAAGTATTTTGAAGAACCATTAAAGTCTGATTATTTAAAACTGATCACAGGTAATATTTTCATTGGAGATTCAGGTGAAAAGAATGCAAGAAAGTAATTAAATCATGAATTTAAAACCAGAACCTAAAATTTATATCAGGAAAACTCCAAACGAGATAACCCATTTCCTGGCTTAATTTCCCAGCAGTCTAAGGGAGCCAGCACTGAAGACACCCATCACTGACCAGTATGTAGAGAGCCAAGAGGCAGTTCCACATTTTTTTCTCCACTATCAGGGCCATCCTGGGACTACTTCTTACTGTGGTAAAAAAAAAGAGGTCATGACTCAGACTCTTTTATTCCTGATAAATGTAGTTTTTCCTTTCCTTCCCTACATTTCCCTTGCCAACAACCTTCAACCTTCAATGGGATCAATGGGAATCATTAGGACTGATCATAACTGTGCACTGCCAGTACCTACCAAGAGCTGGCAAGAAGTACACAACACAGCAGCATAGGAGGCTAAAAACTAAACTATCTCCAAGCTCTCCATAAGAAAATCTAACCCTATCTCCTGGGGATTGGGGCTTTCCCACTAACACCAGAGAATTCAGTAATCCAGGATCCTCCTGGTTTCTGAGAAGTGTAGGCAGAACCCAGCCCCTTTACACTCTGGGTATTGTAGTTTTGTAATTCTGCTTCATTCCTGCAATTATGCCAATAATATTTTAAAAGCATTTTAATGGCGCACTCTTTTTTTATAATTGTACTTATTAAGCACATTCTATATGTGAGTACTGGAATAGATTCAAGATAATCAGGTCGACACAGTCCCTATCCCATATGGGGCTCACAGCTTTGGCTGTAACCTTGCAGTTCCACACAAACTTCCATGAAAACATATACCCAAGGATTCTGAAATATAACTGCCATTTTATTAGAAAAGACGGTGTTGCCAACTTGTGCTTCCCAAGCACTTAGTACAGTGCTCTGCACACAGTAAGCGCTCAATAAATACGATTGATTGATTGATTGATTGACTATACTCAGATTTGCCTGGCACAGCACTGTCCTTCATTTCCATTAGTTAAGTGGAGAATAGATATATGAAGCAGCATGGTGTAGTGGAGAGAGCACAGGCCTGGGAGTCCGAAGGTCTTAGTGTCTAATCCTGCCTCCACCACTTGTCTGCTGTGTGACCTTGGGCAAATCACTTCACTTCTCTGTGCCTCAGTTTCCTTATCTGTAAAATGGGGATTGAGATGGTGAGCCCCACGTGGGACAGGGACTGTGTCCAACCCAGTTTGCTAGTTTCCACAGTGTACAGTGCCTGGCACATAGTAAGCACTTAACAGATACCATAATTATTTTCATTATTATTATTATATATTTACAATCCTGAAGCAGAACGGTAGTGCATTTAATCACAGTCTCCTACAGTGGCCACTCACCCAGTTTCCAGCTGGCCTGTCCTTTTTAGATAAGGTTATGATTCCAGTTGTCTTTATGCTTCATATTTTTTATGGTATTTATTATGCACTTACTATGTACTGGGCACTGTACTAAGGACTGGGGTAGATACAGGCTAATCAGATAGGACATGGTCCATGTCCCACATATAGCTCAAAACTTTAATCCCCATTTTACAAATGAGATAACTGAGACCCAGAGAAGTGAAGTGACCTACCCAGGGTCATACAGCAGACAAGTGGCAGATCCAGGATGATGATGATGAGGGCATTTGTTAAGCACTTACTATGTGAAAAGCACTGTTCTAAGCATTAGGGAGAATACAAGGTCACAGTCTTCATCCCCATTTTACAGATGAGGTAACTGAGGCACAGAGAAGTTAAGTGATTTGCCCAAAGTCACACAGCTGACAATTGGCAGAGCTGGGATTTGAACCCATGACCTCTGACTCTCAAGCCCATGCTCTTTCCATTGAGCCATTATAATTCAGGTCCTCTGACTCCCAAACCTGTGCTCTGCCTACTAGCCCATGCTGCTTCTCTGCTTCAAAATATTTTTATATTCAGCATTCAGCCTCCTTCCACTGAAACTCTGGGTCAGGTTCTATGGCTTAGATACAGAGGCCTGAGTCCTCATGGACCTGAGAAGAGGAAATGCATCAACTTTGGAGAAAGTTAGTGGGGACGGTGGAAAGAGGCTCCCCAGAGAAACACTCTAGGACCTGGTGGAATCAATCAGTCAATCAATCAATGGCATTTATTAAGCACTTACTGTGTACAGAGTACTGTATTAAATGCTTGACAGAGTAATCAATCAATCATATTTACTGAGTGCTTACTGTGTGCAGAGCAATGTACTAAGTGCTTGGGAGAGTACAATATAACAATAAGACAGACATATTCCTTGCCCACAGTGAGCTTACAGTCTAGAGGGGGAGACAGGCTTAATAAACAAATTACAGATATGTACATACGTGCTGTGGGGCTGGGAGAGGGGATGAATAAAGGGTGATGCAGAAAGGCGTGGGAGAAGAGGAGAGGAGGGTTTAGTCAGGGAAGGCCTCTTGGAGGAGCTGTGCCTTCATTAATGCTTTGAAGGTCGGGGGGATTAATTGTCTGTTGGATATGAAGATGAAGGGTGTTCCAGGCCAGAGGCAGGATGTGGGCGAGAGGTTGATGGTGAGATAGGCGAAATCGGGGTACAGTGAATAGGTTGGCATTGAAGGACCAAAGTGTGTGGGCTGAGTTGCAATAGGAGAGCAGTGAGGTGAGTTATGAAAGGGCAAGGTGATTGAGAATATAATACAATAGAGTGGGTAGACACTTCTGAAAAATGGAAAATATGCAGTCCTCACATTATCAATCAATCAATCAATCATATTTATTGAGCGCTTACTGTGTGCAGAGCACTGTACTAAGCGCTTGGGAAGTACAAGTTGGCAACATATAGAGACAGTCCCTACCCAACAGTGGGCTAGGTGCCCAGCATAAAGCATGCGACGTCACATACATTTCCTGATCCAGTATCTCAGTGAGCCATACTTTGGCCACCTTATTGTAGCCTAAGCCTTCATGTAGCCTCCAAAGGTGCCACACTAAAATTGTGTGAGGAACTTGAGCCTGGTCATAAATCAGGTTCATGATCACTGATTCTATCTGACTTTCTGTCTCACTGATATTGATTTTCTGGGACAAGGAAAAAGCATTTACAGTACTGAACTGTACATGGCTACCAATTCTCATAACCTTATCACTATCAGTTATAACTACAATGAGAATTAGGAATAAACAAGGTTTTAATGATAAAACAAAAAGCATACTATATTCTCCTCCCTGCCCCATTACCCTAAAGCATGTTTTCCAAAGTAGACCCTATCAGGTGGTCCCATTTCTGAAAAAAGGTAATGAATAGGAAGTTGTTCTTTTTAAAAATGATGTTTGTTAAGTGCATACTACATGCCAGGCGCTAGCATAGATACAAGACAATCAAGTTGGACACTTGCTCTGTCCCACATAAGGCTCACATTCTTAATCCCTATTTTACAGATGAGGTAACTGAGGCACAGAGAAGTTAAGTGACTTACCCAAGGCCATAAAGCAGACAAGTGGTGGAGTCAAGTTTAGAACTCAGGTCTTTAGATTTCCACACCCATGTTCTTTCTACTAGGCTATGCTGCCTCTCAGGCCACACTGCTTAACAACCAGGAACACTTTTGAGAAGCTGCCTGATTGAAATCTTGAAGTCCTGAAGGGTATTTTTTTTACGGTATTTGTTAAGCCCTTACTACATGCCAGGCACTGTACTAAGTGCTGGGATAGATACAAGTTAATCAGATTGAACACAGTCCCTGTCCCAACTGGTGTTTGCACTCTTTATCCCCATTTTACAGATGAGGTAACTGAGGCATGGAGAAGTTAAGCAACTTTCCCAAGGTTACACAGTAGTCAAGCGGCTGAGCCAGACTAGAAACCAAGTCCTTCTGACTCCCAGGCCCATGCTCTATCCACTAGACCATGCTGCTTCTCAAGGTTGCATGTGTTTTCCAATTAGTACTAATTTTTTCCATTAAATGTTTCCCATTTAATACGCAGGATTGATAGGTCCCTTCATTTTCTGTCTTTAATTTGATCATTTTTCTCCAGAAAATTATTGAGGGCTATTACAAACAGTAAAAACATGGATGACTATTATCAAAAACATCACCACATGTGCTATTTTCAAGTAACCAGAGTATTTGATCAGGGACAGATCCAGCTCTCTTCTCTCCTCAGCTACTTCAGACTTGGAGTGGTGGTAAATTAAAAATGCTCTGTTTTGCACTCCTGCTCTGAACCTACAGGCAGGAGTAGGGAATCCTAAATCCAGTGTTTGATTTGTGCTAGGGCTCAGCCCTATAACCTATAAGCAAAGCAGGGGCAGCTGCTGCTGAGCCCTGGTGCCTTCTGGAGGTGACCTGACTCAGCTAGTCCTAGGAGGGGCCCTGATTGGCTCTGCTATAATCCAGAAACCCAAGTGTCAGAATTGAGCATCACACTTGTGTTGGGTCTGAGGCATTCAGGATCCATGAAGCAATGACCTCAGCCATCCTGAGGTCTCAGGTGATCCAAGGCAGCAAATATGTGTGCAGTGTTTGATTTCTAGCCAGAGTGGCCACTGACAGCAATGAAGAATACCATAACCCCTTTACTGATCCAGAAACAACAGACGTTCATTCTGTGCTTCTTGTGGCCAGGGAATATGTCATTTAATGAGTCAGTACTTCCTAAACACCTGGTAGTAATAATAATAATAATGATAATATTTGTTAAGTGCTTACTATATGTCAAGCACTGTTCTAAGCACTGGGATAGATACAAGCTAATTCATTCATTCAATCATATTTAGTGAGCGCTTACTGTGTGCAGAGCACTGTACTAAGTGCTTGGGAAGTACAAGTTGGCAATCAGGTTAGCACAGTCCCTGTCCCACGTGGGACTCACAGTCTTAATTCCCATTTTACAGATGAGATAACTGAGGCACGGAGAAGTGAAGTGAATTGCCCAAGACCACACAGAAAAATGGCAGAGCCGGGATTAGAACCCAGTTCCTTCTGACTCCCAGGCCTGTGTTTTATCCACTTGGCTATGCTACTTTCCTAGTCAGTGCACCACACTAATAAAGTGCTCTGTAAATGCTGCTACTACAACTAAGATTTCATTTCCTTTTCTCCCACTCCCTTTTGTGTCCTCCTGATTTGTGTCTTTACTCACCCCCCTCCCTCAGCCCCACAGCACTTATGTACATATCTGTAATTAATTTATTTATATTTGTGTCTGTCTCTCCCGATAGACTGTAAGCTCGTTGTGAACAGGCAATGTGTCTGTTATTACATCGTACCTCCCAAGCGCTTAGTACAGTTCTCCGCACACAGTAAGCACCCAATAAATGCGATTGATTCACTGATTGACTGATATATAGTAAAGGCATCACAAGAACACAGTTTGTGAAAATTCCCAGAATCCTATAATTGTCGAGAGTATTGGGTGAATCTCTGATCCCTTCCATTGTTGTAGAGTATTGCTTTCCCTTCTCAGGACCCTCTGAACAGGGGCACTGCTTCTGAGCTGCAGAATTTGACAACAGCAGTCAAGGCAGTGGGATGCTTACTATGAAAATATCAGGCAAAAAGATATCAGGGCTGTATAAATATTGACAGAGGACAGGGACAGACCAGCTGAAATTCAGCCTGTCCAGTATAAAAAATGATGAATGGCCACCCTATTTCTGGCCTTTCCTTTCCCCACCACCCCCAACTCTCCATTCTAGCACTTCAGTTGACTGTCATTTTCATCCTAGCCCTATAACCTTGAAATAGTTCTGCCATTGATCAGCCAGGCCAGCTGAAGAGCAACGGTCCTGTCAAAATAAATCATTTATCCTGTTGCATTAAAAGCCCAGGGAGCAGCTCAGTGCAGTTTGTCTTTCCATTTCCCTTTCTTGTATGCTCTAGCCTACTCTTTCTGCGTGACATAAACGTATGTATAAAAGCCTCCACAGAAGCAAACTAGTACAGGGAGTTCTCTGATAACATGGGGATTGTGCTGCTGATGAAGCTCGTTTTATGAGAAAGTTGTGTTAATCAATTAGTGGTATCTGTTGAGTGTTTTCCATGTGCAAAGCACTTTACTAAGTGCTCAGGAAAGTACAACAGCGTGGCTGTTGAAAAGCAGCGTGGCTCTGTGGAAAGAGCATGGGCTTTGGAGTCAGAGGTCATGGGTTCAAATCCTGACTCCACCAGTTGTCAGCTGTGTGACTTTGGGCAAGTCACTTAACTTCTCTGGGCCTCAGTTACCTTATCTGTAAAATGGGGATTGACTGTGAGTCCTCCATGGGACAACCTGATCACCTTGTAACCTCCCCAGCGCTTAGAACAGTGCTTTGCACAAAGTAAGCACTTAATAAAAAAGCCATCATTATTACAACAGAATTGGTAGACACATTGCATTGATTCAGTGAGAATTGATGGGTTACTGGGGGTAGATGCTTCCAAAATTCTGCCAGGCTTGATGTCTGTAAAGTTGCAAAAGCCCAAGGAAATCCTGAGTAATGTTACACTTCAGTACAGTGAGGCCAAGGCAGAAGCATCCCATCTGACCAACTTGCTCGCTAACAATTTCTTCCTACGCCGAATTACTTGTGCCAATTTGTGGATCGGTTGTGACGGCAGGGCCAAATCAACAGAGGGACTTCGGGGTCTGTAGCCTCAGGCCACAATCTGGGGTGGGGGGGTGGGGTGTCCCCAGAGACCTCCTCAATATGGCCTCTAGCTTCACAAAGTGCCATAAGCCTCTTGCAAGCAGAAGCCAGCAGGATGGGCCAGCTTCTTCCTCCCAATCACTCCCACCCCCTGCAGCAAGGCTGGATCTAGGGACTCCCATCGGGCTATGTGCCCTAGAAAGAGACAGGGATGCCATCTTCTCAAATCCAACCCAATAATAATAACTGTGGTACTTTTTAAGTGCTTACTATGTGCCAGTCACTGTACTAAGCGCTGGAGTAGATACAGGAAAATTGGACTGGACAGAGTCCCTGCCCGACCTGGGACTCACAGTCTTAATCCCCATTTTACAGATGAGGTAACTAAGGCACAGAGAAGTTAAGTGACTTGCCCAAATGGGAGAGAAGACAATGCGGGCCACCGTTCTGCTGCTCCTGCCCGACTTCAGGGACTGGGGCACTCAATGGTACTGCCCAGGCCCACCTTCTGACTGGATGTGGCTGACCAAGTGGATATGTCTGGGTGGGTCTTCAAGTCCAGCATTCATCATTCCATTTGAGAAGCAAAGAGGCCTAGTAGATAGAGCACTGGCTTGGGAGTCAGAAGGACTTGGGTTCTAAACCCGGCTCCTCCACTTGTCTGGTGTATCACCTCGGAAAAAATCACTTCACTTTTCTGGGCTTCGGTTACCTCATCTGTAAAATGGAGATTAAGACTGTAAGTCCTATGAGGGACATGGACTGTGTCCAACCTGATTAGCTTGTATCTACTCCAGTGCTTCAAGCACTTCCTGGCACCTAGTAAGTGCTTAACAAATATCATCAAAACAAATCAGTGGTATTTACAGAGAGCTTTCTGTGTGTGGTAAGGCACTGACCTACATCTGTATTGCTGGGACAGGTCACTGCAGTCACTGACATCCTTCTGGGCAAGGTGGGTACAAGGGAATTGGAGGAACTGGCATTGGAGCTCCCACACTCAGCAGGCTTGTCCCCAGTGCAGCTGCCCCTCAGATGCACCTGCTTCACTTTCCCCTTGGCGACCCCTATGCCCTTGCCACCCAGGGCCTGGTTGTGCCATTTGGGGAGCTGCTGGCATGACCCTGGTGCCATTGGCTGGCCTGAGGTCATCATTGAATGTGTCTATTTACTGTTATATTGTACCCTCCCAATCAGTACAGTGCTCTGCACACACACAGTAAGCGCTCAGTAAATACGACTGAATGAATGAGTGAATCAGTGACTGATCACCAGGCCTGTTAAAGGTCAAATTAGGTAGCAAAAGCCCTTGTTTAAGTGGAACTGAGTACATCTTACCATGGCCATCACAAGATGTCAGGTGCTGTCATGGCCAGACTTGGGTCAACTTGGGTCAACTCCCACTCAAGATGCTCAGGTCTCGAAGCTTTGCTGACCTTCAAAGTCCAAAACAAGCAGGTTTTCCCAGGGTACTGTCCCACCTGACTCCCATAGCCATGGAGAGGGAGGGGTGGATAATTGTGGGGTAAGTTTGTCAAGAATAAAGTTGTGGAAATGATGAGAGCCTGGTCCCCAGGAGGCATGTACACAACAGCCAGATCTGTACTGTAGTCTAGCCCTTCTGCTTGTGTTCCCTTTGTCAGCTGGGCGCCCAACCTCACCTAATCCAGGAATATGGCAAGACCAGCAATTTTCCCAAGTTCTAAAATGCCTGCTTTCTGGCTACCAGCCACTGAAGCCAGTATTCCCTCTCTTCCACAGCCTCCACCTCCCCTGAATCCCTGCCCCTTTTTGTCCCCCACACTTGCTTAAGGGGACTCTGGATTGTGAGAGCAAGGCAGAGAGTCTCCTCCCTTTGTTATTGATTGACAGGTCAGTAGGAACAGGAGGAGGCAGGGACATCTCCCTTTTCTGGCTGTTCCACTCTCCCTGCCTTCATTTTGCTGAAGGCTTGTGAAGCAGTGGCAGAAATGGGAAGGTTGTAAGGTCAATAATGATATAGCAGTATGGGTGGTGCGGAGGTGGGGTTGGCGGTGAGGTGGCAGCAGGGAGGATACGGATGTGGGGTTGGTGGTAACATGGTGGCAGGAGTGGTGTGGCTGTGGGGTCAGTGATAATAATAATAATGATGATGGCATTTATTAAGTGCTTACTATGTGCAAAGCACTGTTCTAAGTGCTGGGGAGGTTACAAGGTGATCAGGTTGTCCCACGGGGGGCTCACAGTCTTCATCCCCATTTTACAGATGAAGTAACTGAGGCCCAGAGAAGTGAAGTGACTTGCCCAAAGTCACACAGCTGACAAGTGGCGGAGCAGGGATTTGAACCCATGACCTCTGACTCCAAAGCCCGTGCCCTTTCCACTGAGCCATGCTGCTTCTCTGATTTTACAGATGAGGTAACTGAGGCACAGAGAACTGAAGTGACTTGCCCAAGGTCAAACAGCAGACAAGTGGTGGAGCAGTGATGACATGGCAGTAGGGGTGGTTTGGCTTAGGGTCAGTGATTCATGCATTCAATTGTATTTATTGAGCACTTACCTTGTGCAGAGCACTGTACTAAGCGATTGGGAGAGTACAATGCAACAGGAAAAAGATACATTTCCTGCCCGCAATGAACTTAAAGTCTAGAGGCGGGGAGACAGACATTAATATAGATAAATAAATTACAGATGTGGACATAAGTGCCGACATGGCAGTGACGACATGGCAGCATGGGTAGTGCAACTGTGGGGTCAGTGGTGACGTGGCAGCAGGGATTACCACTGTGAGGTGGGTGGTGACATGACGGCAACAGAGCAAAGCTCTTCCACAAAATGTTTCATATGGCATCTTTACTTCATATTTCAAGTGCAGTGTGACACAGCAAAATCAGCATATGTGACGTGACACGATGTCATTCTACAGAACATGCCAGGGCACATTTTTGGGCCCTGCCGTCGGAGCGGCCAAACGTCTGAAGTCAGCCCTGGATAGAATCTAATAGTTCTTCCCTTTCTGAAGAAACAAAACAAAACAAAAATAAACAAAACAAAATGAAACAAAAAACCCACAACAAAAATATATCCATAGCAAAAATAAGTTCTTCTACTGACCACTCATCACCCTACCAGATGTGAGCACTGTAACTGCCCCTTCCCCCAGCACTCTGCTGCTGTGGGTCCTTAGAGACGAAGGGAAAGAAAGCACTCGTCTCTTTGTTTTCCACAATAGCAGGCTTGTCCACTCTGTTGGCTTCTATTTCCCAGGGTGATTTTTCAGGTGGAGACATTATTGTGTAGTTCAATCTAAAGCTTCTCTCCTCCCTTTCCACCACAGAGGAGCTCTGATTCACTGGACCTGACTCAAAGAAGCTGCAAATCTACTCGGGATCTTTCTTGTAAAAACAAGGTCCTGGTACCCATTATAATAATTCTGAGTTTTGTTAAGTGCTTATCAAGTGCTAAACACAAGAAGCAACATGACTTAGGGGATAGAGCCCAGGCCTGGGAGTCAGAAGGACCTGGGTTCTAATTCTGCTCTGCCACTTGTCTACTCTGTGACCTTGGGCAAGTCACTTCACCTCTCTATGCCTCAGTTATCTCATCTGTAAAATGGGGATTAAGATTTTGAGCCCCATGTGGGACATGGACTGTGACACCCTGATTAGCTTGTATCTACTTCAGCACTTAGTACAGTGCCCATCGTATAATAAGTGCTTAACAAATGCCATTTTTAAAAAAACTGAATTAAGCAATTAGGGAGCTACAAGATAATCAGGTTAGACACAGTCCCTAAACCCACATGAGCCTCACAGCCTGGTTACAGCATGGAGAACAGGCATTCAATACCCATTTTACAGGTGAGGAAACAGAGGCCCAAATAAGTTAAATGGCTCATCCAGTGTCCCACAGCAGAAAAGTGATAGAGCCAGGATTAGAACCAAGTCCCCTGAGGCCCAAGCCCAGGCCCCAGCTATTTCCACTAGGGCACCCTGCTCCTTCTCACAGATCAGCATTTGGTTTACCATATGAATTAATCGACTGATGGTAGTCATTGAGCACTTACTGTGTGCAGAGCCCTGTATCAAGTCCTTGGAAAAGCACAAATTCTCTAGATTGTAAGCTTGTTGTGGGCATGGACTATGTCCATTATATTGTTGTAGTGTACTCTCCCAAGCACTTAGAACACTGCTCTGCAACCAGGAAGTACTCATTGAATATGACTGACTGACACAATCCAAAAGAGTTGGTACACCTGATCTCTGCCTACAAGGAGTTTATAGTTTAAAGGGGAGGGCGTGCACTAAAATAAATTAGGATCAGGGAAATAGTAGAGTATGAGAATTCATTTATTCAATCATCTTTATTGAGTGCTTACTGTGTGTAGAGTACTGTACTAAGCGCTTGGGAGAGTACAATATAAGATTAAATTGACACATTCCCTGCCCACATTGATCTTACAGTCTAGAGGGGGAAACAGATATTAATATAAATAAATAAATTACAAATATGTACATAAGGATATTTATATAAATACTGTGGGGCTGGGGTAAGCATCAGTGTTTTTAAGGTGTATACAGCCAAGTGAGTAATTGAACATAGGTGAAACAGGGACTTAGACAGGGAAGGCCTCTTGGAAGTATGATTTGAAGGAACAAAAGAGAGAGAAGAAATCTATCTATTCTAATCTATTCTTGCCAGTTTATATCAATGTACCTCAGCTACACTTTCTGCATACTGCAATTTGCTTCCCAAGAGACTTACTGAATTACAGACCCAGCGAATTAGTACAGTGCATAAAATCAACTCAGCATGGGAATATTTGCCAGGGAAAAGAATTAAACCATTAATAGGTCACAGCTGAGTCATATCTCCGACTAAAATATGAAGAGTGGACACAATCTAGCGGCTGGCCCCTTAATTGTTTCCTAGACTAATATTGGATTGTAGAAAGGTCTGGTGTAAACACATTCTGATTAAATTACGAAATAAGATAGGGACCCAAATGCCACTGAAAGCCCTGGAGCACATCCAACCATTCTAGGGCCCTGCTCCACTGATTTGCGATCCCATTTGCTCTTTGACAATGACGCCCTCTGAAAGGTTCCAGGCAAGGATGTGAGCATTAGTAGGATAAATAGCTGTTTATCCTATGTTCCCTTTTCCTGCCCTAAGAGGCCAATCTAGCTCCCACCCGGCCCTGAGGGTGTGAGCTGGGGCTGGGGAGGGTCAGCAACTCTGGCTTGGCCTCAAGTCAACCTCCTTGGGGTAGCATGAGAAGCCTTTCAATTTGTCAGTAGTTAGCCTACTCTTTGTCACATCCTATTTAAAAAGGTCTCTTTATCAGGCTCTTGACCACATCAAAGACTGTAGATAAGTAAGTTACCTGATCCGAGATAATGAGCTGATGCCATAAATGTTTACACAGAATGTTTTTGTTTTTAAGAACAACAAAGATAACAAAATACAATCTCATTACTACTGTTTGCCCAGATATGCTAGGAAATGACATTTTCACCTTTATCTCTCAGGTCTTCTTTTGACCTAAGTTATAAACACCAACTATATTTCAAAAAGCAAAAACTCGGGGATAAGAGCAGAAAAAGGAAGCGGGAAGGCCCATCACTGGATAGGAGTCGTTTTTTTTATAATCTTTGTTAAGCACTTACTATGTGCCAGGCACTATACTAAGCGTTGGCATAGATAGCGGATAGCACACAGGCTTAGGAGTCAGAGATCATGGGTTCTAATCCCGGCTCTGCCACTTGTCAGATGTGTGACTTTGGGCAAGTCACTTCACTTCTCTGTGCCTCAGTTACCTCATCTGTAAAATGGGGATTAAGACTGTGAGCCCCATGTGGGACAACCTGATTACCTTGTATCTACCCCAGTGCTTAGAACAGTGCTTGACACATAGTAAGTGCTTAACAAAAACCATCATTATTACACAAGCTAATCGGGTTGGACATAGTCCATGTCCACATGGGGTTCACAGTCTTAATCCCCATTTTACAGATGAGGAACAGAGAAGCTAAGTGACCTAAGTGGCCGCTGCCATGAGAAGCAGCATGACCTATTGGAAAGAGCATGGGCCTGGGAGTCAGAGGACCTGGGTCCAAATCCTGGCTCCACCACATGACTGCTGTGTGACCTTGTGCAAGTCACTTAACTTCTCTGTGCCTCATCTGTAAAATAGGGAATAAGAATGTGAACCCCACGGGGAACATGGGTTGTGTCCAACTTGATCATTTTTCATCTACCCCAGTGTTTAGTACAGTGCCTGGTACATAGTAAGTGCTTAACAAATGCCATTAAAAAAAAGGCCAAGTAAGGATTAGAACGCAGGTCCTCTGATTTCCAGGTCCATGCTCTTTCCACTAGGTCATGCCACTTCATCAACATTATTGATTGCTTGATTGAATGCCTTTGCACAACACAGAACACATGCCATGCCAAAATGAGGGTACTTAGGAAATATAATTTTCTTATTTTCCTGGTACACATATCTCCCACCCAAACCCTGTCCTCTCCCTGACTAAGCCCATAATCTTGGCACTATCTCTCTCATTCAACCCCCGTATTCAATCTTTCATCAAATCCTGTCCGCTCAACCTTCAAAACATCACTTAAATCCTTACTTTCCTCTTCATCCTTAGCACATCCTCATCATATCCCATCTTGATTTCTGTACCAGCCTCCTTGCTGACCTCTCTGCCTCCTATCTCACCCCACTCCTGTCCATATTTCACTCTTTTGCATGGATAATTTTTCTATAAAAACCTTCAGTCCACTCCTCAAGAACCTCTAGTTGTTGCCCATCCACCTCCTCATTGAATAGAAACTCCTTACCATCAGCTCTAGAGCACTTAATCACCTTGCCCCCTCCTACCTCACTCACTCCTCTCCTACTACAACTCTGCCCACATACTTTGCTACTTTAATGCCAACCTACTCACTGTACCTCGATCTCACCCAAATCCTGCCTTTATCCTGGAACGCCCTCCCTCTTCATATCCAACAGACAATTAATGTCCCTACTTTTGAAATCTTATCGAAGGCAAATCTCCTCTAACAAGCCTTCCTTGACCATGTCCTTATTTCCTCTTCCCCTATTCTTTTCTCTGTCACCCTGATTTAGTTTCTGATCTGCTTTAATGTCCATCTCTCCCTCTAGGCTTTAAGTTTGGTGTGGGCAGGGAATGTCTCTACCAACTTTGTTATATCGTTATATTTTACTCTTCCAAGCTCATAGTACAATGCTTTGCACACAGTAAGCACTCAATAAATACAACTGATTGATCGATTACTACTATTGGAAAAACAGCTCCCATTTTTACCTTCAGTCATTAATTGGTCTAACTTCAGGCTGGATCACAAGATATACCAATAAACAGCTAATCTCTCTTTCATTCTCTTCTCTGACTACATCATGGAAACAAAACTCTAATGCTACCGGGCTATGCCCTGCAGTAACAATCCACAGAAACCACGTGCTCTCAGCCTAGCTTTAACAAAGAGATCAATAAAATCCAGCTCACTCCTGAACCTTAAAAGGACGCCATGGCATGGTAGTGATGACCATGTCACATCACAGATACACAAAGCCAAAGGCACCCCTGAGGTGCCTCTGCCTCCCTTCCACTCTCCCATGCTGCCACCCCAGTCACCTCCACTGTGTCCAACAGTTCTTCTTAAAAGGAGAGATTCCTCTGAGGGAGGGGATTGGAGCGGGAATGGTGTCACTGTATATTCAAGAGCCAGGAGAGATGTTTATAGGCGGTTCGGGGGTCTCCTAGAGAGTGACAAAATGCCTGCCCTCTAGAGGAGCAGAGGCCAAGGGAAAACATATGCTCATTGGAGGACTCTTAACTGGTAGTGAAGAAACATGGGAAATTATCAAGGAATATGGAAGATATAAAAAGCCAACCTCAAAATGCAATTTACACACTTTTACTAAAGTTCAAGAGCAGAACAAAAATGCTTTTTCTCTGCTGTCAGATACAGTCTCTCTAGATTTTCTTTTCAGGGTGAAAATTGGCATAATTCCAAACTGGAGGAACTAGGGAATTTTCCTTGCAATGAATACATTTGCTTTGCTACATCAACCTGCTCTCCATTGGGGCTAGAAATGAAGATTTAATACCCTTGAATGGCAAAGGAGAGAAAATCATTACTTAACTGGTGCTTCATGGCTGTACATCTAGGAGGCAAAATGAATCGGGGTCAGAGTGAGTTTGCCCTTGAAGAAGAAACTGCTATTCAGTGTTCAAGAGGCCCTTCATTTTGTCTGCTGTTTGGTAGAGGAAAAAAAAAACATGCTCTGATTGAAAGGAAAAGAAAGGGCCTTCACTGAGGTTCACTCAACCATCAGGTTCTGGCCAATGGAAGTCAAGCATCAACAAGCAGGTGCTCAGAAAAGAAAATTTCTTGTAAGTGAGAAGAAAAAATACTACCTGAACCTGTGTAGGGCAAAATGGAAATAGCATGCCAAAGTAATTACCCAGATTTTTTACATTCTCTTTCTTTGGAGTAATCCAAAGCCCATTGCCACTATCACTACATTAATTTTGTAGCAAAGAGGTGGCACAGATTGTAAATTCTCAAGCAGCTCTTTTTATCTAACCATGTACCATGCCCATCTGTGGGAGAATGGGTTCTTGATCGCTATGTTTTGTTAATGATGATAATGATGAAGGAGAAGAATGAACTTTGAACTGAATATTGAGGTTAGGCTTCTAGTTTGGTTTCCACCCATGACAGTGCAATCCAGGAAGTCACTAGGCTTTTTGGGCTTTCTCCCATTTTTCCATGGAGATGATAATAACTGCCCTACCTTGGGAGACAGTGTGAGAATGAATGAGATAGTGCATGTTCAACATTCTGAGTCCCCGAGAAATGATGTGTCCCGTAAGTGCAAGTTGTTATTAGCTCGTTGTGGACAGGGAAGGTGTCTACCTATTCTGCTTTATTGCCCTCTCCCAAGCACTTAGTACAGTGCTCTGCACACACTAAGCACTCAATAAATACAATTGATTGATTATTATTGCCTGCTTCGGTTTCCAGTATGTGATGTGAAATAATGAGCTACTGTATTCACATATCCTTTTCTAAGGAACTCAGAGCACTTTCAATCAATCAATCAATCACATTTATTCAGCACTTACTATGTATAGAGGACTGTACTAAGTACTTGGGAGGGTATAATATAGCAGAGTTGATAGGGTATAATATAACAAAGTTGGTAGACACATTCCCTGCCCAAAACAAAGTTTCTAGATCCTTGCCTCTTTGATCCCCTCACCATATCTGTAAGGCAGCAGTAATCCCCCTGTAGACTGTAGAGTTATCTAATTCGAAGAGCCCAGTTTTTCCCAGGGTCTAAATCATTCCTTGGCAATAAATAGCCTGCAGCATCAATGCACACATTATGTTTCTTGGTGGCTTGAAAGAGTTAAGATGTTCCTTTTAATGCCTAACCATTCCATGGGGTGCTAGCCTCACTGGGGAGTAAAGTGCTCACTGAATTCAGGGTGACATTCACGGATTTTGAGTGTGAACAAAAGACCCCAATTCTAATCAGACAGCTCCTTCTGCTCTGAGATGTTGAACACAATATCCTGGTCTTGAATCAATTTCTTGATTGTGATTCAATTGATCCCCCTCCATTTTGCCATCTACCCTGCACAGTGGCATAGCTAAGTGGGAAAATTTTCTCCCATCTCTGTGGCCTGATGTCTGCTGGGAAACTTCCAGAGACGTAATGTAACATCAAAATGATACTACCAACAATTACACTTTTGTATGAAGAAAATGCCATTTGAGCATGCTGAAGTGGCTTGATCTTTTGCCTATCCTTTTTCTAGGATAGAGGTGTCTTTAAAGAGAATGAGCAAAGATGAAAAGAGAAGGCAACTGAAAGTTAAATGAAGGGTAAGAGCAAAGATATGTGAAACAGCCAGTGAAAAATCGAGGTCTGTGAGAGGTGAATAGCTGGAAGACATTATCACAAATTAGTCACCCGCGTGGCCTCAAGTGCAGCTGACAATTGTCTTGGGTTTTTTTTTTTTTTTTTTGTGTGTGTGTGTGTGTGTATGTATGTCCTGGGTGAACAAAGGCAAATCCATGACCTTGTTTTATATCTGGGACTAATGAATATTTTTACTTTAAAGGAGAGATTGTTCAGACCCCTTTATGTAGTGAATTTGAAGTTAAAGTGAAATCTCACTATTTCCCTATTTTTCACCATTTATCAAGTTTACAGCATTCTTTGTCAATGGATAGGCACACTTCACTGTTTTGGTCATGCCGAAAATCTGTAGAAATAAAGTAAGACTTCTGAAAATAAGATATGAATCTCTATCTCTTTCCTTTCACTTTAACCATTCCCTTTGGTTTGCAGTACCTAGAGAAAAAAAATCCAAAACAATCCAATGAGATGTATTGGCAAGGGATCCTATAACTCTATTATCTTATTTTACCTCATATCACACAGCATAGCTGCAGTCAACTCAACTTAAAAAAATATGCTTCATTTGGGCTGCAGGACTCTGTTTATATGCCTTCTTTGTCTTGCTTCTTTTAAGCTCTACTCCAATAATTGTCCTGAATGCAGTTATCCAAATGACTCCTCAACATGAAAGCAAATTTAGGTTTATATGTCATTTTAATAAAAGGAAATCCTGCTATTCAGTCATCCCCTCTTGATTGTTTACTCATTATGAGCAGGGAACATGTCTTGTACTCTCCCAAGTGCTCAGTACACTGTTCCGCACATAGTAAGCACTCAATAAATACCACTGGTTGATTGAGCTATTGGCTTGAGTTGGGACCTGAGAAAAATAGGAGTCAGGGTTTTTGCCTTTATGCCTATTTCCATTAATAACAATAATAATAATAATAACTATGGTATTTTTAAGCACTTACTATGTGCCAAGCACTGTTCTAATTAGTGGGGTAGATACAAGTTAATCAGGTTGTCCCACGTGGGGCTCACAGTCTTAATCCCCATTTTTCAGATGAGGTAACTGAGACACAAAGAAGTTAAGTGGCTTGCCCAAGGTCAGGCAGCAGGCAAGTGGCAGAGCCGGGATTAGAACCCACATCCTCTGACTCCCAAGCCCGTAGTCTTTCTTATTTCCTATTTCTTTAAGCCAGCTCCCTGTTATCATATAGGGAAGCAGCATGGCCTAGTGGATAGGGTACAGTCCTGGTAGTCAGAAAGGCCTGGGTTCTAATCCAGGCTCTGCCACTTCTCTGCTGTGTGACCTTGGACAAATCACTCTTAATTTCTCTGTGCCTCAGTTTCATCATTTGTAAAATGGGAATTAAGATTGTAAACCCCATGGGAGACAGGGACTGTATCCAACCCGATTTCCATCCCAGCACTTAGTACGGTGCCTAGCACATAGTAAGTGCTTAACAAATACCACAATTATTATCTGCACACTTATCTTTGTGCAGAGCACTGTACTATGCACTGGGAGAGTGAATTCATTGCTGAAACAGGGACTGGACAAGAGGGCACGTTGATGGAGACACGGGCCTGAATACTCAATTTTGCTAAAGGTTGGGAATGGCTTTTGAATAATTTTGAATAACCCTCTTAATTCCTTGTGCTGAGAATAAAAGAGTGAAAATCATCCTCTTCCCTGCCAAATTTCCAAGGAATTTAAGTCTATAATGGTTTGAAAAACCTCAGCCACTAAAAAAAGCAGCTAGTGAATTATTTTCTGACACCAAAAAAGGATACTATTCTTCATACCTTCTTCCTTCATCCACCAAAAAATGAAATGTTGAATCTAGTTTTCTAAAAAGACTCTGGATCTGATATTTTCTAGTCTTTCTAGTTGTAAATCATACTCTATGTGCACAGATGAGCAGAGACTGCATTCCCCACCCCCCACCCTCCCCCACACCCCTACCTATCTGGCAGTAAGGATACAGTTCATGTGTAAAGAGCATACTTCTAACTGCAGGAGAAAAATGGGATTGTAAATGTCTGGGATTATCCGCTTGACTTTATTGGGTCCTCAACAATGAGAATTTAAGGGAAATGAAGGGATATGAAATCAACTTCAATTTTCTTACAGATGGAGCATTGTTATTTAAATATAATTTGTTTCTTTGTGCCGCTGTTCCTGATTTTAAGAGGTTTTGGGCAGAGAATGTGAATTCTATTCTTAATCCTCTATTGAAATACTCCCTATAATTCATTTTTAAAAATTATTGCCAAGTGTTCTTTGATATTCTGGATTGTTTACTCATCACTCACTCTAACTCCAGTCTTGAGACATGACACAGTGTCATCATTACCATTTAGCAGTTTGGGAAACTGAGGGATCAAGAGTTTTTTTTGGCATATTGAGATCATATAAACACACACACACACACACTCATACGGGAGAATTTCACTGCTAGTGGTGTCATCTTTGAGTATGAAAGACAAATATGTACAAGATAATGAACTGTAGGCTCTTTGTGGGCAGGGATTGTATCTATCAACTCTTTTGCAGAGTACCTTCCCAAGTGCTTAGTACAATGTTCTGCACACAGTAAGTGCTCAATGTGTACATCAATCAATCAATCAATCAATCAATCGTATTTATTGAGCGCTTACTATGTGCAGAGCACTGTACTAAGCGCTTGGGAAGTACAAATTGGCATCACATAGAGACAGTCCCTACCCGATAGTGGGCTCACAGTCTAAAAGGGGGAGACAGAGAACAGAACCAAACATACCAACAAAATAAAATAAGTAGGATAGAAATGTACAAGTAAAATAAATAAATAAATAAATAAACAGAGTAATAAATATGTACAACCATATATACATATATACAGGTGCTGTGGGGAGGGGAAGGCGGTAAGGCGGGGGGATGGAGAGGGGGACGAGGGGGAGAGGAAAGAAGGGGCTCAATCTGGGAAGGCCTCCTGGAGGAGGTGAGCTCTCAGCAGGGCCTTGAAGGGAGGAAGAGAGCTAGCTTGGCGGATGGGCAGAGGGAGGGCATTCCAGGCCCGGGGGATGACGTGGGCCGTGGGGTCGATGGCGGGACAGGCGAGAGCGAGGTACAGTGAGGAGATTAGTGGTGGAGGAGCGGAGGGTGTACATCTCCATTACTACTACTACCTCAGAAGGGAAGCTGTGCCTGAGGGAATCACAACCCTAAAGTGTCTACTTGCAGGCTATTTTTGTATATACCTAGATATGGAATGGTATTAATAATAATAATAAGAATAATAATAACAGCAACTGTGGTAGTTGATAAATATTTGGTATTTGAGAAGTAGCAGTATGGCCTAGTGGAAATATCAAGGGCTGGGAGCCAGAGGAACTGGGCTTATCCTCTTAGACTGTAAGCTCGCTGTGGGCAGGGAATGTGCCTATTGTTGTATTGTACTCTCCCAAGTACTTAGTACAGTGCTATGCACACAGAAAGCGCTCAAAAACTACAATCGAATGACTGAATGAATATTCCTATGTCTGCCACTTACTTCCTGTGTGACTTTGGGCAAGTCACTTAAGAAAAATAATTATGATAATAATAATTGCATTTATTTAGCACTCATTATGTGTCAAGCACTAGTCTAAGCAGCAGGGTAGATACAAGTTAATTAATCAGAATGGACACAGTTTCTGCCTCACATGGGGCTCATAGAGTAGGAGGGAGAACAGGTTTTTAATTTCCATTGTACAGTTTAGGAAACTGAGGCCCAGGGGAGTTAAGTGACTTGCCCAAGGTCACACAGCTAGCTGTTGGCAGAGCTGGGATTAGACTCAGGTCCCCTGACTCCCAGACCCATGCTTTTTCCACTAGGCTACTTAACTTCTCTGAGCCTCAGTTCCCTCATCTGTAAGGTGGGATTTCAGAACCTGTTCTCCATCCTACTTTCAACTTTGAGTCCCATGTGGGGCTACCCCAATGCTCAGTACATTGCTTGGCACATATTAAGTGCTTAACAATTATCATTATTATTATTATTAGAAGTAGTAGGAGCATTCATTCATTCAATCATATTTATTAAATGCCTACTGTATTAAGCACTTGGGAGATTATGATACAACAATAGCAGTATTATTAGTAGTAGTATTATAATTACTATTATGTGCTTACTTTTTGACAAGCACTGTGTTAAGGATAATCAGATCAACCACAGTCCCTGTGCCCCCTTACACCTGATTTTCCTGTAGCCACTGCCCAGGATTTGGGTGCATAAGGAGAAAACCCCTATTTACCACAAGTCTGCTGTGTGACCTTGGGCAAGTCACTTAACTTCTCTGAGCCTCAGTTACCTTGTCTGTAAAAATGGGGATTAAGACTGTGAGACCTATGTGGGACAACTTGATCACATTGTATCCCCCCAGCGCTTAGAACAGTGCTTTGCACGTAGTAAGCGCTTAACAAATGCCATTATTATTATTATTATTATTATTTACCATTTTGGATTCCTTCCATTTAGTGTCAAGTGATCAGAAATTTTCCATAACTCCAATGTCTGTTCAAATCTCTACTTTCAGTTGCAGCCCTAGCTGCAGACTCTCTGCATCTAAATTGCTGGAGGATTGCTTTGAAGCAACTCTTTTCAGAAACTGGTGGTTTTTAAAAATAGCCTTTAAATCAACTTGCAGCCGGAGGCATTATCTCATGCTCTCTGCCTGGGCCACTGCCCTGCCCTGGAGTTGCCCTCTTATTTAGAGATGTATCTTATGCACACTAATCTGTCATCTCACAAAGTTATTACTATCAGGAACTCATCCTTTGACTTTTCTGTCTGTCACTTTGAGCTTCCTTCCTTCCACAGATTCTACTCTTCAATGTTTTGCTTCCTTATGCTATTTTAAGAAACTTAAATAAAAGGATTTCCCTCATTTTATCCACACACTTCTCTCTGTTTTTAATGGTTTTTTAAATTATTTTTGGCCTTTTTTCTCCTTTTCAGTGATTCAGTATCAGATTTCCAGAGGTAGCAGGGTTTAGAGAAACATGATTTTCAGTGCATTGAGACTATTGACAGTGAAGGACATACATCGAAGATGGGAGGAAGTAGCATGTCCTAGTGGAAATAATTGTGGTATTTCTGATATTTGTTTAGTGCTTACTATGTGCCAGGAACTATACTAAGCACTGGGGTAGATACAAGATAATCAGGTTGAACAGTTCTTGTCCTGCACAGGACTCTTAGTGTGAATCCCCATTTTACAGTTGAGGTAACTGAAGCATAGAGAAGTTAAGTGACTTGCCCAGGGTCATCAGCAGACAGGTGGCAGAGCCAGATTTAGAACCCAGGTTCTTGTGACACTCAAGCCTGTACCTCTATCCACTAGGTCATGCTGCTTCTCAAGAGCCTGGACCTGGGAGTCAGAGGACATGGGTTCTCTTCCCAGCTCTGCCATTTGTCTGCTGTGAGACCTTGGGCAAGTCACTTAAATTCTCTGCTCCTCAGTTGCCTCATCTGTAAAATAGGGA
Source organism: Tachyglossus aculeatus (assembly GCF_015852505.1). Classification (NCBI taxonomy): domain Eukaryota; kingdom Metazoa; phylum Chordata; class Mammalia; order Monotremata; family Tachyglossidae; genus Tachyglossus; species Tachyglossus aculeatus. The sequence goes on from NC_052070.1 coordinate 75,036,407, forward strand.
TTAAATCCTCCTCCCTCCAATTTAAACTGAGTTCTAAGTGGCACAGGGACTGTGTCCAACCCGATTACCTCATATCTACTCCAGTGTTTAGAATAGTATTTGACACCTACTAAGCACTTAACAAATATCATTATTATTATTATTATGTCAGAATAAAATATATATTTTAGCAGGAAAAGAAGGGGTGACATGACAGCATCCATCTGACACTCTCATTGAGGTTCAAAAATATTCCCACCTAATTTATCCTGAAACTAAGTTGATTAGGGTTTTTTCAAATTTCTGTCTGAAGACTACTACATTCAAATGAAATCTTCCCAGAATGAAATGAAATCAAATGAAATCAATCTCTTGGAGGAGATGTAATTGTCTGTCGGATTAGAGGAGGGAGGGCTTTCCAGGCCAAAGGCAAGACATGGCTAGGGGTCGGCAGCAAGACAGGCAAGATTGAGGCACAGTGAGAAGATTAGCACTAGAGGAGCCTAGTGTACCAGCTGGGTTGTAGGAACAGAGGCAAGTTTAGGTAGGAGGGGGCAAGTGGTGGAATGCTTTAAAGCCAATGGTAAGGAGTTTTTGTTTGATATGGAGGTGGATGGGCAAACACTGGAGTCTTTTGAGGAGGGAAGTGACATGAACTGAACGTTTCTGTAGAAAAATCAATAGCATTCATTGAGCAGTTATGCACAGCACTCTACTAGGTGCTTGGGAAAGTATAAAAGTTAGAAGACACAATTCTTACCCTCAAAGAGTTCCACATTTGAATAGAAGCAACCTGAATTAGTGGATAGAGCAAGGGCCTGGGAGTCAGAAGGTTCTGCTACTGATTGGTTGCTTGACTCATAGTCAAGAGGTTGTAGGTGTTTGGAAGAGTCAGTTTTCATTAGTACTAATTGAATCTTCATGGTGTATAAATCTAAATAAAGCTAGGGTTACACTAGAACATTACCTCAGTAATTCAGATATTCCCATCAACTGAAATGGGGGGACAATTGTGAATAATTGAAGTCAAAGTGTATTTTGAGAACCTGAATGATTTTAATATTAAAATTTACTTGTACCCACCCCAGCGCTTAGTACAATGCCTGGAAAATATTAAGTGCTTCATGAATACTACAATTATTATGGGAAGCAGCATGGCCTAGTGAATACAGCACAGGCCTGGGAGTCAAAAGTAGGTTTTAATCCTGGTTCTGCCACTTTTCTGCTGTGACTTTGGGCAAGTCACTTAACTTCTCTGTGACTGTTACCTTATCTGTAAAATAGGGATTAAGACTGTGAGCCCCATGTGGGACAGAGACTGTGTTCAACCTGATTAGTTTATATCTACCCCAGAGCTTAGAACAGTGCTTAGAACAGCACTTGAGTCATTGTAAGCACTTAACAAATACCATCATTATCATTATAAAAATGTTGAAAACACCAAACCTATTTTAAAAGATGGTCCTCAGTGCTTAGTACAGTGCTCTGCACACAGCAAGTGCTAAATAAATACCACTGGTTGCTGTGCCAGCTCCTAAATTATTGCTGAAACTGGATTCATATGTGGTTGAGGCTGTCCAAGGGAGAAATTTACCTAGAGGGATAGAAGGGTCCAGAAAACAACAAAATAAAATTGAGATTTTGAGACTGATAGAAATACATCCAATTAAGTTATCTTGGATTTTAATGAATGTCTGTCAAAGAGGAATAAATAGGTTTTCAAATTTTCTTAAAAATTGTTCATGTTTAGAAATTTCACCAATCGTGTTGGATTGTGATGTAGTCTCCACGTAATTTCTCTAGGGAAAAAAAGCTTTTCTGTCAACTTGGTAAACAAATGAACAATCACACTTTTAGACTACACGAGTAAGCAAATTTATTTTAAGACAGAACAAATATTTTGGCAAACAATATGCAAATTCAGTTGGTAACAGGAGTAAATACCAGAGACTCTTTTCAAATGGATAAAAAATACATTTATTTTTTTCCCAAAAAACAGTTCATGGGTGTTTACTTTTCTCTCCTCACAATGGATTTAATTTTGTTTTTCATCTAAGAGGCCAAGACAGTCCCTTGGGAATTAGGATCCTCAGAACAAGATATGTACTACTCTTTTTAATCTTCATTATGGAAAACTCAGACAATATTTTGCCACACTTCTACTTTCTATTAATTTTCACATGCCAAGGTGAAAAGAAAGTGATAGCTAACACATTCGGTAGAAATAAAATACCTTTGGGTACACAGGGATTACTCATGTGGTGAATTCTGCATTTTTCTAACTCGGCCTTGCCAGAGAAACAAACCCATGACTTCCAATATCAATCGATCGATGGTATTAATGGAATGTTTTCTGGGTGCAGAGCACTGGACTAAGCAATTAGGAGAGTTCAATATAACAGAGTTGGTAGACATGTTCCCCGCCCACAAGAAACTTACAATAGACTGCCTCTCACTTTTCCTGCCCACCAGGAGCTTAAAGTCTAAAAGGGCCTAATGATGAACCCCATCATCACTGTGCTTCTGATGAACCCCATAAATTCTCTCACATCTTCTAGCTATGTATTTGCTGCATCATAAGACTCAGTTAATATCAGTTTGGAACATGAACTCTTTGCAATCATAAAGGATTTATAACATCAAAGGTCAGGATACAAACTAGCCCAATGCCCTAACATGAAATTTTCTCTAATTTCAGAAAAGAGTTGCTCCCTTCTTTTGCATCCACGAGTAAGGCAGCAGCTTCTCCCATCTTTGAAATTCCAGACTTGGAAAATTATACAATCTATTATCTTTGACTGCTCTGCATTCTTCCATAACCTTATTTAGATGGAAAATGTAACCCTTGGAAGGCCAGAGACTTTCTTGGTCCCTCTCCCAGGCTCATGTCTCACCTTCAAGGCTTCACTTATTACACAATGACATCCCCTGCTGACACTATCAGCATGTTGAGATTGCCTCATGAATAGAATTTAAGTTGCCATCAGGGTCTGTGATGCATGCACATATTTCATGCAAAGTTTGCACAACGGCATAAGCAGCATGCAAAACTCCATAAGCTAAAAGACTGGATATGCTTAAAGGGCCTTCAACTGTAATTCTTATTTTCCATCCTCCTTCTAGTTCATTCTGACAAGATCAGTAGGGTTCAAATACCTAGGGAGATCCAGCAAATCCTTGAACAGATGAGGATAAAACCGGTACCAAGGCCTTCGTTGAGCTGACATAACGACCTCCATGTTTTATTTGAAATAGAGCTGCTCTCTGAAAAACAATCCAAACCCAAATAACGCACACATATAAAACATTTTATTAGATTGTCAATGACACTCTGAAACAAATTCATCTTTTTTTTTAACTTCATACAAATAGATGATGAAAGAAGGAGAATTTTAAACTTCAAGCTTTGTTCAGCATGTATGCAGTTAGCATCCACGAAAGCACCATTGGATATGGAAGAATTAGCACCACAGAGTTTGAGGACCCAACTGTCAACATGCATCATTGAAAAACTTGGAACATGGAAATTGGTGTGGTACATGGTACAGTCTATTTTAAACAGTACAAGGCAATTGAATGATTTTTTCATACAGTACAATACAGTCACCAATCAATGAGAACCTTTTAAATACAGTACATTAACGAACAACACCTTGCACCCCGTTAACACTTAAATATTTATAGATTTTAAAATGTCTCTTGCAAGAGGGAATTCATTAAAGCTATTTTATTCCCCCCTTCACCTTAAAAGTTCAGGGTCATATTTGTGCATGTTCTCTTGAGAAAATAGTTTGAAATTTGCTCAATTTACCATTCCTATGGTGGTAAGGGGAAATTTGAAAGCTGAACAAATACAATGAATCCTTTATAAAATGTGATGCTTAACATCTTTCCTTCTAAGTGGCAATTATAAGCCAAGAAGTGGTGGATGTATGACTGGAAATTTGGTTCATCTCTTCCACTGCACATCTTTTAAACCACATTACACACAACCTAATGAATGGAGCTCAACAGATGGGTTAATTACAAGAATGCAACTGTTAAGTGTTCATGCTGTCTTTGACTTCTCTGTGGGTTTGCTGTTTAATCTCAATACCTCTCTGACTCCAACTGCTGGGTTTCTTCATTACTTGTGGGTCAACCTTTGTTTTCCATTCCATCAGAAGCAATGGTCACAATGAGGTTCTTTCTAAGCGAATCCAGGGTCTCTCCTAACCCTGGCTTGACAAAAATGTTAAAAGATGGTGGCCAATCTCTTGGAATCAAGAAAAAAACTTTAAGAACTACATTTCCTTTGCACATAGCAAAGTAAAATCCAAATACTTATATGCTTACCAACTCATATTTAGTTATAAGAAGAAAACTTTCTGAAAAGAGACCACGAAAAAGACCCTGAACTTGTAGTTCTACCTAAGCCAATTCTGGTATACTGTAATATACTGTATAACAAATGAGTAGGAGGGTTATAAGTGAATATATTCAATTCTTGATTTATTAATGTCATGATGGGCATACTTGTTCATAGAGAGACGAATAGAACCGGAAGTGTGTATGCTGAACCAGGTACCAGACCTGCATCGGCTCAACCTCCTGATTCCAAAATAGTGAGAACAGGGTCCATTAGGAAAAAGTGCTAAATTACAGTACAGCTGCATTTTTATATGTTGTAACCAGTGAACAGCCAACAGATTTTTGAAAACATAAGTGGAATCATACAGTAAATTCACAATTAGTTCTCCATCGTGTCTACACTTGGAACACATGCGCTTGCTTGCTTTACCCCGTTATTTAAATTCCACTAGGAGCAACATCCTTCAGAACAACAATTGGACATTAAACAAAACTTTCTAAGAAAAATATTTAGCATCACATAGGTTTGAGAAAAATCAGCTAATCAGCATCACAAAGTACTCTGCAGATTTACATTTAAGATTGTTCATGCCATGACTTTAACACATCTTTTCGTTAATATATCCTATTGAGAAAAAACAAAACAAAGCAAAAAACAAATTCAAAAATATTGGGGAATTTGTTTTTAGTGCCCAGCTGCTAGGTGCAGGCTTCTGATAAAATTGACTCATTTCAATGTCATTTGCTGAAGTATTTGGCTGCCAAGTTACATTTTCATTTAATAATGTAAAAGCAAAGAGGAATGAAAGGAAAATGATCATAATGCACAAAAAGAATACAAAATGACATTCATTACAAAACTACAGTGTGATATTTTGTCTGTGTGCCATTAATTTATTCTTTGTGAGCTCTCCCATAAAATGAAAAATAAATACAACTTTATTTATTTAGAGAAGCCGCGTGGCTCAGTGGAAAGAGCCCGGGCTTTGGAGTCAGAGGTCATGGGTTCGAATCCCGGCTCCGCCATGTGTCTGCTGTGTGACCTTGGGCAAGTCACTTGACTTCTCTGGGCCTCAGTTACCTCATCTGTAAAATGGGGATAAAGACTGTGAGCCCCATGTGGGACAACTTAATCACCTTGTATCCCCCCCCAGTGCTTAGAACAGTGCTCTGCACATAGTAAATGCTTAATAAATGCCATAATTATTATTATTATTCCTTGGGGGGAAAAAAAACCAAACATCCTTCGCTTGTAGCTCCCTTTTAAGTTGTGGGCCATAGGATGGTTATTGTGAGGGGAGGAGCATCCCTGGGACAAAATTTCCTCCAAATTCCCTAGAAATGAACTGTGTTCATGGAATTCTCATGCTCCTTATCCTCTGAACAAGACTGACTTGGAAACAGCTACCTAGTCACAACTGCAACAATTCAGCATTACCACTTGTCATATTTGATCAATTTGGGCTTTGCCGCTTACTGCTCTTGGGTTCCTTTTAAAACATCACCAAAACAAAAATCCATACATGCTTGTATGGTTCAAAGGATTTGATTGCCAGAAGACTCAGACTTCTGAATATGAGTCAGTATCATTTTTAAATTTGAATTTACATTGAACAGTTCTAAAACGGGGCTCAGATGCCAGGAAAAAAGTCTTTCAATTTAAAATAATCTTTTTCATAAAAGCAGTACGATATACAAATATTACTATAATTGTGCTTTTGGTATGGCATTTCAGCTTTGTCGATTGGTGGGTAGGTACTGCCATTTTAATTTAAAATATTTCAAGTTGTCATGTGTATCTCAAATGTGAATAGGAAAGTGGGAAGTATAACAGACATCAAAAACCACATATATATATTATACAATTATTTATAGACAAAGAGCACTTTAAGGTAATAAAGTGTCCTCCCATTTTTCCCTAGAAGAATATTTTAAGGCTGAAAAAGAAGCTAAACATTACGACGAAGTTGACCCTACACGAGGTGTAAATATTAAACAACATACTTCTGGAGGTCTCAATTCATTTAAGATTTTCATTGATAAGCCATTTTAAATATTTAATAGTCGACAAAAATGATCAGATTAGACTGTGTCCATATAATCAACTTTGGGGGGAAGTGAAAGGATTTTTGGTCTTTAATTGTCCAAGTGAGTAAATAATGTTTGCATACAAGAATTACTAATATGTTATCTATTTCTGGGCACAACAAATATACTCAGTGCCCTTTACACAATTCACAGAAAACAACCTTAGAGGAAATAGCTCCACTATTTGTTTTTTTCAGAAATTCAGTCTTATTAGCATTTGTGTAGACTTAAATGAGAAAGTCCATAATAAGACTAAGCTAACCTCAAATTACAGGCACAATGAATGTCTTTTATTGCAACATCTTATACATAATCTGCAATGACACCAACATCTAATGTACTAAACATTAAGACCACTAATACTAGTTTTCACTTTGTCTTCCTTACCACCAATGGGTGTATGTGTATGTGTGTGTATATATGTATCTCCACTTACTTCAAATGTACTTATTTTATTCTCTGCTGTATGTAAAACACAGAATTTAATATCTGTAGTTACACATAGTTTTAATTCCTACTAGGGTACTCATCTCTTTGGTGTTTTTGTTTTCTTAAATAGTAGTTGTGGGCTTAGTTTCCTTTCATGGCCCCAAAGTTTAGAATATACTGAGACTGTTGGCCATCAATCACTGTTAGGTACATCACAGAGAAATATAAAATATACATTTGGATATTTTATCCTTTCAATAATTTATATAGTTTCCTACCTAAGAAAGTTACTGAAGTCAGGCACCAAACACAGTGACCATGTCATCTAAAAGCCATTTCTGATTGCCACTGGATTATTTTAAAATAATCATGATAAAGGCTTAAAAAGTTGGCTTCAGTAAGGATGGGGTGGGGAAGTACGGGGGAGGAGGACATTTTAACTTACGGCAAAAAATAGTTGTAAGGGCAGTGCTCCTATTTAACTAGCAGATAATTTACTACTAGTACATAAAGTGCTAGCCATGAACTTGAATTTGGTTTAGAAAATAATAAATTGGAATAGGAAATAAGTTGTGAAACTACAATGATAAAGAGCACTGTAATTGCACATTCCTTACTCAAAGTGCCATGTTACATTACATTTTGTTTAAAGACGCATATTGTCACATGATTACAGTGTATACAAGTGGATGATGACTTAGAAATTTTCTTTTTCTTTAGTGAATTATGATAAATTTAGCATAAAACCTTTTGAAAGACAATCATAACTTTCAAAAAGAATAGTCTTACATTGCAGTTAAGGCCTTATGTTTCTAGGAAACTTAAATGTAGTTTAGCTAAAGTATCCCTTTAAGCCTGATGAACACCATTAAGAGTTTGTAGAGGCATATTTTGTGAATTTTCAACATGCAGCACAGAGGAGTCTTAAGGAGTCCTTTTTCACACTGGCTTTCAGTTAATCTATTTTTAGCACTATGACTATATATTAAGTTTGCTTTCTTTTGTCTAAGGTCATGAAGAGACAATAATTGCAATAACAATGTTATGCGTGTAACACAAAGCATGAATTTCTTAGCTTTGCCTCTTCATTCCTACAAAGGAAAGGACAGCAGGTGTATTTTTGAATACACAGATTAAACGTCATGCATCCAACACATCATTCTACATGGATACATGAAATGAAAACATACACAGGCCTAAGAGAAGGACATTAAAGAGCAAAGCACCGAAAACGTAGAATGAATGACATTAGAAAAAGCCACTGCATGGAAGGTCTCCATATTACTGAATTTTACAAACATTAGAAGAGGAGTATTTAAAAAAATATCCTTCCCAAATAATATTTTTAAGGAGTCTGCAAATAAAGTTCATGTACAAGAAGCTCATTGATAATTTACTGTTGATGATTCCTTCATTATTTCTGTGACTGATGACATCAAACTAGAGATCTGTGCTACAGGAAATACAGATCTAAAGATTTCGAAGTTAAGACTAAAGAGAATTGTAAAATCAGGTATTAACAGAGGCAAAAATGTTATCTCTTCTATCATCCTGCAGGCCCACTGCCCAGAATACTGATCACTAAATAGATAAAATATGCTTCCATTCTTGTACAGTCTCGGCAGCGGGGCGGAGAGGAACCCAGAAAAACTGAAAACTATTCAAAACACACAAGAAAAAAATAAGACCAGATCCTGTTAAGAAGGGTGTAAATTAATTTTGGGGAGGGGGAGATGAAAGAGATATGCATGAACTCTTTTAGAATGCTTGAGTTCTGTTTAATTGGATTAAAAGAGTTAAAGATCTAAATGAAACCCATGTAGAATGAATTTATTTACCTTCTAAAAGTTGGCAAAATCAGGCATTCGGGCCTGTTAAACCACTTGAGTGGTTTAGAAAAAGTGCTTTCTGGTATGTCATTTTGGAAGGGGAGGGTGGATTATTAATTTCTTTCATCGGTCATCCCTCACACTTTGTAAGGGGCTGCGGGATGGTGGGTAGTGAAGAATAGCAGAGAAAGCATTGTAGCATTGTTCAGGTGTGGTAACGTGCCCACAAAACTGATTCCTATCTCTGGGATGCTGCAGATAGTTTGTATCACCCTGATATAGAATCCCTCCCTTCAGAGCCTTAATGAAGGCACATCTCCTCCAAGAGGCCTTCCCAGACTAAGCCCTCTTTTCTTCTTCCACTCCTTCTGCATCGCCTTGACTTCCTCCCTTTATCCATCCCCCTCTCAGTCCCACAGCAATTATGTACATATCTGTAATTTATTTATTTCTATTAATGTTGGCCTCCTCCTCTAGACTGCAAGCTTGTTGTGGCCAGGGACCGTATCTGTTCTATTGTTATTGTGTACTCTACCAAGCGCTTAGTACAGTGCTCTGCACACAGTAAGAGCTCAATAAATGCAAATGACTGATGGACTGACTGATTGACTAAAGGCAGCTGGAGCTGGGATGGGGTAAAATGGGAGCCGTGAAAGACAGAAGCAGCTTGCTCAAGGCCAGCTCAAATCCAGCCCCATGGTGGGCCAAATCAGGCTTAGGCCCATCAGCTACTTCCTGCCTGTTGCTTGCGGGACAGAATCTCACCCTGGGAGGACTCATTATGGAGACTGACGTTGAAATCAACATGCCTGGTTGGCACGAAAGTCTTGGCCTCTTTTTGTAGTGTAAAAAGAAATAAAAATACCTAAAATTTTAAAACTTATATTTTCTTAAAAAGGTAGGAAATACTGCTTAGGAAAAATATTCTCTGTGCAATATCTTGCTTTCTCCATTATTTATCATCTCCAAATATCTAAAAACTCCACAAATGCTCTTGGTATTGGCCAGATGTTTTCTGGGCCTCCAGACTGTGAGGACAGATTTAGAGAAAATCCCTTTCCTTTATTGGTAGTCATGTGATAATTACATGGATTTAAATAACCACTTATAACACAGCTGTTCACATTCTGCCATTTTACCCCACAGCACTTATGAAGATATCCATAATTTATTTATTTGTATTAACATCTGTCTCCTCCTCTAGACTGTAAGCTCATTGTAGGCAGGGAAAGTGTCTACTGAATCTGTTATATTGTCATATTGTACTCTCCTGAGCATTTAATACAGTGCTCTAGTACAGTGCTCTGCACACAGTAAGAGCTCAATAAATACGGCTGAATGAATGAATGCACAGTCAGCGCTCAATAAATATGATTGATTTTACTTAACTCAACATTATTATTTAGTGTTATTATAGAAACTTGGTATTCTCAAAATACTTAGCAATCACTAGTTATATAGTGGCTATTTCTCACTGCATCCCTGTGAAGAAGGGCAGTGTTATTAAATGACCCTAAGTAGCTAGAGTTCCATGGGGAAATTAAACGAAGGAGGAAGTATGACAGAGAAAGCAGAATAAAGCTCCATGCATCCTCACCCACTACTAAATGCAGATATTAAGTGCTCCAAATCAACAAGGAAAGTACTCCAAGACTGGCAGTTCTTTTTAATAGCTTATTCGGGGTTCCACTTCTCACAAACCCATTTACAATGTTATGGATATGAAAGGTGCAGGATGAGAAACACAGCTACACCCATAGCCAGCAGTGGACTGTTCCATTTCTGACAATGATCTCTTTGTTTTCTCCATGAAGTAGGATGAGAATACAGGAAATCACCAAACTATTAGACTACAAAATAGCTGAGTCAGAGTAGCTCCATTTTCAAGTAACGATTATTTCAAGTAACCATTCATTAAAAAGGGAAATGAATGCAAAAGCTTATCATATTCTCTCTTCAGTCCAATGCTTTCTCTAACATTAACTCACTATTTCCCTGATCCTCTACAGCAGAAACAGATCCTCTACAGAAGAAGCAGCCCCATATTGCCCTCATTCTTACCTGAAACAGCCAAAGGGTAAGAAATATTTTATGACTTTGAGAGTTTCTATCAGTTCTGTTAGTTTATGCGAACCTGCCATTTCGTAAACAGGTATAATTAACTGTTTCCAAAGAATAATAATAATTATGGTATTTGTTAAGTGCTTACTATGTGTCATCATCAATCGTATTTATTGAGCGCTTACTATGTGCAGAGCACCGTACAAAGTGCTTAAGAGTGTCAAGCACTCTTCTAAGTGCTGGGGTAGATACAAGGTAATCAGGTTGTCTCACGTGGGCCTCACAGTCTTAATCCCCATTTCACAGATGAGGTAACTGAGGCTCAGAGAAGTGAGATGGCTTGCCCAAGGTCTTACAGCAGCAGAGTGGCAGAGCCAGGAGATACCAGTGTGTGGGGCAAGCCTCCAGAAAAGGGAACAGAATCCAAGTGTTTCTTTATGATACTACTGGTATCTCACGTTAGCCATATAAGATCAATAGGATAGGGTACTGGTGCTTTTTGGTACAATTTAGCCAGTTATATTGGATAATGTAAGCTCGTGTTGATGCTGAAGGGTATTTCTCACACATGTCTCTTGGTTGGCTGGGAATGGCTTTGTGCCATACTCCTTACCCAGTTACCTGTGTGCCTGGACTCTTGGCATTCCCTTGAAGCCCCTGGGATGAAATTGCAAGAGTAGCGAAGCCTGACATCCTCTGGGAGAGTTTGGAGGTGGGATGAGACTTACAGAGTTCCCAAACCAAGACAGCAGGTTTGCAAATTGCAACCCTCAATAACATTTAATTGGTGCCAAATTTTAGGTTTGGGAATATTCTGCAGGCAATATTCTTGTCCTGTTCAGAATGCCCTACAGTTTAGATTGTTGATTTTAAGGGCGATGACATTTTTGCCCCATTTCAATTGGGAATATTAGTCATGAAACAAAATTTAATGCCAGTATTTCAAAGACCACATGGTATCTAAGGTACACATGTAGATAAAAATAATAAATTTGGCATCACTAAATGTATTTGAATCAGCTTGGGCTGATATTTAAATCTGGAGTGAGAAGACAATTTATTACAGATATTTTCTGCAGGCAGTCTGCTAAATCAGCATTTCAGAATCTCCAGAAAGTGCCCTGAATCACTGGGAAACAAAAACTGAAGTTTTTTTCCCCACAAAAACACCTTTGTCTCAGATTTTCCATCTCCAATCTCAGACAATCATCACTACTTCAACTTGGGAGTTACCCGAAAAATTAAAATTCACTAATTTTTGATTCATGGATTTAATGTTTTTGAATCGACAGGCTCTACCCAGATTTTTTTTCCCCGATTGTGAACCTGAAAAATGCACCTGTTACCTACATTTCTTCTCCTCTCAGGAGATATCATTGATTTCATGTTGTTCTATGCTACTTGCATACATAATGAAGTGTCATTTCAATCTTCTTCTTGTGCAATCGTGGTACTTCTTTTGGATTAAAAAAAAATTAATGTCAACTGAGCAACATATTCAAATCACTTTCTAATTCTTGAGGTTTTTTGGGAAGGAAACCTTTTACTTGATCAGTTTACAACTCCTCATCTTCTGGAAAATCCTTGATGGCAATAACTGCATCTTCTCCTATTTCTGAATGTTTCCCAAGTGCCTAGTTCAGTACTTCCCACATAGTAGTTACTCAATATACTTTGGTGATGACTGTGATGATGACAATGATTTCCCCAAATCAATTTATGGCCCTTTTGCTTCCTGCAGCAATCAGGCACATTTGATTTAAACACCTCTTACATAAAATGGGAGAATTTGGTTCATTAGATAGTAAATCCATCCAACAGGCTGTCCAGTGCTCCATCCACGCAATAAGCCTTATGCATTGGATTTTGCTTTCACTTTAAATGGAAACTTTTAAGAGTTTTGGATTCCTGCCCAAAGAACCATTTGTTTAAATGGATCATTTTGATTTCTGACAATCTCATATGATGACCCTTAGATAAAAATACTTATGCTAATGATTATAAAGCATTATCAGCAACTCAATGGTATTCAAATCCTTTCTAGATAATCCACTTAATAGTTTTTCACTGATTAATTATCAACAGGAATACCAATTTTAAAGGGTCTTCCCTGCTCCCCTCCCTCTCTCACAGTGAAAGAAAAAAAAAAAGGATTGAGCAGCTGCTAAAAAAGTGGCCCTGTGCCCAGAAGGGAACTCCCAGGACCTTGAGAAAAATCCACCATCAATAGTGACCGCAGGCAAGATCGAAGTGAAACTGCCCTGAAAACATAGTTGCTGCTCATAGTCAGTCTCTTTCTTTTAGTTCTGTTCTTGAAGGAAATTGAGACTGGGTATTTGCCCATCATAATCATATACAAACTTGATGCCTTTAAATAATCGAGACCTCATTAAAACAAAACACATTTATTCTTTTATGTGAAGGAATGATTCTCTTAGTTTGAGGGCACTCTGTGAACAAAAAATCATTTTGTGGGTGCTAAAAGGTATTCCCTTAAGCCCTGCCGTTCTCCCAATATTCAAGTAGGGATGGTTTGGCCAGATTTTTAAGCAGTCTCAAAATTAATTGTTGATCCTTCCTAATAGTCAAAAGACTTTATAAACTAGAGAAGTGAACCCAGGGTTTCTAATCAATCAATGGTATCTATTGATTAACCTGGGAGTTACGTTACTAAATATACAGCACTGCACTAAACACTTGGCAGAGTACAATGAGAGTTGGTAGACATGACCCCTTCTACTGGTCATTCTGTGGTCTCATCACTGGACATTACCATTACTTAAGGAAAAAGTGTGTTTCCTTCTCCCAAATAGTTACAATAAAGACTACAGTTGCCAACTTTTTTATGGTATTTGTTAAGCACTTACTATGTGCCAGGCACTGTACTAAGCACTGAGGTAGATACAAGCTAATCAGGTTGGACACAGTCCCTGTCCCCCATGGGACTCATAGTTATAAACCCCATTTTAAAACTGAAGTAACTGAGGCTCAGAGAAGTGAAGTGACTTGCCCAAGGTCTTGCAGCAGACAAGTGGCAGAGCCGGGATTAGAGCCGCCCAGGTACTTCTGACTCCCAGGCCCGTGCTCTACCCATAGGCTACGCTGCTTCTCCTTACCCAAACAAGAATCCAGAAAAGTCAAAGCGAGGAATTTTTGCTAGCACTGAACTGACACATCAAGATTTATATTTATGATTTTTGTTTCACCTGAATTGGATCAATCTAACGTACTGACTGGCAATATACAAATTTGTTTTGAGAACCATAATTTCTTGAAGGCCTTAGAGTCAATGTCGGTTTTAAAGCCCTCTTTTCTCAGGCTATGTCAGCACTTTTAATCCAATAATTTGGAAAATCCTGCTGCTTTTGTTTCAGGATAGAGCAGGGGTTTCTGAAAAATGATTCTAAAGAAAAAATGGACATGGCTGGATAACCCAAGAGACCCATGATACTTTACTATCATAAAGATGACAGAAGATAAATGTGCAGGTGGGGCCATAGGAGGAATTGGAAAAATTGAGGCCTCTAAGATGGAAAAAAAAAGTGCACAGATGATGAACTAGGCTAAACAGGGATCTAGGCCATGGAGAGAAATGACCAAAACTGGCTACAGGAATACATTTGGTTTTTAAACCAAATAAGTTTGGAATTTACGGTCATTTAACATCATCTAGAGCATTGGCCAGTTTGAAGAAAAATGGTGTACAAATCAATCAATGAATCATATTTATTGAGCATTTACTATGTGCAGAGCACTGTAATAATAATAATAATAATGGCATTTGTTAAGTGCTTACTATGTGCAAAGCACTGTTCTAAGCGCTGGGGGGATACAAGGTGATCAGGTTGTCCCACGTGGGGCTCACAGTCATCATCCCCATTTTACAGATGAGGTAACTGAGGCTCCGAGAAGTTAAGAGACTTGCCCAAGGTCACACAGCAGACATGCGGCGGAATCAGGATTCGAACCCATGACCTCTGAATCCAAAGCCCGTGCTCTTTCCACTGAGCCACGCTGCTTCTCTGTACTAAGCATTTAGGAGAATATAAAAGAATTAGAGGACATGTTCCCTGGAATGCTTTCACCCAATTAATATTTGCATTTATATAGATGGACATAAAGTTGGCTCATATAATGTGTCTGCTATTTTGGGAGAGATGCTAACAAACTGAGACTACATACACATTGAGAAGCAGGGTGGCCTAGTGGAAGGAGCATAGACCTGGGAGTCAAGGGACCTAGGTTCAAATCCTGGCTCTGACACTGCTGTATGTCACATGACTTCTCTGGGCCTCAGTTCCCTCATCTTCAAAATAGATTCAATACCTGTTCTCTCTCCTACTTACACTATGAAACCCATGTGAGACTTGATGATATTGTATCTACCCCTACGTTTAGTACACACAGTAATAGCTGAACAAGTCCCGTGGTACCATTAGACATCTAGATCCTTAGGCCTAGCATTCATTCTTTACCAAGCTATAAAAAGAGAATCTGGTCAAATGAGGCAGAATAAATCCCAGGAACCCTGAGGTCACTTGTAACTGTGTCCTCATCCCAGACAGATCACTTCCCCTCCCTTTTACCCAGACCCTTGGTAGAAGATCTGGCATTCCTCCCTCATCACTTGGATCTGTGACCTTTGAACATTTGATATTTGCCTCATCCACAACCCCAAAGCCCTTAAATACATATCTTTAAACTACACATTACGAATTAGTTATTTATTCATATTACTGTCTCTCTCCTCCTCTCCTCCAGACTGTAAATTCATTATGGGCAGGGTATGTGCCTGCTAATTATGTTATGTTGCATTCTCTCAAGGGCTTAGTACAGTGTTCTGCACATAGTAAGTGCTTAATAAATGCCATTGATTGATTGACTGACTGATCACAAAGTAGGCCCCCGAGAAGCCTGGAGTCAAATGGCAAATGTCAAATCTGAAGCAGAGTTGGGAAAGTCTGAAGAGTGGAAGAGATTGCACCTGAGCATTCCACTGGTATGGTAGGGGAGGGAGAGGGTTCCTTTTTCATGAGGAGAGCAATATCTTATTATAGGGTTCCACTAATGGTTCCTTGCCTCTAAACCCTCTGAAAATCTCAACTCCTCTAAGAACCCTTCCCTGACAAAGGCCTCATTTCCCTTCTCTGCCTGGCCCTTACAATCGACTATGCACCTGCCTGTGAACCCCTTAAGCACTCTGATACCCTAGGCCCTCAGCACTTATGCAAATCTCCTTATACTCTACCATATCCCCACTCTGTAGTCAATCAATGGTATCTATTGAGTGCTGACTGTATGTGGAGCACTGTACTAAATTCCTGGGAGAGCACAATATAACAGAGTTGGTAACCCCACTCCCTTCCCACAACATATAATATATATTATATTATATTAAATATATATTAAATATATAATTTAATATTAATTCAATATATTTAATATCTGTCTCCCCCTCTAGAGCACTTAGTACAGTGCTCTGCACAGAGTAAGCACTCAATAAATACGATTGATGATACGATTGATGAATACAAGCTCTTTTTGGGCAGGGACCACGCCTATCAATTCTATTACAAAGTACTTTCCCAAGAGCTTAGTACAGTGTACTGTACACAGTAAGCACTCGATAAATACCATTGATCGACTGAGTAGTTATGAGGGGAGTGCCAGTAGGAGCACTAAGTCTGGAAAGATGATCACAGACCAACTTGGACATGCAATCACTATAAACTTAGTTTTCTATAAGCATTGTGTGCTAGTCAGCCTAATTGCTTATAAACTCCAAAGAACTTCATTTAAACTGCTTGAACTGGGGAAGCTATCTTGGTCAAAAAATTTATTTTTAAATTCCAGGGAAGCCAGAACTATCTTTTCTAGATGTTCTTTACAGAACCTAGTGCATTTAATAAAGTTAAATACAATTCCTATTAATAATAAATATGACACTTTACCAAATATCTTTCGAGAACAAACTAGTCGCCCTTGCACTTGCAAGTGCAAACCCACTACTCCCTCAATCCCAAAGCACTTCTGTACATACCATAAATTACTGTTTGTCTCCCCATCCAGTATGTAAAGCTCATTCTGGGCTGGGAACATCTTTATAAACTCTATTATATAGTACCCTTGCATGAACTTAGTACAGTGCTCTGCACACAGTAAGTGCTCAATAAATGATTTACTGATAGTCTCTTGACCTATACACTCCATACAATGTAGTGCCCTAGAAGTCACTACCAGGAACCATGCACGATTACCAATGTACAAGGGAGCATCAGGAACAGAACTAGAATGTAGAGGAAGGAGAAGAATGGTGGGATCTGAGTATGAATGAAAAGAGAAGTGGGAGGTAGGCAGAAAGGTGAGAGGTGATGCTCCAAGAAACAGAGGCTTTTTTATCCCCTCAATGTAGTTCTTGAAAAATCCATTCTAAGCCCCCCTCTTTATCCTTTCTTGTAGGACCCCTACATGTGTTTCTTCTTTTGTAAATAAAGGACAATTAGCCCTTTTGGCCCTGTCCAAGAGTGGTTGAGAAGCCTTGGTCAAGACAGACTGATCCTGTTCCCCTGCAGTGAGGCCACAGATTTGTCTCTCAGTTATTCATGAGCATTAAGATTAAGCAGCCGAACCTGTGGAACAAATGTACCAGAAGCTGCAGGAAGGTTAAATTTGTTTTTTTTATAGTCAACACATCTCTTTCCCAGATAGAGTACTGTATAGGCCTTATTTTTGAGATCAACCCCAGCCTAAGCCTGGCAGGTACTGAAAGACACAGACTACTCCCTATCAGAATCTCAGTGAAGAAAAAAAAGACAACCCACAACTGTGTGACTGGCATGGCCAACATTTAAAGATGGCATGAATCTTTAAAATGCCTTAAGTGCTGTGACTTCATGAAGCCCTGCACAGTTTTGGTTCCATTAATAATTATATTTTATTTTGGCTTTGTCTCCCACTGAGCAAAGAAAATGTAAATATGCATGACCTTCCTTCCTTCTCTCCATTTCTTGTTATTTTGTTCCCCAAAGGAAAGGGAGCAGGAGGAAGGGGAACTCTCTAAGCTTGATGGGCTCGTCTATGGACCGGCCCGGTCTGACCATGAGCCGGACCCCAATAACAAGCTTCGTAAAGGCAAAAGAGTGGGAAAAGGAAAGCAGGGAGCTTTAAAATGACTGGCTACCTGGAGCACATCCAACCTGGCCAGCCTCCATTTCAATCTGTATCCTGCCCCAGTTCTGCAGAGCTCTGTGCTGGATGAGAAGTGAATCCAGGCTACATTGAGAGTTAGTCTGGGAACGCATTTACGGGAGGTCCTGCACATGCACAGTTTGCTGTTGTGGGTCCTGGGAGTGTTGTAAGCCATTTCCTGCCAAGGGATAGGTTGCATTTTTACAGAAGGAGGAGGATATTTTTTCCCTGAGATTGCATTATCTTCTGATTGACCAATGTAGGTGGTGGCATTGCTTTGGGTTTTGCCACCCTCTTCATCCTGCTCTAGTCTGGAAGCTCATCTCTATATTGTAAGCTCATTGTGGGCTGGAAATGTGTCTGCTTATTGTTGTATTGTACTCTCCCAAGTGCTTAGTACAGTGCTCTGCACATAGTAGACACTCAATACATACAACTGAGTATCAGGCTGTCTGGGCTCTGGAGTCTATACTAGGGACCCTTAGAACAACAGTTGTGTGGGAGAAAGCGTGAATTGACAACTGTCACTCAGGAAGATGGGCTGACATCTGTGGGCTTTGAGATTGAAGGAATGGCACACTAGTCTTGTGTGCCAAGCACAGTCCAAAATTCATTTATTCAATTGTATTTATTGAATGCTTACTGTGAGCAGAGCACTGTATATGCTCTTGGGAGAGCACAATATAACAATCATCAGACATAGTCTCTGTCCACAATGAGCTTATAGTCTAGATGGTGATAGGTAATAGGAACAGGAAATAGAGGACCGGGGCCTATCCTACCTGGGCTCATTATTATCTGAGCTGAATGAAGCCCAAGACCATGGCATGTAGTCCAGGCTAAGCTTAATTATGTCCAGAAGGGAACCTGAGTCTCACTTGTAAGGTTGTATTACCATGCATGCACTACCAAGTCCCCAAAACTATTTTACTGAGATTTGTCATTGTAGAAGCCCCCTGAACCATTCATTTAGCCTCTCCATTGTTGTACAACCTCACCAGCTCTAACTGGTTCCTAAGTGGGGAGGGTGGAAATGCTTATGTTACACATCTAAATTGGCTGAAATTTGGTGGTGGTGGTGTGTCGGGGGGCGTCCAACCCAATTATTGGCTTTGGAATACACAGGTTGATCCAAGTTCATGCAGGGCTCTAGTATGAAGACTGCCCCTGGCAGATCTGGGACAAAAGAAATTTTTGATTCTGAAAGATTATCTTGGTGATTGCCCTGCACATACACGTCCATACTGAAGAGGACTAGGATTTTGTTTTATTAATGCTGTTACACACAAAGATACAAATCAATCTATTTTGTACAGAAATAACAGGAAGCAATTCCCTTTTTATGGAACACAGTAAATCTATTTCAAAGGATGAGTTTTTAGACTGGATCTAAAGATAAGGTGTCCATAACAGGAAATGCTTTTCAAGGTTGATTTATACTAAGTAAAACATTAATCTTATAAAGATTGTATGAACTGCAGCACATATTACTAAGTTTGGACAGCATAATGTATTAACTTGTTATATTACACCAAAGAGCTAGGAAAAATAATCTTTTTACAGTAGTGATGATAACTGTGGTATTTGTTAAGGGTGTACAATGTGCCAAACACCATACTAAGCACTGGGGTAGATATAAATAACTAGATCTTATACCATCCCTATCCCCAAAAAGGCTCACACTCTGAGGGGGAGAGAAAACAGGGAGTGTATCCCCATTTTACAGATGAGGAAACTGAGGCACAGAGAAACTGTGACTTGCCCAAGGTCACACACACAGCAGGCAAGTTGCAGCGCCAATTTCCCTCTAACTGTATCCTCATGAAACTCCATGGAAGATGTTAAACAGATATAAGCCTTCAGAGCATGCAAGCCATACAGTTTATGGCCAACCTGTAATCTCAAAATGTGACAAAAATACTACACAGTAAATTGCCTAATGTATTATACTGTGCTTTCATGTACTTTAATTATGCAAGTATGTCATGTAATCCCATGTCCTAATTTATATCCTCTGCATGCTTTTCTGCTTCTAAGATTATCTTGTTTTCCTGCATAATGTCAAAGTCATGGCTCAAGTCATGCCATGCTAAAATAGACTAGTGCACGTGCAGAAACTGTGTGGGCAGTTTGAGGTCACAACGTAAGGTGCGGGACTGGTGCGTTAGCAGAAGGAAGTTTGTGGTCTTGCAGCTTTAAGATGATTAGGGAGTTGGAAGGGAGAACGGACACCGCAGGGGCAGCTGAGAAGATGTGTAGGGAACAAAATTGGATGTTGAAACAACAACCCCCGTTACCACCTTTTGGTAAACAATGGAGAAAAAGACTGTTGCTGCTGCTGGTATCTTATTTCTGTTCCCTACTAATGGGTGTTACAGAGAAGCTAGAAATACATCTGTCTACATTTAAATAGGTAGAAATAAAGATATATGCATGCATGTATGTATATTTCTATATAAATGTATGCATACATATCTGCAAACTTTCATTCATTCAATTGTATTTACTGAGCGCTTACTGTGCACAGAGCACTGTATTAAGCGCTTGGAAAGTACAATTCGGCAACAGAGACAATCCCTACCCAACAATGGGCTCACAGTTTAGAAGGGGGAGACAGACAACAAAACAAGTAGACAAACATATGTATGAATATATAAATTAGTTATATTACACGATACTACTTTTACTGCATGGTTGAATATAATTCATTGCATGTCACTGTGTTGAATTGTTTTTGGAAAGTTAGATGGGAATAAGTCAATGTTTATGCTACTTGGGACAAAACTCAAAAATAAATACAGAACAACACAATTGTGAAGATATTTAGACTAATAGAGGATTCATGATGACCTTGTCTATGGGTTTAAGACTTCAAAATGCCCCTTGAAAGGTAAAAAATTCTCAAAAGCTCTGTATTTTCAGCTTTAATGTATGGAGTTAAAATATCAATCAATCTGTGGTATTTACTGAGTTCTTACTGTGTGCAGAGCACTGTATTAAATGCTTGGGAAAGTACAACAGGTGGCAGACAAGATTCCTGCCCACAGTATTCTTACAGTTTACAGGGAGAGACAGACAGTAAAATAGATCAGAGATAAGGGAAATAGAAGAGTATAAGAATATTTTCATAAGTATTGTGAGACTGGGGTGAGGTAATTGAGGTAATCTCACCAAACTTTATCCATACAATATTCACGTACTAATTTTCTGCATACCATCTGAGCTTGATAAATGTGGTTAATGATGAACTTCTCCTAAACAACGTTTCATCTAAAACAAATTTTAAATAAGCCATTCTAATATTACATCTTTTCCTCTTTTCAATATCCTTCTGTGATTTAAAATTGAACCCAACAAACTGCCTATGCTAACCCAGTGGCTAACTAGGGTTTATCATGCCTGGAAATGCAAATAAAGAAACTGAATACCTACTCTGAATTCCAGGGCTATTTAGGGGAGCAAAGGGTGACCAATCATTCAATTCCATAGACTGGTGGACCATTTCCAACAGGACGTTTCAAGCAAAGAAGCTCAGCTCTGTTGCCCCTCAGTGTTGCTATGCTTTGCATACTGATAATGAGACTGCAGGCTAGCAAACTACAGGCTGGTTTTGGCTATGGGGCAGAATTAAGGAGGTCGCCTCCGCTGGGCTGTAAGTACACTCTCTTGTGATTTATTGGGTTTAAAGACTTAGAGCCAGCTGCTCCCATCTTCCCCAAATCTCTGGTTCTATCCATGTGGAGTGATATACCTCTCCAGGGCAAAAGTCTAGCCAGAGGCTTCTGGTTGCCCATAATACTAGCATTCATCCAATTACTGTAAGATCCTTGTGAGCAGGGAACATATCAGCCAACTCTGTTATATTATACTTTCCCAATCACTTAGTGCAGAGCACAAAAAGCAATGAACAAGTATGATTAATTAATATAAATATTTGCCTTTCGCATGGCGGGGGGCGGGGGGTGTCCCTTAAACTGATACTCCTTCTAAAGACTTTTATAAATTTCTCCATCCCTGCTTAAGGCCAGTTATTAAACTCTAGGCTTACAGATTCCAGGCTCAGTCATTTGAATCAATGCAAACACACTTTCCTTAGAGAAAGCAATTAATTTTTCTAACCTTATTATTCAAAACATAAAAGGATTTCCCTCAAACAGAGATTTGACAAGTGCAGACTTGACAAATACAGAATATTGTTATATTTTTCCCATAAAGTTAAGATTAGGAGGAAGAGGTTAGTCTATGGAATGCAGGGTGAGCCCACTGTTGGGTAGGGACTGTCCCCAAATGTTGCCAATTTGTACTTCCCAAGCGCTTAGTACAGTGCTCTGCACATAGTAAGCGCTCAATAAATACGATTGATGATGATGATGATATAGTGGAAAGAACCTGATTCTGGGAGTCAGAGGACCTAGGTTCTAATTCCAGATCTGCCACTTGCCTTCTGTGTGACTTCGGGGAAGCCACTTCACTTCTCTGTTCCTCAATTACCTCATCTGTAAAATGGAGATTAAGATGTGAGCCCCATGTTACTATGTTCATTCATTCATTCAATCGTATTTATTGAGCACTTACTGTGTGCAGAGCACCGTACTAAGCGCTATGTTCCACCTGATTAGCTCATATCCAACTCAGCATTTAGTACAGTGCCTGGCATACAGTAAGCACTTAAATACTTTTAAAAAAACCAAACAACAAAACCTCACAAAACCTCACAAGTCAAGAGTTTTGAGTTCTAGTCCCACCTCTGTCATTTGCCTACTATGTGTCTTTCAGCAAATCTCTTAATTTCTGTGGGTCTATTTTTTCATCTGTAAACAGGAATAAAACAGTTCTTTTCCCTCTTTCTTAGAGACTGTGAGCTTCATGTGGGACAGGGACTGTGTCAGTTCTGATTATTCTGTATCTACCACAGTGTTTACTTCAGAGTATATGTTTAGTAAATGCCATTATTGTTAAATAAAATACTGTAATTTTATTATTGTTCATTATTCCAATATTTCAAATGTATGATACATCCTGTTTCCAACTGGTTAAGTATGTTTTTGAAAGGCAAATATTCCATAATTGTAGTTCTAATAAACTTTAAATAATATAGAGATCATCAATACTTCAAAGCCTCCTAAATGGTCCTCTGTTTCAAATTAAAATTACAGTTTGAAATCTAATTTTGGTAGATTATAATCTGAACCCACTAAGAAAAAAAGTACAGGCAACAATAGATAAAAGGAAAGCAAGTGGCCTAGCAGGTGAGTTAATACATTTTAAGATTAACAGTAACTTCTAGGTACATGGCAACAGAGGATAAGGAAGGTTACAATAGTTCTGTGATCAGTTCGCTAGAGTTAAAACAGGCACCTGGAAAACGAGTAGTACAAATTTGTCACCCACTAATTAGCTGACTTCTCTAAATTCCCAGTCCTGGAAAAACTTTTTATGTCTTTCTAGCTTCATTACCAGTAATCATAAAATAATTATCATTGGAGCGTAAGGTTTTTATGAATTTTATATGATTGCTTTTAAAATCAATGAAACCAGATTAAAAGAAAGGAACCGAACACCTGTAGTGTTGAACACTACTGAGTTGTACCAAGCACCTGCATTTTTTTTTTTTATTAACGTGTAGGACTAACTTAGCCAAAGCAAGAAGTGTAGTATAGTGGAAAGAGCACAGGCCTGGGGGTCTGAGCACCTGGGTTCTAATTCTGGCTCCACCACTGTCTTGGGCAAGTTGCTTAACTTTCCTGGGCCTCAGTTCTCTCATCTGCAAAATGGGGACTCAATACCTGTTCTCCCTCCTACTTTGACGGTGAGCCCCATGTGGACCAGGTTATCTTGGATCTACCCCAGTGCTTAGTACACTGCTTGACACATAGTAAGCACTTAACAAATGTGACAATTATTATTGATTATTAAAGGGCTAATTCTGTATCCTAGGTCATGACTCAGCAGGCAGATGCCTTGATAGCTGCTGTTGTTGGCCATGCTAGCTAGTTTTCAGGACTTGTGCTGGGCCTGTCCAATTGAAGGAATGCGCTCCAAACCCTTCACCACTAATGGCAGAGCCCCAGCTGGCATTGCCATTATTGGAACCAGACATCTTGACTCCCAGAACAATACTCTATCCACTGGACCAACAGCAGAACTATAAGATGGAAAGTCCATGTCAAATACTTGAATGAAAGATCCTGTGGGCAGGGATGACACCTACCAACTCCATCATATAGTCCTCTCCCAACTGCTTAGTACAGTGCTTCGCACATGATAAATGCTCAATTAATAATACCACTGATTGCTTATCTTTACTCCTCTTCTTACATCTTTGCCCCCTGCTTACTTTATTTAACCTCCCCTCCCAGTCTTACAGCAGTTATGTACAGGTGAATCAATATATTTTATTTATTATTATTACGCAATTTTATTTATATTAATGTTTGTCTCCCCTTCTAGACTGCAAACTCATTGATTGCAAACTCATTGTGGGCAGGGAATGTATCTGTTAACTGCACTCCGCCAAGTGCTTAGTACAGTACTCTGCACCAAGTGCTTAATAAATACAATTGACTGTGACAAAAACGGATAGAGGGACCGTCTCTATATGTTGCCAATTTGTACATCCCAAGCACTTAGTACAGTGCTCTGCATACAGTAAGCGCTCAATAAATATGATTGAATGAATGAATGAATGAGATTTGTACATATTTATTCTATTTATTATCTTTTGTTAATGTTTTGTTTTGTTGTCTGTCTCCCCCTTCCAGACTGTGAGCCCGCTGTTGGGTAGGGACCATCTCTATATGTTGCCAACTTGTACTTCCCAAGCACTTAGTACAGTGCTCTGCACACAGTAAGCACTCAATAAATATGATTGATTGATTGATTTGGTTCTTGCCCTGAGTGGGAGAGGGAATGTATTCTCTCCTTCCTTCTAATTTTGCTGTTTAGATGCACCTTATGTGGACTGAAGATGGCATAACCTTACCCTATTCCTAGGCCCAAACTGAAAGCATAATCTTACCCTATTCCAAGGCCCAAACTGAAACTCTGTATTTTACTTGGCTGATTTTTAAAGTTGGAAATTATTCTTATTTTTGAAATTTTTATTGAATGTTTCTTTAAAGTGCTAGAACTTGAAGCATTTGGTATGCATTTTATGCTGAATTAATTTGAAACTAAAGAAATACTTCATAGGATTAATTATTGTCTCAAAAATGTTTTCAGAAAAAAACTATTCTTTTACACATAGGTGATTTTCAGAAAAGATTCATTTATTAGCAGTCACCCTTGAACTGAGTTTTAAAATAGCATCATTCACCACTGAAATTTGATTTGTTGTAATGAAAACATTTTCAACAGTTAATTCAGTCACTAGTACTTAGAGAAATGTGGAAAGATTCTGGGTCATTTTAAGTTAATACCTTCTAAAATTTAAAAGCTGAGCAAAATTAATTGGTTTCTCCACAGTAAAAGTGTTTGAGCAAACTCTTCCAAACTGCAAAGAAATGGCACCTAGCAAAATGTTCAAACTTGGCACATGCAAAACAGAGACTGAAAAACCCAATAATAATCTCAATTGTTCTCTAATTTGAAGGGTTTAAATTCAAGTCTGCAGTAATGTGTGGGACAAAGATGTTGTGAAAACATACAAATCATGTTCTAACCTTGCTCCCTTGCATTTAGAAGTCTGTCAAAAGAAGGGAAGATTGAGCAAACTGTGCTTAATTCTCAAGATCTAAATGATTACGGAAGAAAGTTTTCGGCACCCATCATAGAAAATGAAAATTTAATGCAGGGAAAAATATTGGAGTGAAAATTGTTCCATTTATATTTTCAGCTGCGGCATTGGGAAGAAAAACGAGTAACTTTAACAATCTTCCTTACAATTTAAATTGAAATATGAGACAAAAGTGATTACAATCCTATTCCTTGGTGTAAGCCAACTGAGGCTTACACATCTGGATAAATGAAAGTGAGGTAATGCACATTAGAGCACTGCTACTTTGTTCAATAAGAGAGACCAATCCTGAAAAGGAGAGTTTAAGGATCAGTAAAGGTCAAGTAACTTTGGCCTCTTCTTAGTTTCCACATTTCAGATGACACTGAGAACCAATGGATAGGTACCATGTCAAAGGTTCTTCACACCAGGGGCACTCAGTAAATTCTGCTGAATGAATGGATAAAAGATTGGATGGTATTACTTAATAAACCTTCAAAATCCCTTTCTTCTGTATAGCATCTGTCACCATTGTTGTTCTGTAATCCAGCATTACAATGGTGGCCCTGTTTTGAAAATTAAACACTATTAGTGACTTCATAACTGGACAACCTCAACAAAGAAAAAAAATCCCATTTAGAGACCACTGCACTACTGGAATTATGTTAAACTGTCTTGAAGGAATGGAAAGTTCAGTCAATCAATTAATGGTATTTATTGAGTGCTGTGTGTCAAGCACTGTTATCATACAGCAATCAGATTGCTAATATTCTAGTTTGTTTCATTACAAATATACTAACCTCTTAGGAATGAGAGGGAACTGCTGAAAATTGTCTAATAAAATTGCCTAATACTGAATCTATTTATTGATGGTTTGATAGGAATTGGACAGGGTGATGTCACTAAAAATAATTTGATCCATTTTTATGTAGTACATTCCCAGTATTGGCCTTTCCTCACATTTCAAGTCAAATACACATTATTTCAATGGAGGGCACTGTTTGAATCATAATTTGCAAAGAGAATATAAGACATTAAGATCTTCCTAACCATGGCCTACAGACCCGTTTCTTAGAAACACAGCTTAACAGAAGTGTAATCACTGTGCCTTTTAATCTGTCACAATGAAAATGTTGCGAAAAAGTGCAGCAGCAGATTATTAAAGAATGAGTAATACCTGCTGACCTGGCAGAATATCAAAAACCTTGGCTTAATGTTAACTACTCTAAAAGAACTTAAAAAAAGTTAAGCATGTTTGCAAGGAAAGAATAATGCATTTCCCCCAAACAAGTAAAAGGACAATGCCAAAAGGGCACTGAACATAAAAAAGGATTGAAGGATATCCACCATTGAAACACAGAAGTAGCATTTCTTAAATATCAATGATATTGAATAATGCTTTTATAAAATCTGAAAAAATTGCAAAAGATTGCTTTTCTGAAATAAGGCACCAAGATATCCTTAAAATATTCACTGGAAATATCCCTGGCATATTACCAATTCATGGATTCATCATGCTGACTAAAGGCTTATGGATTTATCAAATTGAATGTGGTATGTTCAAAACAAAAGGAAATACTTCATTACATGAAGGGTTTAGGTAAGCATATGGAATTATTACAGAAAGTTACGCAGGTAGAAATATTAGCAGGTTCGATGGTTGTGGATATATTCGGGGAAGAAGGTTCATCATGTGTTCCTGGGGGGGACGTTAGGGATGTTAAATAGTACATCTCTAATCAGTAGCCTGGATATCAAGTAGGGCAACCATCTCATGGTTCCCCAAAGTATCCTTTCAATGGCTGGAACCAGTACTGGGCTGGATGGACCACTGGCCTGACCTGGTAATATCAATTCTTATGTACAGAGAAAGACTGTAAAACAAATTCAAGATTGATGACTAACCCATTTTATTCTACGCAGAGTTCAGATGGAAACATTTTATGATCTTACATTGAGACCAACAGCCTTCTCTGTCAAGGCCACGAGTACTGTATGCATGGATGGCAATCTCCTTTCAGTCCTTCCAGGTAAACAAAGCTAGTGGTTAGTTTAAAACCAGCCTGTAAGAAAGCATAAAACAACAATGTGGGGGGAAAAAAAAGCAGAGTGGTGCAATAAGCAAGAAACTACACCATGATTGCCTTAGTAATTTTCTGCAAAACAAGAATTTATGCTAATTTTTCTTTTTTAAATAACCCATGGAAAATACTAAGGAAAGTAATTACTCAAGTAAATGAAATGTCTTTGGTTAGATTAAAAATCAGCACTCTACAAGATTACGGTGTTTCATTTTGTGACACGTAATCTTACTGCTTCAAGACTGAGTCCATTTCATTTACTTCCTTTTGATTTCTTTTGAGCGTTTAAATCGCTGAAATCTAAAAAGAAAATTTTAAAAATATTTTAAATTGTTTTTGTGTAATTGGTGTGGGAGGAAAGAATGCAATTTCCTTGGTGAACTTTATTTTTTAATTACCAGTACATTTTTGAGTCAGTGGAGTACAATCAAAATTCGGTAGTGACTAGTCATCAGCAAGTACAAAAACTAATTTTAAAAAATAAAAAGTAAAGAGATAACTGATTTAACTCAATTTATGGGTATTCAACTATAATCATCAGTGAAAGAGATGTCTTTCTATGTCCCAGCATCTTTCTTCTCTTACTCTCCACTGCTGCTAAACAGGCTTATCCATCTGCCAAGGGCTAACTTGAATGAAGCCAAAGATTGTGCATTCCTTGAGGGCAGGAATTGTGTTTACCTACTCTACTGTATGCTCCAAAGTTCTTAGTAACAGTTCTATGAATACAGCTAGTATTCAATAAATACCCATTGACTGCTTGACTTTTGGCCCCCTAAAATTAATGGTCAATAACACCTACTGAGTATTGTGGACAAAGCTGTTGTGGACAGAATCTCTCGTGGATTTTAAGGTTGTGCATCTTAAACTGCCTCACTCTTCTGGGCTCTGGATTTTACGCACAATGATCCTACAATCATCTGAGCAGAGCAGGCATGAACCTACATCTCTCACACTCAGCCAGCAGTTCCTGCTAAGAGTGTAGTTTCTGGACTGGTGGAGTGGCTGAGTACCTACACATTTTGCTGCTCAGAGCTTTTCTTTAATTAAGTGGTGGAGGCTGAAATAGATAAAGGAATATCCTGCCATGAATAGACTGGTGGATAAAGTAATTTTAGGGGAGGGAGAATGGTTTGGAATTTTATTTCCCTTTATTAAAGAACAGCTTTCCTGTTCTTCTTTTGAAGTGCTACAAGCTATGTGATTACATATATCAGAAGGGGACTAGGTTGGCACACTTCAAATACCAACTGGAAAACCCCCAATGATAGTTTTATTTACCAAGAAATTCAATCTATTTCAGAAATAATGGCATTTCATAAAGTGAAGTTCCTTCAGTTAAAAATGTCAAAGCACAGATTTCTTGCGCTAATAGATTTTCCTTCTGTATTTATAAAATACTAAACTATTAAACTATTAAATAAACATTCATTATGTAAGAACTTAGGCAAAAGAGGCTTTTGCAATACCTCTACCAAAGGAAAAGTTTCAATTAACACAGCATATTAACTTTAATTTTCTTAAAATGCAAAGAAGGTTACTGAATGCATATAACATACAACTGACACAAGCCGGGACATCGAATGTTCATGGAATATAGTTTTGGTGACATTTTGGCACCACATAGCAAAATGACATTTCTGGTTTTCATCTCTGAAATCATGGTAGATTCCTGTGAGTTTGAGTTTCCCCTAGTTTGAAATGGGTTAATTCAGTTTTTCAGGAGCAAAGAAGTAAAAACAAGGAAATTTCATCAGTGGGTTCCGTGAATCTTTGCTCCACATAATCCCCATGAAACTAACCTTAAATTACCAGTAAATAATGGGCACTGTAACGTGTATTATCTATAAGAGTACTAGTTTTCAATACAAAATGATATGAAAACCATCTTCACTATCTCTACCTTTATTCCTCACTTTGGTATCTCAGTTTGTTTTCAGTATGTTTGTGTTCAGTATCAATAGCTTTCAGTTTTCACTACATTTTTGTTTTCAGTATGGTATGGTATATCAATAGCTTTTTGCTCAGTACAGCAAAAGTAGGATTAGACTTTAGATGTTAAAAATTCCCTTTTTAATCTCTACTGGGTTCCTCCCAAATCATCTGGCCCCTGCACAATTTCATCTTCACTGCCAACTACCTGGAATCAGCAACAGCAAAATACCTAACCCAATCATTTCACTGAACACAACCCAGATACATCTGAAAGGTACTCTTCTCTAGGAGGTATTTTCTCTGTGAAATCAATCATTCTATATATATTTGCAAGGCTAAAAGAGGCCCTCTTTTAATTTCATCAAATCTTTCCAATTTAATTCTATTTGCAAATAACGGAAGTCCAATCCAGTTTTTTTCTCCCAGCCTCAAGTTTTGGGGGAGTCTTGATTTTAAATACTATAAATCCATTCTTATTACCTTGAAGCAACTCTCTCCTCTCACATTCCCAACATCATTTGGAAGAACAGTAAAAAGATATGACTGAAGGAACAACCCTAACAGGGAACACATGTACAAAGAGGTGAAATATGAAAAAAATAATAATGGCCAATCATCGCCCCTGAAATACGATCAAGAAAGCAAAACTGAAAAAAGACTTTCAACTAAAATCTGCCATCCTACCTTCTAACAACTGCTTTCTTTTCTTTACTAGAGCAACATCTTTGGCCAATACTCCCCAAGCCAATCCTGCTCAACCTTCCTCTCACTCAACACAGACGGATAATCACGAACCAAAAAAATAACAAGAAAGAAAGAGGGCCCATAAGCAAACTCCTTTTGAAGGACCATTTCTCAAGGCCTCTCAAAGTAACAATGGAAAATATCCAGGGTAATTAATGTCAAGGCAAAACGAGATAAAAGACTGCCCTGAAAGGAGAAACACTCACCAACTCAAATCCAAAAGCCTATTTTAGTTCTATGAAACCCATCTCCATTTCTTATACTTGTAGAATTTCAGAGTTTCTAGAGTGCAAAAGCACTTAGGTTACATGGTATATCTACTTGTAAAGTCTTCCATTTTCCAATATAGCCAATCTAGTTTCGCAAAAATCCTGCCACCAGCGTGAAGCAGAGTGGTTTAGTAGAAAGACTATGGGCCTGAGAGTTAGAGAACCTAGATTTTAATCCTGGCCTGCGGTGGGATCTTGGGTCAGTCACTGAACTTCTCTGTGACTTGGTTTCTTCATCTGTAAAATAGAGATTCAATACTTGTGCTCCCTCCAACTTAAAACTGTGAGCCCCATATGAGACAGGGACTTATTGCCAAACTGATTACCCTGCATCTAGCCCAGGATTTATTACAATGTTTGGCACATAGGAAGCATTTAACAAATATTATTATTATTATTGTTATATTGGTAAATTAGTATAAATCAGTATTTCTTTTTTGCTTCCCAAAGATCCTACAATATTGGGATGAAATCTACATTCATGCTTTCATTTTTTTAAAATAACAATTATTTTCTGCTTTCCACAAGGCCTAAAATTCAACACTTTCTTACAAACACAATACTAGGGAGCCTTTTACGTTTTATTCCTTACACGATATAACCAGAGATTAAATCAGGCAGTGTCTCACTGCTCTTTTCCTTCTTTTAGACCTTGCAAAGAGCTGTCTGGCTACTTGACTAACAATTTAGTGGGCAAGTATCAAATGACACCCATTTATCTTACCACCTATATTTTAGAAAGAAGGTGACCTGGTAAAATAATTTTGTGGGCCGGAACTTTTATACATGTCTCCGAGGTGGACGCCCCTCTTTCAAAACAACTGCCTTGTGAAATTTCTTCTCTAGATTGCATGCTCCTCTCTAGACTGTAAACTCCCTTTGGGTAGGGCACATGTCTCAAGATATTGCATTGTAATACAGTGCCCTGCACACAATAAGAGGTCAGTCAATACCACTGACTGATTGATTGTTACTTTCTCTCATCCCAGGGACACCTTTTCTCTCTGAGGACCTCAGGAAGATCTAGACCCTACTCGGGGAAACATGGTTTTAAAGCAATTTTAGGTCTTTAAATTCACCCAGTTTCAATCAACCTTAAGGCTGTTCCCTGATGAGCAACTACCAAACTTTATCAACGGGGAGGCGATCTGAAAGTTGGTTAATTCCAATCGATTCTTCCTATCCAGCTTTCATGTAACGGATCATTTGTTTGCTCTGATAATCATGATGATAGTCTAAATGATAGAAGTTATAGGTATCACTGAATTAGACAGATATATTTAACAATTAAATTACTCTATGTAACATTTCGAAATGCTTTATTTATTGATTCGCTATCCAGCCACTGTATTTGTACAAGAATAAGACCAAAACTTTCAGCCTACTGGGATGCTGAAAAAGCATACTGCATGCTTGCACATCAAATTATTTTATGAACATGTATCCTTTACTTCTATTTACATTTGGATACATACAGGTGAATACTTCCAGATTTCATTCATAGATTTCTGTCGTTCATGAGAAGCAATAATGCTCAAATACAACCGGATGGCTAAAATGCATTCCAAATATGCAACTCATATTAATGAAGTAGCCATATGCTTTAAATTTATATTACTATGAGGCAGGTCAAAATAAAACGGTAATTTAAAAAAAAACATTTAAAAGGCGATCAATTGTAATACTTTTGCTGGATACAAGAATGTTCATAAACATACATTATTGATCATAAGTAAAATATAGAAGTATAAACTAGGTATATATTTTATCTTTACCACAATAGAGAGACTGTGACCTCAGAACTCACCCTCCACACTCTACTAATACATTAAACACATCTTTCCTCTGAAATTACTACACTGTTGGTCAAAAAGGCCATCAATCAAATGGACAGCAAGAACATACCCCATTATGAAAAGCCATTTAAAATAGCAGATCGTAGAAAAGCTTACAACAATTTTGTCCTAGCAGTAACAAAATGTGCATATGATTTTGGTTAGTTTTATTTAATTTTATGGGTCAAGAGTGGTTTCAAACTCTGCATTTTTTGGAGATGATTTTCCCTTGTGAAAGACAGTGTTTTGACAGGAAAAGACAGACTTGAAGAAATGTAATTACTGAAAAACTTTTACTTTAAGCAGCGTACAGGGTTTCAAAACTCTATTGTACATGCAAGCTGGTTTGAAATGGGAAAACCATTTTTACTATAAAAATGCTTAAAAAACCATTTTGTCCTTTCTGAATCCCTAATCACTCCTCCTTCATTTTCAATAGATAAGTTATATAATAATTTTAAAAGGGATGATTATAACGTATATATGAAACAACTTCCCTGGATAGGTTCACTGTTTTGATCAAAAACTAAAAGGCTACTTCTCAACACCCCAATCTCTAATTCCTATTTCATTGGACATCCTGGAGAGTTATAAAATGCACAAATGTATAAATAGTTTACACTTACATATGTATTTATACATATATGCACCTAGATGTATAATGTGAATGTATATGTGAATTATGTAGAATGGAGACGAGTACCCCAAATCACTGGTTCCTTCTGATTAAAATCCATACATACCATTATAAATCAGCAGGACTCAGCCGATCTTAGGATGCATTTAAATGTTTTCAAGGTGGGGAGTTTAGACTAATATGCCCTTCTCCTCCCTCCCATCCCTCACTTTCCCAGTGAAAGAAGGCTGCTAGCTTGTCCTTCTGAATATCCCTAGTTCTTTACTTTCTAATAAATGACTAGAGATCTTGGTCACAGTTTAGGTATACTGTCCTCCGTCACCTCAGAGTGATCCTAGCAATTCTAGTACAGTGTTGGGCAGGGGAGTCCTGTCTAGTGTACTTGTAACCAGTCAACCACCACACAGACCAAGTATCAATGATAACACTGTATCACACTCTGAACTTCCACCAACAGGGAAGCTGGCATCAGTATGGGATCAATATGGGATCAATAAAGACAATTTACCTTCTCATTGCAGTTGCCTAGCCCAGTTCCACAAATTAACTTTTGGGAGATGACATGTGATCCTTTGCTACTTCTAATAGAAAAAAAACCCAGCAATATGCTTTCACAGACTCTGGATCCTACTAAAATACAAATATAAAACATGTTTTAAATCCATCCGTTGGAAAAATCTGATTTGAAAGTATTCTCTAACCTTCTTCGACGCAGATTCGCCGAGATCCTCCCAGTGATCCTACACAGACATGTGCATGCAAAAAAGCCAAGTCTACATAGCTACTGAAGCACATTCCACCACTCATTTGGCAGAAGTATACACCTGTTATTTATAAAAGATAAAGTGCATTATTATTAAATTAGAAAACTGACAGACTTTCTGCCTGGACTATATAGCTTTAAAATAAGAGGTGAGGATTTTAAAGTGAAATTCTCTCATGAGAATCAATGATTCAAGAGGTTCAACTGATTCTTCCAGCCTGTCCTTAAAATTTTATTTCTTTTTGGCCACGCTCTTTAGTGCAAATAAGCTTGTGTTTCTTCTAAGTTTAAGCGACATGGCAGTCTGGGGCTTTAATTATGGAAATATTTTCAAAATTTGGCAGAACTCAATATTCTTTTATATTACAGTGGCCCTTCTGCATATATGAAACATATTATTGCTGCTTTCAAAAGCTGGGAATTTTCTGCCAAGAAGGAACCCATTTCAAAATTTAGCCATCATGACTTTCATTATTACAGTTTGAGTTTGCGTCCTATTATACTTGAATCATGAGATGCATTAGATTTTTAAGGAAAACTATTGGTTTGGTTTTAGTGCGAATAAATGCAGCAGGTTATTAACTTGAATACTTATTTTTTGACCTTTTGGGACCCAGGTGCCCTTAAAAGGTTAATGTCTTCATGGCATAGATTTTACTGTTTTGAACTGCCCCACATTCACCTACGTTCTAAGTAAATAAACAATGACAGGTAAACATAAAAAGGGTTTTGATGCGCACAATTGTAGTTGCTTTATTTTATTAAAGACATGGCAATAAGTGCCTCAGTACCAAAGGCTGAATTGGAAGATTTTATTAGCCAATGGCTTGAGAATTCTGGGCACTGCATTTATTTTCAAAACCACGGCAAGCAGCTTCATCCATTTCCCAAAGCATTACTACTAACTATGGGGAAAAAAAAATGAGAAAAGGACACACATATGGCTCATGGCATGTACAGCACATTTAGTAGCCAGAGTACACAGAGGCTGTGATTCTTACAATGCATTGGTCAAACTGGCAGTTTTAAGGTGATAAAGGAATTGCTCTCCGTGAGGGAAGAAAAAAAAAATCTCCCATTGAAAAAAATACCCCATAAATTTGGTATTTAAAAACGTCAAATCCTAAAGTTAGGCCCAGGAATAAAACTATGGAATTTGACTCTTCCAAGAGCATTTGCATGAGTGCATTGATAGAGGTAGCCCAGATGTTGTCCAGCCAGCAGAAGCTTCCACACATGCAGAGTG
The DNA here is from genome assembly GCF_015852505.1 of Tachyglossus aculeatus. Classification (NCBI taxonomy): domain Eukaryota; kingdom Metazoa; phylum Chordata; class Mammalia; order Monotremata; family Tachyglossidae; genus Tachyglossus; species Tachyglossus aculeatus. The sequence goes on from NC_052070.1 coordinate 75,071,555, forward strand.
TTTCCAACAGTAGTACTGCCTTGGGGTTGGCAGATGACCAGCAGCCTTGAAGAAGCTCAGGGAGCAGCTGGAAGGACTGGGGAGAGAATTGGCTTGGAGGCAGAGGTCTCCCTGGGTCCTCCTGGTCAGGCTGGGGTGGAAGCCCACCAAGCTGGCCATCCCTGAGCTTCCTCTATTCAGGTGGTCCCTGGCTCTCTTTGTGCTCCTCTTCCCCAAGCTACGCTGGGTTGACTATCACTCTGGCTACCTCTTCCCCAGTGGCTGCTGTAATCTTTGTCCTTCAAGCCCATCCAGGGCTCCCCTTCACCCTCGATTGCTGCCTTGATGGGAAGCAACCGTTTGACCACTGCAAACAATTTGAGACGGGAAAATTTTCAGAAAGAACAGGAAGAAACTTCTATGGTGATAGGACAGTGCACGAATGAAGCATTCAGAGCTAGAGTTTCTGGCGGTTTGACAAGTGGATTTGTTACTATAGGCACTATGATGGGCAGCAACAGCAATCAGTAGTACAGTAATTCAAGTGTACACAACTCTTGATTCACAAAACAAACAACAATTACAACAACAAAAAAAACATACCAGTACTTCTTCTATTCACATTTACGAGTATAAAAAACCCCAGAGACCAAAATTCACCCCATTACTTCCATATGTGCCAGTACCCAAGTAATATTATTTTCGAACCTTCCACGGATTTATGAAGATTTAGAGGATCCACAAGTCATTACCATGAACTGCAATTCCTTTAGATTATACTAAGAAATAGTGGACTCAATAGTCCGTACGATGACCCCGTGTTTGACACACGGTTCACTGATGTTATCTTGAATGAACAGAAGCCAGTAAAATTGAATTTTGCTTTTTTGTTTTCCATTGGAATCCCAATATTTTACAGAACATGAATGCCACTTGGAATATCTTTGGTGCAAAACCATTTTTTGAAATGATCTCTGGATTATTTTTAATGTATCAAGCAAAGGCCACATTCCGGCCTCAAGCCATGCAAACAACTCCCACTGATGTCAATGAGAGCTGCTATTGGGGGACTGAAGGCAGTTGTTTGGCTCTTAAACATATGTGGTCTTAAACTCTGAGAACTGAGTAAAAACCAAGATGAAGGACAAAAATTTCATTCAGAGTAAAATGCAGCTGGCCAGATGAAATTTCAGAGACGATTTAAAAAAAAAAAAGGAGAGCTGGCCAGGGAATAAATGCCCACGGCCCAATTGCTTTGAAGAAAAAAAAAAAACCCAAAAATTACTACTTGGATGACAGAAGTTACTGCAGCATTCCTAAAAAAAGAAACTCTTTAAAAAAGTTAAATGGGCATTCCTGTTGTAAAATAAACCTATTACATGAGCACAGAGCACCTTGGAAAACTTGTACCAATTCCTTTTAAACATACCCAGTACTCATTTTAAGATATCCTTCTCCCCTAGACAGATCAACTTTAGTCTCAGTTTTGACAGAGGAAATACTTTCCCTGGAATTATAAGGCCTATGAAGCGTAAATTTAGAGAGTATACTGGAAGGGTTGACAGAGTCTTAACAACTGCAATGCAAAAGTGCTACTATAATGCATGTAGGTTTTGAGTGTGTGTGTATATAATCACTTATATGCGCCCGACACCTCCCCTCTCCCCAAAATATTCTCTAGGGCTATAAAAACATAAATTATCTTTTTGTTTGCCATATCACATCAATGATTATCTCACACTTGGGAGGAAAAAAAAAGCCTTGTAATCCCCAGATCAGCAAAAATTGCTCAACGACCAAGATTCTCACAGCAAAACTACTTGCTGGAGCCCAACTCACCACTGATACAAAAATAGCTTTTGAAATTCTGAAAAACCATTTAAAAATACCCATGTCGTGTTACATGGTATACCATGCAGCGATGAAACCTGGAATAATACTCTGACCTTCACTGCTCAGGATAACCCAACACGACGTCCCCCAGGCTTCCCTCCGGCACATGCGTGGTTACGATCAAATTATCTACTCACAAAACATTATTCCAACTTTCATCGGAGCATCTCATACCCCTGTAAATAAAGGTTTAAGTGGCTAACGGGATTTTTGCAGTTTAATCTCTCTTCAAATTCAGCAGCCAATCTATACCTGTGAAATTTCTCTCTAGGCCTTTGGAAGAGAGCACAGCTCTACGTAGAGCCGACTTCTGTTTTCACGATAAAAATCCCTCAGGATTGAGCTTGGCAGCTTTCGACTAAGTCTGGTCAGAAAACTTTCTTCCTGGGAAACCCATCGAGCGGAAATCCCCCACATCTCTCCGGACGAGGCCTGTACGTTCTCTCTGGATCGCGATAAAGTGCAACGCAAGGTTCACCTCTAGTATCTACGGGGCAGAATACCCCCTCTCCCCACAACCTCAGGCTGATGCGCGTTCGTCCCTAGTCTCGATCGGCTGAAACGGATGAAATCGTTTAGCTTTGGGGAGGCTGGTATTCCCAATGGGAATCGGTGAGCGATGGATCGGTGTGAAATGGAACGCGAGAATCCCCCCGCCGCCCCGGAAGTCGGATACTCTGGAGACGTGACCGATGACAAGACGAGGGGCCCAGAATTGGAAAAAATAAACCAACCAACCCCCCACCCCCACCCCGCCCACCCCGCTCTCTTCCCACCCTTCCACACTTCCCACCCCCGCCCAACTTCTTCGTGCGACGCCGGAGCCGTACTTTTCCGGCCCACTCCAGATTTCCGATCCCGCCCGCCGGGGAGGCCGGGCGGCCCGCTAGTCGAGGCCCTCTTGCTCTTCGCCGCTGTCCCCTCCGCCATCCATCCTCTTTTCTTTATGGCTGTCGTAAATCCTCCTCATCTCGTCTTCGTACTTGATAAAGTTTTCCCCGAACCGTGTCCACGCTTTGTAGGGCACCGTGATGGTGTTCCGGTAAGGCGGTCTGACCTCACTTACCTTGAGGAAGATGCCATACCTATTGGAGCCCACGTCAAAGTAGAACCTCTTGTTGTCTACCCTGAAAGAGGTCCCCTCGGGGAGCTCGGGGGGCTCGTCGCCGGCTCCCCTTCGCTCCTCCGCGTCCCCTTCGCCGTAGTCCTCGATCAGCTGGACCAAGGCGTCCCTGAACTCGATCATGCCCTGGGCGGGCAGGACGATGGTCTGCTCCTGGCCCAGCGCGTGGCCGAAGTAGCCGATGACCCCGGGCCCCCGGACGGCCGTCTGGCGGATCCTCAAGAAGCGGCCCCGCTGGTTCTCCTTCAGGTCCAGGTAATACCTCCGGTTGTCCCTCTCGATGGAGTCCGTCTTGAGGACGCTGTGCGGGTGGTCCTCGGAGGCCGGGGAGGCCGGGGGCGGGGACGGGGCCGGGGGCTGGTCCTGGGCCCGCTCCGGGGCCGAGGTCGAGGCCGGGGCCGGCCTCCGCGGCCGCCGCCGCCGCAGCAGCATCCCCCCGTCCGGCTCCCGGCCGTCGCCCGGCTCGGCCCGGTGGCCCTTGAGGCCCAGGTGGGCGTAGTGCTCGATGAAGTCCCCCAGGCAGTCCTTCAGCTCGGCCGCCACCGACAGGGACAGGGTCAGCTTGCTCTTGCGGATGTTGTCCTGCCGGCCCCTCCCGATCCACACCTCGGCGATCTTCAGGAAGCGGCCTCGGGAGCTCTGCTTCACGTCCAGGTAGAACCTCTTCTTCTGGATGTCCACCCGCTTGGAGGCCAGCTCCTGGATGTCCGCCGCGCCCGGGCAGGCCGAGCCCGAGCCCGAGTAGGGAGGGTACGGGCCCGCCGCGGCCGGCGGAGGCGGCTGCGGGGCCTGGGAATAGATGCTGCTCCGGCTTAGGCCGGAGCCGCCCACGCTCCTCCCGCCGCCGCCTCCTCCTCCTCCTCGACCCGCTCGCTCCATCTTCAGCTGCAAGATACATCCCGGGGAGGAGGAGGGAAAAAACAAATCACGGGCGGGGGGCGCCTTCTCCCCCGACCCCCACCCCGCCTCCCCGGGGCCCGCCCGCACCCGGCCTCCCTCCCTCCCTCCCCGCCCTCCACCCTGCCCGCCTTCCCGGGGCCCTCCCCGGCCCACCCCGACGGACCCAGAGCGGACACTCACATCAGCTCCGCCATCACCGTTGATGCCGATGCCCTTCACCGCCGCCGCCGCCGCCGCCGCCGCCAGCTCCCGGACCCTCCGCCTCCCGCCGCCGCCTCCTCCTCCTCCTCCTCCCCCGCCGCCGCCGCTCGTTCTCCCCCCCGCTGGACTGGCCGGGCAGGGGCATCGCCCGGGGCTCCCCCCGCCGCCGCCCCGGACCGTGACACCCGGGGGGCGGGGACCGGGGAGACGGACGAGACGGGGAGAGGGGTGGGCGGGGGGACCCCCGCCGACCCCGCCTCCCCGCGCGCGGCCCGGCCCGGCCCCCGGGGACCGAGCGGCCGACCCGCAGCGCCGGACCCCGCGGCGGGGCGGGGCGGGCGCGGAGTGGCGCGGAGCGCCGCGGACGAGGAGGAGAACCGGGGCTGGGGAGGGAGGGATCCGTCCTCACTTGGCTTCTCCCTTGGCTTCGCTTGCTCTGCACAGCGTGGCTCAATGGAAAGAGCACGCACTTTGGAGTCAGAGGTCATGGGTTCAAATCCCGACTCTGCCAATTGTCAGCTGTGTGATTTTGGGCCAGTCACTTCACTTTCTTTTAGACTGTGAGCCCACTGTTGGGTAGGGACTGTCTCTATAGGTTGCCAACTTGTACTTCCCAAGCGCTTAGTGCAGTGCTCTGCACGCAGTAAGCGCTCAATAAATACGATTGATTGATTGATTGATTCTCCCGGCCGCCCGCCAATCCCGGCTCCGGAGGCGGGCGCTCCGCAGAAACTACATTTCCCGGCGGCCGAGGGCAGGAACTCCGAGCGTGCGCGCGCGCGCGCGCCCGCAGGCAGGCCTGCGCGGCGGGAAGAAGGAGGATTGGGATCGGGATCGGCCGTCTGCGCGGGCAGCCGGTGATGCCCGGCCCGGCGCCGCGGCGGGCGGGACCAGAGCGGCCGGCCGCTGCACGACAAACCCTGGGGGTCGGCGGGAGGGACAGCCCCCGGCCTCCGTCCGCAGACCCCAGCGCCCCGAAGGTAGGTAGGTAGGCCGGCCGGATGGCGGGCAGGAGGGTGGGCAGGGCCGGGTACCTCGGGGCACCTCGGCCCGCCGGCCGCAAGTCATCGTCATCATCATCATCATCAATCGTATTTATTGAGCGCTTACTATGTGCAGAGCACTGTACTAAGCGCTTGGGAAGTACAAATTGGCAACATATAGAGACAGTCCCTACCCAACAGTGGGCTCACAGTCTAAAAGGGGGAGACAGAACAAAACCAAACATACTAACAAAATACAATGAATAGGATAGATATGTACAAGTAAAATAAATAAATAAATAGAGTAATAAATAAGTACAAACATATATACAGGTGCTGTGGGGAAGGGAAGGAGGTAAAATGGGGGGGATGGAGAGGGGGACGAGGGGGAGAGGAAGGAAGGGGCTCAGTCTGGGAAGGCCTCCCGGAGGAGGTGAGCTCTCAGCAGGGCCTTGAAGGCAGGAAGAGAGCTAGCTTGGCGGATGGGCAGAGGGAGGGCATTCCAGGCCCGGGGGATGACGTGGGCCGGGGGACGATGGCGGGACAGGGGAGCCGAGCCCGGGCGATTGATTGATTGATTATTACTCTATTTATTTATTTTACTTGTACATATCTATTCCATTTATTTTATTTTGTTAGTATGTTTGGTTTTGTTCTCTGTCTCCCCCTTTTAGACTGTGAGCCCACTGTTGGGTAGGGACTGTCTCTATATGTTGCCGATTTGTACTTCCCAAGCGCTTAGTACAGTGTTCTGTCCATAGTAAGCGCTCAATAAATACGATTGATGATGATGATGATGATGATGATTGATCTGGGCGGGAAAATCCAGAGCAAGGTACAGTTACAGTTGGCACCCACAGACTGCGATTGGCGTGTCATCAAGAGAAGCAAGCGTGGCTCAGTGGGAAGAGCACGGGCTTTGGAGGCAGAGGTCATGGGTTCAAACCCCGGTTCCTCCAATTGTCATTCATTCAGTCGTATTTATTGAGCGCTTGCTGTGTGCAGAGCGCTGTACTAAGCGCTTGGGAAGTACAAGTTGGCAACATACAGAGACGGTCCCTACCCAACAGTGGGCTCACAGTCTAGAAGGGGGAGACAGACAACAAAACAAAACATATTAACAAAATAAAATAAATAGAATAAATATGTACGAATAAAGTAAATAAATAGAGTAATAATAATAATAATGATGGCATTTGTTAAGCGCTTACTATGTGCAAAGCACTGTGCTAAGCGCTGGGGGGGATACAATGTGATCAAGTTGTCCCACGTGGGGCTCACAGTCTTAATCCCCATTTTTACAAACGAGGGAACTGAGGCTCAGAGAAGTTAAGTGACTTGCCTAAGGTCACACGGCAGACTTGTGGTGGAGGCGGGATTCGAACCCACGACCTCCGAGTCCAAAGCCCGGGCTGTTTCCACTGAGCCACGTACAAACATATATACAGGTGCTGTTGGGAGGGGAAGGAGGTAAGGTGGGGGGGATGGGGAGGAGGGAGAGAGGAAGGAGGGGGCTCAGTCTGGGAAGGCCTCCTGGAGGAGGTGAGCTCCCAGTAGGGCTTTGTAGTCAGCTGTGTGACTTTGGGCAAGTCACTTCACCTCTCTGGGCCTCAGTGACCTCATCTGTAAAATGGGGATGAAGACTGTGAGCCCCTCGTGGGTCAACCTGATCACCCTGTAACCTCCCCAGCGCTTAGAACAGTGCTTTGTACATAGTAAGCGCTTAATAAATGCCATCATTATTATTATTATCAAGCAAACCAAGGTATTTAGCCATCGTCAGTGCTGTTTACTGAGCGCTTACTACGTGCAGAGCACCGTATTAAGCTTTTGGGAAAGTCCAGTACAATAGCTCTAATTCTATTTAACTCTTCAGTGGAAAGAACCCGGGCTCCGACTCCGCCACTTGTCAGCCGTGTGACTTTGGGCAATCACTTATTTTCTGTGTGCCTCAGTTCTCTCATCTGGGGATTAAGACAGTGAGCCCCACGTGGGACAGGAACTATGCCTAACCCGATTCTCTCGGCGCTACTCTAGTAGTTAGAACAGTGCTTGACACATAGTAAATGCTGAACAGATACCATTTTTAAAAAAAGAAAACAAAATCTTACAGTCCAGAGGTGGAGGCAGATAGTAATTATTTATTTATGATATACAATTTAAAGATGTGTACATAAAGCACCATTGGGTTGAGGGTGGGGCAGATATCAGATGTACAGAGGTCACGGATCCAAGTGCATAGATGATGCAGAAGGGAGAGGGTGTGCAGTAATTATGGTATTTGTTAAGCTCTTAACTATGTTCCAAGCACTGATCTAAGCAATGGGGTAGATACAAGGTAATCAGGTAGTCCCACGTGGGGTTCACAGTCTTCATCCCCATTTTACAGATGGAGTAACTGAGGTACAGAGAAGTTAAGTGACTTGCCCAAGGTCACAGCAGACAAGTGACGGAGCGGGATTAGGTATATAACAGAGTTGGTAGACATGATCCCTGCCGTCGAGGAACCGGCAGTCTGTTGGGGGTGACAGATGATAAAAGAAATTACAATTAGGGAAAGGTTCTGAGTGTAAGGATATGTAAATAAGCACATATTCCCTGCCTTGAGGTTTACACTTTAATGGGGGTGGGAGGGACAAAGTACAATTTATGGATAGTGACAGTGTAAGAAGAGAAGTACAAGCAAGCAGTACAAGCACTTAGATTGTGAGCCCCGCATGAAAGAGGAACTGTGTCCAACCTAATTAATCTATATCTACCCCAGTACTTAGAACAGTGTTTGACACATAGAAAGTAGTTAACTATGTTCCAAGCACTGATCTAAGCACTGGGGTAGATACAAGGTAATCAGGTAGTCCCACGTGGGGTTCACAGTCTTCATCCCCATTTTACGGATGGAGTAACTGAGGTACAGAGAAGTTAAGTGACTTGCCCAAGGTCACAGCAGACAAGTGACGGAGCGGGATTAGGTATATAACAGAGTTGGTAGACATGATCCCTGCCATCGAGGAACCGGCAGTCTGTTGGGGTTGACAGATGATAAAAGAAATTACAATTAGGGAAAGGTTCCGAGTGTAAGGATATGTAAATAAGCACATATTCCCTGCCTTGAGGTTTACACTTTAATGGGGGTGGGAGGGACAAAGTACAATTTATGGATAGTGACAGTGTAAGAAGAGAAGTACAAGCAAGCAGTACAAGCACTTAGATTGTGAGCCCCGCATGAAAGAGGAACTGTGTCCAACCTAATTAATCTATATCTACCCCAGTGCTTAGAACAGTGTTTGACACATAGAAAGTAGTTAACAAATACCATTAAAAAATCACAGTGAATCAGCTGAAATAGTAAAATGTACAGATGATAAATACAGAACTCTAAAAATGCATTTCTGTACAAATGGTAAGGCACCTTAGGCAAATACAAAAGTGTCCAGGGTGGTGGTTGGTTTGACATAGCTAGGCCATTTGTGAATTAACTGGGGAAGGCTTCTTTGAAGAGGTAGGATTTTAGATGAACTTTAAAGATGAGAGAAAATTGTAATAGGGTGGTTTTTGGGGGAAGAGACTTCCAGGATGGGGGACTGTATGAGCTAGGGATTGGAAGTGGGACTAGAGAGCAAGGTACAGTAAGATGCAGAGGTCGGGAAGAGGGAGTTGGGAAGGAATGGACAAAGAGAGCCAATGTGGAAGACAGAATGATGAAGATCCTTGAAGATAGCATAAGGAGTTTCTGCTTGTTGTGGAGGAGATGGGTGTCCATTGAGGATGGAAGCTAGATCAGAGGGGGTCAAGGAGAGAATTGGAGGAGAGGAACTTGAGACAGTGGGTGTAGATAACTTGCACAAGAAATTTGGAGAGGAACTGTAGGAGGAAGCCCTGAGACTGAGCCCCCTCCTTCCTCTCCCCATACTCCCCATCCCCCCCACCTTACCTCCTTCTCCCCACAGCACGTGAATATATGTGTATATGTTTGTATGTATTTATTATTCTATTTATATTACTTGTACATATTTATTCTATTTTTTTATTTGGTTTATATGTTTTGTTTTGTTGTCTGTCTCCCCCTTCTAGACTGTGAGCCCGCTGTTGGGTAGGGACCATCTCTATATGTTGCCAACTTGTACTTCCCAAGCGCTTAGTACAGTGCTCTGCAAACAGTAAGCACCCAATAAATATGATTGAATGAATGAATGAGGAAGATGGGGAAATAACTGGAGGGAGCCGTGGGGTCAAAGGAGGGTTATTTTAAGATAGGGGAGAGGGGAGACATGGGCTCGTTTGAAAGCAGTGGGAAGAATCAATTGGAGAGCAAACAGTTGAAGAAGGTGGTCCAGGAGGGAAGAAGGGAGGAGGCAAGTGCTTTGAGAAAGCTGGAAGGGATGCATTCAGATGCGTATGTGGAGGCAGTGGATTTTGAGAGGAGGCAGGAGATTTCCTCTGGAGATACTCCTTGGAAAGATGGGAGAGTTGAAGACGGGGCAGGAGGAGGGCTGGGACTGGAGAAGAGCAGGAGGGGTTTTAGGGAGACCATGCCTGATAGTTTCAGTTTTCTCAATCAAGTATGTGGCCAGGTTATTAAGGGCAAGAGATGGAGGAGATGAAGGGGCAGGAAGTTTGAGAGGAAGTTAAACACCTGGAACAGTTGGTGAGGGTAGTGGACGTGGGTGTCAATAAGGATGGAGAAAAATTTTGCCGGACAGAGGCAAAGCACACAAGGATAAACTTGAAGTGGGTGAGGTTGGCCTGATATCTAGATTTCTGCCAGGAGTGCACTTTTGCTCATGCACAGGAATGAAGGAAGTGGGCTTTGGAGATCATCCATGGCTATGGGTTAGTGGTACGAGATGGATGAAGGGGTAGGGGAGCGAGTGAGTTGAGTTCAGTTGAGAAGATGGTGTTAAGGCTGTCAGTTTGGTCATCAAGGGGAAGGTAGTTTGGGTATGGAGGCTAAATGGCGCAATGTTGACTTGAGGAAGTTGGATGGGGTCAAAAGATAGGTCACAGTGTTCCCAGAATCTAGGAAATGCGGAATTGTAGATTAGATGAGTGACTGGGGCTGGAGAGCTAGATTTGGGAGTCATATGCATAATCATTCAATCAGTGGTGTTTATTGAGCATTTACCTACAGCAGAGTACTAACTGCTTGGGAGACTACAACGTAACAGAATTGGTAGACATGTTCTCTACCCACAATGAGCTTAGTCTAGAGGGGGAGATGGACATTAATATAAATAAGTAAATTATGGGTATGTGCATAACTGTTGTGGGCCTGAGGGAGGGGTGACTAAAGTGTGCAAATCCAAGCGCAAAGGCATTGCAGTAGGGAGTGGGAGAAGAGGAAATGAGAGCTTAGTCTGGGAAGGCCTTTTGAAGGTGTTGTACTTTCAATAAGGTTTTGAAGATGAGTGATTGTCTGTTGGATAATAATAATGATAGCATTTATTAAGTGCTTACTATGTGCAAAGCACTGTTCTAAGCACTGGGGAGGTTACAAGGTGATTAGGTTATCCCACGGGGGGCTCACAGTCTTAATCCTCATTTTACAGATGAGGTAACTGAGGCACAGAGAAGTGAAATGACTCGCCTGAAGTCACATGGCTGACAATTGGCGGAGCTGGATTTTGAACCCATGACCTCTGACTCCAAAGCCCGTGCTCTTTCCACTGATCCGGAAGATGGAGGGCATTCCAGGCCAGAGGCATGATGTGGGCAAGAGGTTAGTGGTGAGATAAGATTGAGGTACAGCGAATAGGTTGGCATTTGAGAAGCGAAGTGTTTGGGCTGGATCATAAGCACTTAGACCAGTGCTTTGCACATAGTAAGTGCTTAATAAATGCCATCATTATTATTATTATTATTATTATTATAGTAGGAAATCAGGGAGGTAAGGTGGCATGGGCCAAGGTGATTGAGTGCTTTAAAGCTGATGGTAAGGTGTTTGATGCAGTGGTGCATGGGCAGACATTGGAGGTTCGTAAGGAGTAGGGAAACGGACTGAACATTTCTGTAGAGAATGATCCGGGCAGCAGAGTGAAGTGTGGCCTGGAGTGGGGAGAGGCAGGAGGCAAGGAGGTCAGCAAGGAGGCTGATACAGTAATCGAGGCAGGGTAAAATAAATGATTAGATTAACATGGTAGCAGGTTGGGTGGAGAGGAAAGGGTGGATTTTAGTGATGTTGTCAAGGTTGAACCAAGAGGATTTAGTGATTGACTATGTGGGTTGAATGTGAGAGAGGAGTCGAGGATAACACCAAGGTTATGGACTTGTTCATTCAATTGTATTTATTGAGCACTTACTGTGTGCAGAGCATTGTACTAAGTGCTTAAAAAGTACAATTTGGCAACAGAGACAACCCTACCCAACAATAGGCTTGCAGTCTAGAAGGGGGATACAGGAAGGATGGTGATGCTGTGTATGATGACAGAAAAGTCAGAGGGAAGATGGGGTTTGGGTGGGAAGATAAAGAGTTTTGTTTTGGATGTGCAAAGAGGTGTTAGGTCGAATCACGTGAGTGGATGAAGCACCACAAAAGGGTATGTTTGGAGTGTGAGAAGAGTAGGGGGCGGCTCAGAACAGAACCTTGTGGAACAGTAACAGTTAGGGGATGAGGGACGGAAGCTGGGCTGGTGAATGAAACCAAGGAGCTTTTCGTGAGGTGGTAGGTGAACCAGGTGAGGACCTTTTTGGGAAAATTCTGGCCTGAAAGAGTGTTGAGGTAAAGGGAATGATCCACATTGGCAAAGGCAATTAAAGCCACTCTCTTTTGGAAACTCTCTTCCCAGTTGTGTAACACCACCAACTATTCCAAGTCTTGCAGAATAGTTCAGGGACCCCAATTGACCTCATTTCCAGAACCCCCAAATACTAGACAAATTCCATGAGCTAATTTCCTATAAGATAATTGATTTTATTTTATGCACAACCAACTCTAAATTACCTATGGGACGGGTGGCCAGAAGAATATGGGTAATTGGATTATTCATACATTTCATAGAGCCTGTTTTAGCTATTAGTATCATGTTTCTTTACCACCTGATTTTTTTTTCCCACTCCAGATCTGCCTTCCAGTTGCAAAATTGACTCGTTTGAGTTTCTTTTCTTTCTCCGCCCCTTCACCTTACAGACATGGTGGTGAGCATTGAATTGGTGTGAGGGCAGACAGCAGAGAATTAGAGGAAAAAAAGCTTTGGAAAATGCAGTCAGTCATCATTTCTTCAGAGTCTCAGGGGGCAGAGTATGTTATTACCTGCTGGGGGAAGTGTCAAACAAAATAGAACATAGGAGCTGTCTAATGGGCTAGGAAGGATAAACAAAAATAGATGGGAATGGAAATGATAGAAATATACCTAAGCAGCAGCTGCTACAGATCCCCCTCTAGACTGTAAGCTCACTGTGGGTGGGGAATGTGTCTGTTATGTGGTTGCACTGTACTCTCCCAAGCACATAGTACAGTGCTGTGCACACAGTAAGCACTCAATAAATACAATAGATTGATCGATTTAGTGCTTCGTGATCTTTGAGGTGATGAGCTTAAAGGTTTGTACTTGAGTTGCCAAAAAATTTTGGCATAACTTGAACCAAGTTGGGGTTTTCTGGAAAGGCATCATGGAGGCAAGTCAGCAGAATTTTGAAGAGTTGTGGTATGTTTTTCACATTTAATATTTTCCATTAATTTATGCTACTTTAATTATTGTGTAAATTATTCACTTATTAGCACTCAGTCACCTTGCCCCTTCCCACCTTACCTTGCTAATTTCCTACTACAATGCAGGCCACACACTTCACTCTGCTGATGCCAACTTGCTCCCTATACCTTGATCTTGTGTATCTCAGCACCGTCCGACTGCCCATGTCCTCCCTTTGGCCTGGAACTGCCTCCCCTTTAATATACGACAGACCACCACTCTCCCCACTTTCAGAGCCTTATTAAAGCACATCTCCAGTAGGACTTACCTGACTAAGCCCTCACTCCCCCCGACTTACTCTTCTTTCTGCACTTGGATCTGTGCTCCTTTAAGAAGTTGATATTCACTCCACCTTCAGGCCCATAACACTTAGGTACATGTCCACAATGTATTTTACTGCCTGTCTCCCCTTCTAAACTGTAAGCTCCTTTTGGGCAGGAAATATGTCTACTAACTCTGTTATATTGTATTCTTCTAGTTGCTTCGGTCAGAGTTCTGCACACAGAACCACTCAGTAAATATGATTGATCTGGAGAGGAAGACAGAGATTAGTATAAATAAATAATGCATAGCAATGTACATAAGTGCTGTGGGGTTGAGGGTTGGTGAAGACCTGATGCCCAAAGGGCACAGATCCAAGTGTGTAGATGATGCAGAAGGTAGAGGGATCCTGGGAAAAGTGGGCTTAATTGGGGAAGGCCTCCTTGGAGGAGATGTGACCTTAATAAGACTTTTAAGGTAGGAGAGTAGTGGATTGGTGTATATAGAGGGGGAGGGAGTTTCAGGCCAGAGGGAGGACATGGGAAAGGGATCAGTGTGAGATAGACAAGAACAGGGCACAATGAGCAAGCTAGCAGTAGAGGAACAAAGTGTGTTGACTGGGCCGTGGTGGGAGATCAGCAAGGTAAGATAGGAGGGAATGAGCTGATTGAGTTCTTTAAAGCTGATGGTAAGTGTAACCATATGATTTGTGCACTTACTGTGTGCAGAACACTGTATTAAGCACTTGGGAGAATGCAATACAACAATAAACAGGCATATTCCTTGCCCATATTGAGCTTACAGTCTTGAGGGCGAGCTTGCAGGAGGGTTTTTTTTTTCATGTGGAGTTGAATGTGCGTCTACTGAAGGTTCTTGAGGAATGGGGAGACATGGACTAAACTTTTTTTAAAAAAGTGATCTGGGCAACAATGAAATAGGGGCTGAAATGAGGAGACAGGAGGCAGATGCAGTAGACAAGACAGGATAGGATAAAGGCTTGGATCAGCGTAGTGGCAGTTTGGGTGGAGAGAAAAGGACAGATTTTAGTGATGTTGTAAAGGTAGAACTGACAGGATTTGGTAACAATTTGGTGAATGCATGTGTAGTATGAAAGATGAGTCGAGAATGACACCAAGATTATGGGCCTGTGAGATAGGGAAGATAGTGATAGGGGAGGTCAGGATTTGGTTGGGACATGTTTAGTGTGAGGTGTTGGCCAGATGTCAGGGTAGAGGTGTCCTGAAGTCAGGAGGAAATGTGAGACTGCAGAGAAGGACAGAGGTGAGGGCTGGAGCTGTAGATTTGGGAATCATTGGCCTAGAGATGGTAGTTGAAACCTAGGGAGCTAATAGGTTCTCCAAGGAAGTGGGTGTTGATGGAGAACAAGAGGGGATCCAGCACTGAGTCTTGAGGGACCCCCACTATCAGAGGGTGGGAGGCAGAGGACGAGCTGGCAAAAGAGGCTGAGAATGAGTGGGCAGAGAGATAGGAAGAGAGCCAAGAGAGGACAGTGTCAGTGAAGCCAAGGTTGGATAAAGTTTCATGGATTTGGGAGTGGTCCACAGTGTTGAAGACCACTGGGGATCTACTGTTCTACTATCTGAGCCATTCCTTCTGTTTGTAAACTATTTTATGTCTCCTTAACTAGATTGTAAGCTCTTTGTAGGCAGGGACCATGCTGTCCCAAGTACTTAATGTTCTGAACTGGAAACAGGGATTGTATAATTCAGTATGGAGTTGGGCATCTTGATGGAGTCCTCAAAAAGATTCTGAAATGGGAGAATTGGGATGATCCCTTTTTTTCACCTGAAAAACTTAGCTACAAAAGGGGAAGATAGGTGAAAGTGGAGTTCATTGTTCTTTTCTGGCACTCTCCAAAACCTGAGAGGTTGGGGGTGAAGAGTCCCTAGGAGAGAAGTAGAATGTTGGCATTCGATTAGATTTGTGTTTTTTCATGCATTTTTTCCCTCTTGCTTCCCACCCAGAATGAGAATTTAGAGTCTGAAATGAGGCAGGCTCAAAGTTCTGCTATCCTCTTGAGAGAAATACTGAGAGAAAACAGTGAACTAGGAGGAGGCTTAAATTCTGTTCTTTGTTCTGCCCTGACAAAGTAGAGAGCTTTAAGTGAGTTACTTAGAACAAAAATGCCTTACTGGCTTATAATCTGTTCAGCCAATCTGTCAATCAGTTGATAGTATTTATTAAATGCTTAGTGTATGTGCTGAGCCCTCTACTAGGCATTTGGGAGCACGCTGCAGCGGGATGTGGTATGGCGGCGTCTGGCCGGAGGTCCGTGAACGAGGGGGGGCCGCGGGGGCGTGCGGGGCTGAGGAGCGTGACCCCTGCTGCCCCTCCGCCACCCAGCTGTCCTGACCAGAGACAAGCAGCATGGCTCAGCGGCAAGAGCCCGAGCTTGGGAGTCAGAGGTCGTGGGTTCGAATCCCACCTCCACCACTGATCAGCCCTGTGACTTTGGCTGAATCACTTCACTTCTCTGGGCCTCATCTGGAAAATGGGGATGAAGGCTGTGAGCCCCACGTGGGACAACCTGATCACCTTGTATCTCCCCCAGCACTTAGAACAGTGCTTGGCACATAGTAAGCGCGTAACAAATACCAACATTATTATTATTATTATTATTAGGGAAAGAGCAGTACGGTAGGACCGATAGACACATTTCCTGCCCACAAGGAGCTCAGGGTTTAGAGCCCATTGTTGGGATCTGATTTGGTCTCCACTGCCAGGGACCCTCCCTAAAATCTGACAGAAAGTTACTCTCCCCCACTTCAAAGCCTTATTGAAGGTAAATCTCCTGCAAGAGGCCTTCCCTGACTAAGGCCCTCTTTCCTCTTCTCCCACTCCCTTCTGCATCTCCCTGACTCGCTCCCTTTGTTCATCCCCCCTCCCAGCCCCACAGCACTGATATACATATCTGTAATTTATTTATTTATTTATTTATTTATATTAATGCCTGTCTCCCCACCTCTAGACTGTGAGCTTGTTGTGGGCTGGGATTGTGTCCGCTTGGTACAGTGCTCTGCACACAGTAAACACTCAGTAAGTACGATTGAATGAATGAGTGAGGACAGGTATTGAATTCCCAAGCTTCAAATGAGGGAACTGAGATACAGAGAAGTTAAGTGACTTGCTCAAGGTCACAAATCAGGTTAGTAGCAGGGTTGGTATTAGAAATCAGGTCATCTGATTCCCAGACCCATGCTCCATCCACTAGGCTGCACTGTTTCCCTGGTACATTAGTGACCAAGAGGAAAGAGGAAGGATGCAGAACATGGTTGGCAGTAAAGTACGTTGTTGGTGAGCAATGAAGGGTTGGATTAGGCAAGTGGATTTGATACTGGTGGTACCCGAGAGCCCGTGGAACTTTTGAGCATGTGAGTGGCAGCATTAGCCTGATGTTGAGAAGGTCAGTTCATTCTGCCAGTTAGATTGGAGCAGAGAAAGACTGGAATCTGGTAGACCAGAAGGAGACATCTTGCAATTTCGCAAGAGAGTGAGTTCTAAGTGGAAGGGCAGGTGGGATAGGTACGATTGATAATGATGGAGAAGTTAGGAAGTGCTGATGGTCTTTTACAGCCTATTTGAACATTTTATTACCTGATGGGAAAGGCTTGATCTTCTGGTACTTGGTATAGAACCTGATGACCTTAGAGCCTACCTCACTGTGGGACCACTCACCCACAGCCTGCCTCTGGCCTGGAACGCCCTCCCTCTTCATATCCGATAGACGAGCAATCTCCCTGTCTTCAAAGTCTTGTTGAAAGCACATCTCTTCCATGAGGCCTTCCCCGACTCAGCCCTCATTTCATCTTCCCCCATCCTTCTGCGTCACCCTTGCACTTGGATTTGCTACTTTTGTTCACCCGTCCCTCAGTCCTACAGTACTTAAATACATACATTATTTATATTAATGTCTGTCTCCCCCTAAAGACTGGTGCTTGTGGTGGGCAAGAAATGTATCTACCCACTCTGTTATATTGTACTCTCCAGAATATATATGATTGATTGATTGGGGCTTGGGAAGGTTGTGAAAGTCTACTGCATACTTTTCATTTAGTCTTATTTTGGTTTCTCTCTAAATCTTTTTTTTATTATTATTACAAACCAGAGCTAGCCTAAGGTGGATGAAAAGAACTCAAAAATGACTCTTCAGCCACGTAAACTTCCTGAATGGATGTCTTCCCAGGATAAGGTATGATGTTCCCTGTCATTTTACTTCTGTGCTCTGCGTATAGTAAGCACTCAAATAGCATTTCCTCATCTGTAAAATGGAGATTGACTCCTACTCCCTCTCCCTACATAGTGGAGACTCTGAGCTCCCTGTGAAGCAGGGGCTGTATCCTCCCTGGTGATCTTGTATCTACTTCTGCACTTGGTGCAGTGCTCAACACATGGAAAGTAGTTAATAAATAGCAAAAAAATGAATTGATTCCGTGGAAGAGATTCAGCCACACTTGCACACAGTGATAAAATATGTGCCTTTTGGGCGTTTGGTATTCACCCCATCCTCAACCCTATTGAATACACATACATACCTATAAATTATGTATTATAAATTGGTTATATTAACATCTGTATCACCCTCTAGACTGTAAGGTTATTATTATTATTACATTTGTTAAGTGCTTACTATGTGTCAAGCATTATCTTAAGTGCTAGAGTAGAGTAGTCACGTCCCTGTCCTTTACAGAGCTCACAGTCTAAGTAGGACAGAAAAATTAAATGATTTGTCCAGAGTCACACAGCAAACAATTAGCAGAAATGAGATTAGAACCAAGGTCCTCTGACTCCCAAACCTGTTCACTTTCCAGTACAGCATATTGCTGTGTTGTGAGTAAGGAGCGTGTCTTCCTGCTCTTCTGTATTGCATTCTCCCAAGTGCTTAGTACAATGTTCTGCACACAGTAAATGTTCAATAAATACCATTGATTGATCTCACGGCAGTATGTTCTTCCAATCTGGACTGTAAACAAATTATGGGCAGCTAACATGTCTGCTAATTCTTCTGTATTGTACTCTCCCATGCTCTTTAGAACAGTGCTCTGCACATAATAAGCATGCCATAAGTACCATTAATTAATTAAAAGACAGAGATACATGAGAATACTAAAAATGTCATTCTTGGGTCAGATGGATGGGCAATCATTGGAGGTTTTTGAAAAGTGGGGAGATGTGAACTGAATGTTTTGGGGTTTTTTTTGCTTTTTTTTAAAGAAAAATGATTCAGGCACTATAGTGATGTATGGACTGGAGTGGGGAGAGACAGGCAGGGAGGTCAGCGAGGAGGCTGATATAGTAGTCAGCGTGGGATATAAGTGCTTGGACCAATGAGGAGCAATTTGAATGGAGAGGAAAGGGTGGGTTTTAGCAATGATGTGAGGGAGAACTGTTAGGATTTAGTAATAGATTGAATATGTGGGTTGAATGAGAGATGAGTCAAGGATAATGCCTAACAGGCTTGTGAGACAGGGAAGATAGTGGTATTAACTACAATTATGTGAAAGACATTGAGGCGGACAGGGTTTGGGTGGGAATATAAAGAGTTCTGTTTTGGGCATGTAAAAGTTTAAGGTGTTGGCGGAACATCCAAGTAGGGATATCCTGAAAGCAGGAGGAAATGTGAGATTGCCGAGACGGAGAGAAGTCACTGCTGGAGAGGTAGATTTGGGAAACTTCAGATATGGGACTGCGTGTAGTAGCCAATTTCAGATGCTTGCCACCTCCCCCCAGGGCTTAATTCGTCCATTCACTAGCCATGGCTGGAGCACCTTGTATCTACTCCAGTGCTTAGAATCTACTCCAGTGCTTAGAACAGTGCTTGGCACATATAAGTGCTTAACAAATAGCATAATTATTATTATTATTATTAGAGGTGTATTTGAAATTCTGGAATTGGCTGCTGCAAAGCCCAAGTGAGTTGCAGAAAGAAAAGTGGCTACTTGTTAAAAAAAAAAAAAAAATTGGCACTTGTTAAACACTTACTATATCAAGCATTGTTCTAAGCACCGGGGTGGGTACATATTTATCAGGTTGGAAACAGTCCCTGTCCCATGTGGAGCTAAAAGTCTAAGTTGGAGAGAAGAGAATTCAATCCTTATTTTACTGATGCGGTAACTGAAGCACAGGGAATTTAAGTGATTTTCCCAAGATCACACAGCAGTCATGTGGCAGCTCAGTGGAAAGAGCACGGGCTTTGGAGTCAGAGGTCATGGGTTCAAATCCCGGTTCTGCCAATTGTCAGCTGTGTGACTTTGGGCAAGTCACTTCACTTCTCTGTGCCTTAGTTACCTCATCTGTGAAATGGGGATTAAGACTGTGAGCCCCCCATGGGACAACCTGATCACCTTGTAACCTCCCCAGTGCTTAGAACAGTGCTTTGCACATAGTAAACGCTTAACAAATACCATCATCATTATTATTATTATTAGGTAAGAAATTAGAACCCAGATCATCTGACTCTTAGCCCCATGCTCTTTCCACTCGGTCACACTGCATCCTATGCTTCTTCTTGTGCTCCTCGTCTTCCTTCCCAAGTCACTTGGCTGTTCTACCTAGGAGCTAGATGCCTATTCCTGGACAAATTAAACACTGTACAAATTATTGCATTCTTGTATTTAAGTATCTGTTGGATGCTTAGCATTGTTCTCAGTGCTTGGGAAAGTACACTTCCAAGGGCTTAGTACTGTGCTGTGCACACAGTAAGCACTCAATAAAAAACATTCATTGATTGATTACAGTAAAGCAATACAATCCCTATCCTTGAGAGTTGGATCCCTTTTAAAGGCACAACCCATGTTCTGGTCCTTGAAAATGTTGTTATAACATGTATAAATTAGGAACCATTCCAGAACCTCTGGAAAGGTAACATGAAATTTCTTCTCACACTATGTACAATAAAGATAAATGTCACTGTGAGAATAATTTAAAATATAACGTGGCAATATTAAATGAGCTGTAATATGGTTAAGTGTCTTTGCAAGAGGCTGCAGAACTAGAAGCTTGTTCAGCCGATTATGGTTTTATTACCTTTGGGAAGATTTGGTTCAATTTAGCCTTCAATAGCTTTCTTATTTTCTTCATAAAGCACTCTGTAGCAGGCTCACTTCTTCTGAACATCCCTGCACCTCTTTGAACTCTTCTCTTCATTAGGATTGTCTTCAGTCATATTTATAATCATGTTTATAATTTGTGTTCTTGAGTATTGATGCCAGACCCTTAAATTCAATTTTTTAGCTGGAGGAAAAAACTCATGACTACATCTTAATTTGGAGTTTGCTTTGGATATGATGCACCTATCAGCATTCCTCTGTTCTCTCCCCCAAAAGCCATCTCACCCAAATATGCTGTCAAATTTGATTTGAGGGCAGTAGGGTGGATTTCATACCCTGTATCCTAATTCTCATTGTGACTGTTTATTGAAGTTTCATTAGCACCAGCTTTCCAGGAAACAGTTTTAAAACTTTTACTCATTTCCAAATCCCTTATTCTTTGGGCTTAAAAGGACCAGCATTCTTAGCGATAGGCAGGGCAAGTCAGGAGACTGTTTTGGTATTGGGCAAATAAATGAAGGCAAACTTTCATCATCAATCCTTCCATTTTTTCTGACTCCAGAGGATATCTCTTATTGTCTCCTGATTTATTCTATTGTGGGAGATTTGAGTTTACTTCAAAAATGGATCCTTTTTTATTGTGATCAGTCTTGATTGCTATCAGACCGGTTTAAATCTTTTAAGATTTCTCAGTTGTTTCTATGTTTTTTAATGGTAACTGTAATCTCTCATTAGATTTACCAGGAAGGCTAACGTTAAATATACTTGCAATTAACCTGAATAGGGGATAAAATAATTTAAAATTTGATGAATTTTGTTAGTTTAGGATGCTATTTTACTCTGTTCCCTGAATCTAGACCTACGTCTGAATGAAGAAAATTAATCATTCATGCATAGTAATTGTTTCTGTTGTAAATTGTAATACTTATTTTCAGAAGATCATTCTGGAAGATGACCTTCCCTTCTTAGAATTCACGGGATCCATTGTTTATAGCTACGAAGCTGGTGATTGTTCTTTCTTGTCAGAAGATATTCGGTAAGAGAGTTGGCTCTCTGAAGCTTGAATTTCTCCTTTTTAAAGGGTAATAATAATTTATAATGCTGTAGACTGTATGCCAGATTTCACAGTCAGAATAGATATAGGCTCATTAGATCATTGTATTTCATTATTCTCTTTTTGATGTGATAACTTCTTTTCTGAAAAAAATGTATAATTTTCCTTTAAATAAGGTTTATGTAATGTCTAAAATTAGTACATGGGGATTTTAAGCATGCTTACAAATTAGTCTGAAAGTGTGATATGCCTTTATCGTTTTTTCTGGAATGTTCAGATCTATAAATTACATATTATAAATTATTTATATTTATGTGTGTCTCCCTTTCGACTCTAAACTCATTGTGGTCAGGGACTTATGGAAGTGGGGATGGGACTCAATAAGAATGGAGCTAATTTTGTTGTATTGTACTCTCCCATATGCTTAGTGCAATGCTCCGCACACAATAAATGCGCAATAAGTACAGTTGATTGACTGATTAACATTTAACTAAGTGTCTGTGTAAAACTACAGAACAGTCAATTGAAAATTAGTCAACTTAGGGAAACTAAGCGCCACCGTAAACAGGTAAGAATATATTGGCAAAGAAATACTAGATGATACTTTTTTGGACATATATTGCTGTGAGAGCTGAGCATATGATGGATGCCACATTCTACTTTTTAAGGAACCGTAGCTCCCACAGTGCCATTGATATGCTGTTCTTCATAACGCATGCAAGACAGAATCACAAACAACAAAGTCCTGAATCCCAGTTAGTTTTGCTTGCTTTGACATGTGAGACACAGCCCTAAATCTTCCTGGATTGGTTATATGGAGAGAATGACTGCTGGTGGACACCCAAGAAATTGCTACAAAATGGACTTAAAGTGGGAAGGGCATAGGAAAAGAGAGGAGAAGAAACAGTTAAAAGATTCAGTGAAGCATTGGCATCCGGAAGACAGTACGAGCTGTCCTTGGACTTAATCGGTGGTATTCATTGAGCACTTACTACGTACAGAGCACTGTACTGAGTGGTTGGGAGAGTACAACAGATTTGGTAGATACAATCTCTGCTCACAAGGACCTTCCATTCTAAAGGGGAAGACGTGATTTGTTCTTGAAATCTGTATCTTGAGTTAAAGGGTTGTGAATTTGACTGATTTTCTGATAGGAGCAATATTAAAAGTGGCTATTGGGTTCTGATCTATGGCTAGTTCCCTTTTTGTTCCAAAATTACCCTGTAGTGCATATTTATTCAATTAGGGATTAATGTACGTTGACATGGGCTTGCAGGGTAGCTCCATATTTTTACCAAATTTTACCAAAATTATCCTGAATTGTGTACTAAATTCAAGTTAAGTAATATTGTTAAATTAATGTATCATATTGCAAAGAGCAGTCATATCAGCAACATTAAAAAAGCAATCGCATTGACATGGGGTTGCAGGGTAGTTCCTGCTGTGGCTATTGTGGCTACTTCTGCTGGCGCTGCCGACCCCACTGAAAGGAAATGGAACCTGTGGTTCATTCGTGGAGTTATGGAAGGAAGGAAAGGAGTGCGAGAAGGGAGCTGGGTGAGAGTCCCGAGTACTCCCCCTTCTCGAGCTGCAGAGGCACCACTCCTCCTAGACTAAAGCCTAATCAATCAGTCAATCAATCAATCGTATTTATTGAGCGCTTACTATGTGCAGAGCACTGTACTAAGCGCTTGGGAAGTACAAATTGGCAACACATAGAGACAGTCCCTACCCAACAGTGGGCTCACAGTCTAAAAGGGGGAGACAGAGAACAGAACCAAACATACCAACAAAATAAAATAAATAGGATAGAAATGTACAAGTAAAATAAATAAATAAATAAATAAATAGAGTAATAAATATGTACAACCATATATACATATATACAGGTGCTGCGGGGAAGGGAAGGAGGTAAGATGGGGGGATGGAGAGGGGGACGAGGGGGAGAGGAGGGAAGGGGCTCAGTCTGGGAAGGCCTCCTGGAGGAGGTGAGCTCTCAGCAGGGCCTTGAAGGGAGGAAGAGAGCTAGCTTGGCGGAGGGGCAGAGGGAGGGCATTCCAGGCCCGGGGGATGACGTGGGCCGGGGGTCGACGGCGGGACAGGCGAGAACGAGGTACAGTGAGGAGATTAGCGGTGGAGGAGCGGAGGTTGCGGGCTGGGCAGTAGAAGGAGAGAAGGGAGGTGAGGTAGGAGGGGGCGAGGTGATGGAGAGCCTTGAAGCCGAGGGTGAGGAGTTTCTGCCTGATGCGCAGATTGATTGGTAGCCACTGGAGATTTTTGAGGAGGGGAGTAATATGCCCAGAGCGTTTCTGGACAAAGATAATCCGGGCAGCAGCATGAAGTATGGATTGAAGTGGAGAGAGACACGAGGATGGGAGATCAGAGAGAAGGCTGGTGCAGTAGTCCAGACGGGATAGGATGAGAGCTTGAATGAGCAGGGTAGCAGTTTGGATGGAGAGGAAAGGGCGGATCTTGGCAATGTTGCGGAGCTGAGACCGGCAGGTTTTGGTGACGGCTTGGATGTGAGGGGTGAATGAGAGAGCGGAGTCGAGGATGACACCAAGGTTGCGGGCTTGTGAGACGGGAAGGATGGTAGTGCCGTCAACAGAGATGGGAAAGTCAGGGAGAGGACAAGGTTTGGGAGGGAAGACAAGGAGCTCAGTGTTCGACATGTTGAGCTTTAGGTGGCGGGCGGACATCCAGATGGAGATGTCCTGAAGGCAGGAGGAGATGCGAGCCTGGAGGGAGGGGGAGAGAGCAGGGGCAGAGATGTAGATCTGGGTGTCATCAGCGTAGAGATGATAGTTGAAGCCGTGGGAGCGAATGAGGTCACCAAGGGAGTGAGTGTAGATTTCTTCTTCTCCCACTCCCTTCTGCATTGCCCTGATTTGCTTCCTTTATTCACCACCCTCCCACCCTTCCCGCCACCAGGCCAACAGCACTTATGTACATAGCTGTAATTTATTTATTGATATTAATGTCTGTTTCCCCTTACAGACTGTAAGTTGGTTGTGGGCAGGCACAACTCTGTTATATTGTACTCTCCCAAGCACTTAGTACAGTGTGCTGCCCACAGATAGTAAGCGCTCAATAAATATGATCGATTGATTGATTCACTGTCCTGGTAGACAGACCAGCTTGTAAATGGAAAACTTGAATGAAAATAACTTTTTTGAATGTTGAGGATGAATGGAAAACTTGAATGAGGATAACATTTTTGAATGTCGAGGATGGTTTCAAATGAAACTATTTTAGTAGGTTGAATTTTTTCATCAGGAAAAACTCACACACTGTTTTGGGCTCTATGCCAGAGTAAAAAGCAGCACTGCTAGAATGAAACATTTAGATCCTTTCTGGGTGGGAAGTCCAAGAATTAAGATATCTTATGCCTCAGTCCATCATCAGCCCCCCTCTTTTTACACAAGCCATCCAGAGATATCTGTGAAAGACAGACACCATTTATCTCATATTTTGTAGCTATTTCAGTTGTGTAGCTGTTTTTAGCCATCTTGGACGCATCTAGGAATGTTCCTCATTGGTTATGTCCCCTACGAACATGAAGGCCCTGTGCATCCTCAAATGTGCTGCTGCCTACGTTTATGCAGTAGCTAAGAATAGACTGGATGCATGCTAATAATAATAGTAATAATGATGATGGTATTAAGGGCTTACTATGTGTCAAGCATCTTGTAAATGTTCAGTCCAACCTGCATGAAACATTGATGGAAGAAATTGGACTTGAGAGCTACAGCCCCAAATTGTGCATAGAATTGAAGAGAGTGCCTGTTCAACACTGCAATTATGGAGAGGATAGGAGGCCAAGATAATGCTAAGACACAAATCACGACAGAATTCTAGTTTGACAGCTCATATGCCTAAATTTGGCATATGCTGCAGACTGAGAACCAAGCTCATTATTTCTAAAGAGTAACACAGTAGTGTCACCCAAGAATCTTAAGCTATTTCATTAACAAACTTCTTACATTCTTCTGTTGTACTCTGTCACCACATTGGCCGTTTTGTGTAGACAGGAAGAATGAGACAATTTCTCTGAGAAGACTGTCAATGAGATTGCAGGTCTGGACTGTGTATCATACCTAAGGAAAGTTGCCATTCCCTTTCCTGTTTCAGAATTCCCCAGAATTAGGCATCTTGGGACTCCCTTTTAAGAGTGGAGACAGCTTTGTTGTAACTTATCCTGAAGGACAGGTGACAGTAGGAAAGCTCCCTTCCTTTCCTCCTAAAAGGGAACTTTTTTAAAGTGAAGGGATGGAGTTTTGTGAACGGATACTCTATAGGTAAGCTACTGTACTTAGAAGATAGACAAAATAAGTGAGAAAAAAGTATGGAAAGATGGATAGATGAATAGTACTTAAATAGAAGAGCACATAAATTACTCTCTACACAGCTGCTGTGGAAGGCTGTGAGTGTGAAAGGGCTGAGGTGGTAATTGGGAGGAGAATAGAAATAATTGGGGAAAGCTCAGAGGAAGTGGTATTTCAAGAAGAATTTGAAGGTGAGGAGAGGTGGGCTCTAGTGGATTTGAAGGCGGAATGATTTCTAGGTAGGAGGAAGGACATGAACAGATTGGTCAGGGACAGTTGACAGTGAGGCATAGAGGAAAGGTGAGTTTGGTAAGTAAAAGAGTGTGAATTGGGGTGTAGTGGGAGAAGAGTGCAAAAGTAAAAGACAGAGATGGTGGAGTGCCTTAAAGCCAATGTCCAGGAGTTTCTGATCAATGTGGAGAGGAATGATGAAGTATTAATGGTTTTTTAAACACTTGGTACTTATTGTTCCAAATGCTAGGAGGAAACAAAAAAAGTGGATGTGAAAATTAGACATGGTCCCTGGCCTTCAAGAGGCTCCTCTGAGACTAAGAATAAGGGAGGATAAAGGGGACGGGCAACAGGCACATAAGGAGGGATGAAACAATAAAAATACAAAATTACAACATGAAAGTTAAGGACATCTTATAGATAGACATATACAAGATGTCCTTAGCTTTCACGTTGTTTTCGTATTTTTATTGTCATATATATACATATATGTATTTATATAAATAATATACATATGAAAAGAGGAGGATAAAACATTTTGTCCAGAAGAGCAGAGTTTGGGCTTACGGTGGCTCTTTGTGCCAGGTCAGGGATAAAAGCTGCCGCCGTGCACTGCCAGCATGACTCCCAGTGGCTAGCCAGCCACGTGTCTTCCCCAGGGACCAGCACTGACTCTCTGGGCCATTCAGTAGAGTCCATCCCATGCTGTCTTACACATCCTGGGAGGAAACAAAAGCATGAAGTGTCCACAAAACCTTGGTAAGACTGGTTGCTGTGGCTGCAGGTGTGCCTTGGTGTCTGATATTATTCTCCTCTAACCACAGCATCTTACTGATATTGTTTTAATTTTGTATATTTGTCTTTTTTTCAATGTTGCATCATTCCTGAGGTGGCTGTCTCCAGTCCTTCCTTCCCACTTATATTCTTAGATTGTGAGCCTCATGAGGGCCAGGAACCATGTCTAAATCTCACCTGTATATTCTCTTCCAGTCCTTAGTTCAGTGCTCTGCACACAGAAATGCTTAATAAATACTATTACTACTACTATAGCTGACAGATCACCACTCTCCCTATTTTCAAAGCCCTACTAAAATCATATCTCCACCAAGAGGCCTTCCCTGACTAAGCCTTCATTCCCTCTGAGTCACCTTTGCACTTAATCCTGTACCTCTTAAGCAATTTCATACTCACCTCACCCCCAGCCTCACAGCACATATTTACATATTTTATTTACTTCCTTTGCTGTAATTTATTTCAGTGTCTGTCTCCCCACACTAGAGCGTAAGCTCCTTGAAGGCAGGTATCAGGTCTACCAACTCTATTGTATTTTATCAACCAGAATTATTTATTGAGTACTTACTGCTCACAGACCACTGTACTAAGCACTTGGGAGAGCACAAGGCAATAGAGAGCGTAGTCAAGTTCCCTGCTCATAAAGAGCTCTCCCAAGCCCATAGTGCAGTGCTCTGCACACAGTAAGTGATCAATAAATACCACTGACTGAGCTATTGATCGAGTAGGTGGACTTGCAAATGTGTAAGTAGGGGTTTAGTGGGAGAAGAGCAAGGAGAATTTGTTTGCTCCCATGATGTCAACTACCATCTTTATGTGGATGATTCCCAAACCTACTTCTCCAGTCCTGACCTCTCTCCATCTCTCCAGTCTTGCATTTTCTTCTGCTTTCAGGATGTCTCTACTGCCCCACCGACACTTCAAACTTAACCCATCTTTCCATCCAAACTCTATCTTTCCCATCACTGTAGACAACATCACTTTCTCCCCATCTCCCCATCTCAGAAGCCTGTAATTTTGGGATTGCTCTAGACTCATCTGTCTCATTCAACACACATATTTAATCTGCCTCCAATACCTATCAGTTATCATATCCCCCCTTGACTACTGCAGCGACTTCCTCACCGACCTCCCTGACTCCTGTCTCTCCCCACTCCAGTCCTTGCTTCATAATTCTGCCCGGATTATTTTTTAAAAAAAGTTCAGTTCACGTCTCCCCACTCCTAAAATCTTCCAGTGATTACCCATCCACTTCAAACAGAAACTCCGTACCATTGGCTTTAAAGCACTTAATCAGCTAGCCTCTTCCTACATTACCTCAGTGATTTCCTTCTACACCCTACCTAGCCCACACAATTTGCTGTGCCATCCTAATCACTGTACCGTAATCTCATCTGTCTCATGGCCAACCCCTTGCCTAAGTCCTCAGTCTGGCCTGGAATTCTCTCCCCCTTCATATCACTCAATCAATTATATTTATTGAGCACTTACTGTGTGCAGAGCCCTGTACTAAGCATTTGGGAGAGTACAATATAACAGAGTTGGTAGATCTGGAAGACCACCACCCTCTTTACCTTCAAAGCCTTATTAAAATTCACATTTCCTCCAAGAGGCCTTCCCTGAATAACTTCTCATTTTCTCTCCCTTTTGACTTTCTTATGCCCTTGGATTTGTACTATTTAAGCCCTTGTTATTCACTCCAACTTTAGCCTTGCAACGTTTATGTACGTATCTAAAAACTACTGTCTCTCTCCCCCTTTAAACTGTAAGGTCCTACTGGGCAGGGAACATGTCTTCCAGCTCTGCTGTAGTGTACTCTCCCAACTGCTTAATACAGTGCTGTACACACAGTAAGCACTCAATAAATGTCATCGATGATTGATTGGGGTGAGAGCTGATTATTTGCCTTAAAACCAACTGTCAGGAGTTTGCTTCATGTGGAGGGGAATGGGACAATTAGAGGTTTTTATGGAGTGGGGAGATGTACTGAGTGTTTACAAAGATTCGAGCACCAGAGAGAATTATGGACTGGCAAGGGGAATGATTGGAGCTGAGTAAATCAGTAACGTAGGATGCTCAGTTTCCTGGTCTGTAAAACAGGAATAAGAAACCTGCTTTCCCTACCCTTTAGGTGGTAAATTCTGTGTGGCACAGGGACTGTGCCTGATCTGATTATGTTTCATGTCTACCCTAGCTCTTAGCATATAGTAAAGGCTTAATAAATATCTTCATGATAATAAAAGAAAATGTGAGAGTGCAGAAGAGATGAGAGGTTGGTGACAGCAAAATAGATTTGGAAGTCACTAGAGTGCTCAGCTGAAGCCATGAGAATGGTGACCTGTTCTGGAGAGGAGGGTGGAAAAAAAGATGATAATCATAATTGGTACTAGTATCCTATGGGAGAATGGAAATACAGAAGTTTTGAGGGAGAAAAGGTGGATGGAAGTAAGCAGTTGGAACAAAGAATAGCTTTCACCTCTCCTGTTAACCTTGAATTCAACCAATTTTGCAGAGAAATTAAAAAGAAATCCTGTCCCACAAAAATTTCCTCTAGACTATAAGGTTTTCATCATCCCATCCCCCTCTAGCCAGTGGTATAACCATGGTGCTTTTTTAATTCTTGCTTGCTGCTGGATGACTTTTCAAAAGAATATCTGGCCTAATTGCTTTCAGGCCCCATGCCTGCTGGTGTAAGATAATTTTAAGGGCTGAATTAGGCACAAAGGAAGGAGATGGTCTTTAACTTCTTTTATTTTGCATGAAATGAGTATAATTATGGAGAAGCTAAGGCATGAGTTAGGTATATCAGCTTGCACACAGTGGCTTGCTATGCCCAAAATTTTATGAAAATAAATCACAGGTATCCTTAATAATATGGATCCTCAACCATTGTGCGTAATTGGTTTTACTTGAAGAGTAATCAGCCCGATTTTTAAAAAAATGGCTTACATTTTATAGGGGTAGGTGTATTCTTGTAAAGAACTGATAGTCCTCTATGTCTCTATGATTCATAAAAGCACATTTGTTCCCGCTGCAGGACAAGTCTAAATGGTGGAGCAGTGATAGGATTTGATATTGAATGGCCACCCACATACTCCAAAGGAAAACTCGGCAGAGTTGCACTAATTCAGCTGTGTGTTTCAGACAAGAAATGTTACTTGTTTCATATTTCTTCTATGTCAGGTTGGTACCATTATTTTTGTTTTGTTTCATATTTCTTCTATGTCAGGTTGGTACCATTATTATTTTTGTTTCAAGGAGGAAAATATTTCCCTGTCAGATCATATTGTTTCATCTGCTAGAGGCCTTTGTGATTCAACCCAAGAAAAGCGTGTTTTCTGTAATGTATTTTAACTCAGCATACAACTTAATATAATTAATGTGGATGCAAGTCTAAGGGTGTGAAAAATAGCATTGAGGTTCATGAAATAAAGGCTACTTGGAAGAACGATTTTAAACCGTAGTTAATGGGAATGTTAAAATTTGTCGCAGTTTTTCCAAAGGGGCTGAAAATGCTGCTGGAAAATGAAGCAATTAGAAAGGCTGGTGTAGGAATTGAAGGAGATCAGTGGAAACTCTTAAGTGACTTTGAAGTCCAATTGAAAAGCTTTGTGGAACTTGCAGATGTTGCCAATGAAAAGGTAAAAGCATCGTAGGGTTTTTTTTAATTCTTATGACTATTCTTTATTCTTAAGGACCATTTTAGCTATTTGAGTATATTCAGTTTAAGAAATGCTACGTTGGTTGGAAGCCTGAAGACACTCCCAGTGACTTTCAATCATAAAAGCATACAAGTTGCCGTCTTTCTTTAAACAATAACAATAACAATGGTGGTATTTATTAACACTTACTATGTGCCAGGCCGTGTACTAAGCGCTGGGGTGGATACAAACAAATCAGGTTGGACATAGTCCCTGTCCCATGTGGGGCTCACAGTCTCAATCCCCATTTTACAGATGAGGTAACTGAGTCACTGAGAAGTCAAGTGATTTGCCCAAGGTCACACAGCAGACAAGTGGTGGAGCCCAGAACAGAACCCATGACCTTCTGGCTCCCAGGCCAGTGCTTTAATCCACTTTACCATGCTGGTTCTCGGGCTTCTATTTTCCTTTTCAATCTTGGGTCAAACTTTTATTTTATAATTGTTATAATTTTGGACCATAGAAGACAATCATACAAATTTTTTCTCTAGACCTTTAAACTAGAACTTGAGGAGCATTGTGGCTTTATTGAAAGAGCATGGGCCTGGAAGTCGTGGAACTTGGGTTCTAATCCTGTCTCTGCCACTTGCTTGCCGTGTGACCTTGGGCATGTCACTTAACTTCTCTGTGCCTCAGTTTCCTCATCCATAAAATGAGGATTCAATACCACGTCTTCCTCCCCTTCAGACTGTGAGCCCTATGTGGAACAGGTACTGTGTCCGACTTCATTGTCGTCTAAATAAGTGCCTAGTACAGTCCTTGGCGCATAGTGCTTAGTAATAATAATAATAATAATTACAGTATTTGTTTAGCGCCCACTATGTCAGTCACTGTACTTAGCCCTGGGTGGATACAAGCAAATTGGGCTGGACAGTCTCTTGTCCCATGTTGTGCTCACAGTCTCAATCCCCATTTTACAGAAGAGGTAACTGAGTCATTGAGAAGTCAAGTGACTTGCCCAAGGTCACAAAGCAGACAAGTGGCGGAGCCGGGGTTAGAACCCCTGACCTGACTCCAAGGCCCATGCTCTAATCCACTACGCCATGCTGCTTAACAAATACCTTAACATTATTATTATTGCTTAAATATTTTCCAAGGAAATAGAAGGAGTTTTGACTGGGTGGGTGCTGTGGAATGATTTTCTACAAGTAGAAACCACTTATGGTTGCTTACTGTTGACCCAGCTGTCTTCATACACATCATCTCTCTTCACTCTCTATCCCCCGGTTCACATTCTCTACTCCTCCTAAACTTCTAATTCTGCCCCGCTTTCACCTCTTCAATCTCCATCCTTTCACTCCTCCTGTTCCCTAAACTGGAACTGTCTCACTCCTAAACCTGCTTTCCCCACCCCCTCAAAATCCTTCAGCTTTCCCCATCTTCCTAGCTTCTGGGAAGTCCCACCTTCCCTGTTAAAAAAATATGGGAGTAGGAGGAAGAACAAGGATATACCTGGTAACAGCAAGAATAGGAAAGGTGAAATAGATGAATAAGTGAATAATAAGTAGTAACTATAGAATCACACAAGCCATTGATCTAAAATATACAAGAGCCTCGCCAATGGATGTTAGAATGCTGAGTTCTCCAGTAACACAGGGATTGTGTTTTCCAGAACCCTGTGTTAATGAAAACATCCCTTGTAATACTCATTCTGCATCCAGTCCCTCACGCATGCCCACAACTGTTTCTTCTGACACGGCACCAGGCAAATCCAGCAGATGTGCATTGTTGGAAGAACATTCCCTAATTCTGCTCTGATATTCTATCCACAATGCATTGTGAAAATCCATGCTCTAGCAGAACTGTATTTCCCGAGTTAAGGATCTAATTGAACCATTTCATTTATACCATTGTTGGGTCCAACAAAAGAATCCAGTCATGGCTACACAACACAAGAGGTTTATTATTGCAATACTAATACAGATCTGTATGGGTGAGGACAGACAGAGTCTGTTGCCCAAAAGTGGGGTCAACCTCATCATTGAAAGGTGGGAGGAGGTAGTTATAGTCAGTGCTGGGCGTGGTATTCCTTCTTACCATCAATAGAATCCACTTGAGCGTGGCTTCAGTTTTCTTAACTGATGACAGTGGTAGGATGTGGCTAAAGCATGATTTGTAGGAAAACAAGCTAGATTAAATAGAAAATGGAGATTGAAAACAAAATGGAGTAAGACAGGCTAAGAGTTGGTTTCCACACCATATAATCAAAAGTTTCTCCCTCACCATGTCCCAATTATCCTCTTTGAAATAACAGTCATATCATTTAGGAGCAATTTAATGTTATAACTGGTTTGTATCCTGGTGAAAACTTTGAATTTGAAACTTACAGAAAGGGGAATAGGAAATATTTATTACACCTGGGAAGAATAATTCCTGTTTGATGCATTTCTTTTGCCCTGTTCTTAGCTAAAATGTAAAGAGAAATGGAGCCTCAATGGTTTGGTAAAACACCTCTTTAACAAGCAGCTCTTGAAGGACAAGGCCATCCGCTGTAGTAGCTGGGATGAATTTCCACTCACAGAGGACCAGAAATTATATGCTGCTACTGATGCTTACGTATGTATTTTAAAATAATTTGGTATTTATTATGCGCTTTCCATGTGCCAAGCACTGTACTAAGCACTGAGGGAGATATAAAATAAGTAGATTAGACACAGCTTCTGTGCCACAAAGGGCTCACAGTCTAAGTGCTTGAAGACAGGTATCGAACCCCATTTTACAGGAGAGGAAATCGAGACATGGAGGAGTTAAACGATTTACCCAAGGTCCCACAGAAGGCAAGTGGCAGAGCTCAAATTAGAACCCCGGTCCTTGGACTCTTGGCCCTGTGCTTTCTCCCCTAGGTCACGCTGCTATCTCTATCTCCTTTTACTAAAATCCTACTCTTTTAATAAGTTGTTTGAAACCTGTTTGCTCTTTTATTGTTTGAAATATTTTAACTCTGAAGATCCTGGCATATCACCAAAATAATTTCCTCTAAAATTAGATCCAAGTTAATGGAAACACCTTCTTGCCATTTAATTCTCTCAATACCAGGCAACTAGTATTAATCACAGATGGCTGAATTCCAGGAAATATCATTAACATTGAGCCAACAGAATGGCCTGTTCTTTGTGTAAATTTAAATACCAGCATTTCAGGTTTTTTTATAAATAGAAAACATTGTAAGCCTTTCATTGTCAGGTCCTAATTTCCTATTGTTTGATATGCTTGTTAAAACTTCAGATTAAAAATAATTGCAATACATAAGAAAATAAGATTAATGTAAAACCTTTTTAAACACTGCAGTTTGACCACTTATTTTGGCTTGTTGTGGTCAGTGAAGTGTTTTCATTTACAGTGAATTCATTCACAGTGAACAGTTGGTATATCTCTTAACAAATACACTCAGTCCTGCCATAATGTATTTTCACTGCACGTTGGGCTAGGCGTTGTTAGGAAATTAGGGAAGGTTTGTCCTACAATGCGAACAGTGTCAGTGGAATTGTTTTGTGTGCAATTCTGTGATACTGGAAAGAGTTAGTGCTATAGTATGAAGTTTTCTTAGGGTGAAGTTTTGCAAGAACACAACTCTCAGGTTATTAGAACTAGGTTTATTGTTAATCTTTCATTGAGACGTGCTTTTTGTCCCAAAGTTTCTTGGTAAATAAATAAGCCACTTTCGTACTTGACTCGTGTCTCAGGAGTGGAGTGGAGTGGAGACGAGAAGCATCGTGGCTTAGCAGATAGAGCATGGGCCTGGGAGTCAAAAGGACCTTGGTTCTAATCCTGGCTCCACCACATGCCTGCTGTTTGACTTTGGGCAAGTCACTTAACTTCACTGGACCTCAGTTACTTCGTCTGTACATTAGGGATTAAGACTGTGAGCCCCATGAAGGACAGGGACTGTGTCCAACCACATTAATTTGTATCTACGCCAACACTTAGTACAGTGCTCGGCACATAGTGTTTAACGGGTACCATAATAATTATTATTATTATTACCTCTGGCTGGTATCCAAGGGAATAACTTTTATCTTCAGGAAAAATGTTGGTAATTCCCTTTGTTTCTCAATTAGGTGAAGGTCATTAAACCAACTGGCAATTAGGAGGGCTATACTGAAGTGTTAGTTTTCTAAGGCACATTCACTGAGTCCTTCAAAATCATAGTAATAATAATAAAAAATAATAATAATAACTGTGCTATTTTTTAGGCACTTGCTATATGCCAGGCACGTACTAAGCACTAGGTAGCTACAAATAATCAGTTCGGACACAGTTCCTGTCTCCCACATGTGGTTCACAGTCCAAATTTGAGGTAGAAGGGGTATTTAGTCCCCATTTCACTTCAGAATTGGAGAATGGGTGTGTACAGGCCTGGGTTTGCCTAGTCAGGTCCAACAAAAGAATCTAGTCACAGCTACACAGCATAAAGGGCTAATTGCAGTAGTAATACAGGTCCATATGGGTGAGGACAAACAGAGTCTGTTGCCCTAAAAGTGGGTTCAGCTGAAAAATGGTAGAGGTAACTGTAGTCTGTGGTGGACGTGGTATTCCCTCGCACCATCAATGGGATCCAGGCAAGTGTTGGTGTTTTTGATCATGTGATCCAATCAGTCCAATCAAGTGTCAGTGCTCCTGATCATATGATCCATTGGGTCCAACCAAGTGTGGCTGCGGTCTCTGTAACTGACGACAGGGTCGGGGCATGGCTGAAGCATGATTTAGGAAAACAAGTTAGATTACATACAAAATGGAGTCTGAAAGCAAAATGGAGCAGGGCGGTTAAGCGTTGGTTTCCACATCTAACAGCCAAAAAGGGTAGGTTAATGTAATTGGTGGGTTGGGAACAATCAAGACCTTCTAGCCTAGAATTTCCACTCTACTATGTTTGGGGAACATTGGCAATTGGGGAGGAATTTAAGTGAGCTAATCCAGAACTTAATCAAGGTGGAGAGCTTTGGCATTAATTCTTCATCAGATTTACCATGAGTCTTGTCCTGAATCTCAAGGGACTCTACTCACTCTTCACTTGGTAAATTCAGTGTGTCTAAGTGAGACATTTAAGTTCAGTCTAATGCTCCACACAATATCTTGGCATTTCTCAGAGTGGTGTAGGGAGTTAGTGGTCTCGTGTAGCGTTTCACAGTATATGAAACGTTAAGGTCTTTGAATCTGTCTGAGGCTTGTGTACATACAAAACAGATCCCTTTTCTAAATACCTTTATTGTAGTAGGTTTGTAGAATTGACTTTTGTTTCCTTTCTCAGGCTGGCTTCATAATTTACAAAAAATTGGCAACCTTGAGCGGTGCCGAGCAAATGCTGTTCAGTGTAAAAAGAGGTAAGTTGAGGTTTGCAAAATTAAAATAGTGGGAATCTATCTAGTGGGCTTAATATTATTAAACAGACACTCAAGCTATGTACCATCTATTTGCTTCAGGAAAACGGTCAATATAGTAAAATATGTTAGGTTTTAGTTCAATGCTGGGATTCACTATCGTGCATCTCCAGCCAAATTTGAAATGCTATTGTGTGGATTTGCAGTTTTAATGTTATCATTTTCCACGATTTGCCTTCTTGTCATTCTTGAACTAATAACAGGTGTCTGCATTCACATAAACTAGATGGGCCCCCATTAATGTCGGCAGTTTTCATGCAATAATAGTAATAATAATAATACTATAATAATAGTAATAATGATATTTATGTAGCGCTTACTATCCATCAAGCACTGATCGAAGCACTGGGGTAGATACAAGCTAATCAGGTTGGACACAGTTCCTGTCCCACATTGGACTCACGGTCTCATTATCCATTTTACAGTTGAGATAACAGAGGCCCAGAGTAGTTAAGTGACTTGCCTGAGGTCACATAGCAGACAAGTAGCAGTGGCAGGATTAGAACCCAAGTCCTTCTGACTCCCAGGCCTGTACTCTGTCCACTAGGCCATGCTTCTTTCCTGCTTCCCATTCTATGCAGTGAAACCACTCATTGATTGCTGATTGCCAAAGTGAAGTGGAAAAATAAGTCATTTTCTTGTGATATGCCAAGTGCATAGTAATGTCAGTGTATTCTTATTTTTTTTTCTGGTTTCCCAGCTGTTTTATACATTCCTACTTTAGCCATAAATTTTCTCATTTACAATACCTGTGTAAGGGTGAGGGGGGAAAACCTCCAATATTGGGTCCCTACATTTTATCTGAAAGAAGTAATTAAGCCCAACATGTTAGCCTGGTCTGCAGTCCATTCACTGACTCAGAACAGAAATCTCAGACCTAGAGAATTGGTAAAATAAAATGGCAAAATGAACTTGGTAGTGGATCAATTTCGATTAGAACTTGATTGTTTGTAAAGGTGTCATTGACCCTGATTGTTCCAGAGGAGATGTTACCCAGAGACTTAAAGGAGCAATTGACGTCAATGTCTGAAGAGATAATTGATCTGGCTAATCACCTTCCTGTCACTTTTCAAAAACCAGAATGTCCACAGAGGTAAATATTACTTGTACATTTTTTTCTTCTATATCCTTGATATTTCATCATTACCATTCACAGCTATTTAATCAGTCAGTCATATTTATTGAGTGCTTACTGTGTGCACAGCACTGTACTAAGTGCTGGGGAGCATACAGTGCAACAGAATTAGTGAACATGTTCCCTGACCATAACTAAGTTTACAGCTATTATTGAGTGCCTGCTATGTATGGAACACTGAACTCAATGTTTGGAAGGATCCAATAGAAATAAAAGACCTAGTACCTGTCCTTAAGGATCTTATAATCAAATTTCCTTTAGGTAAAGCTTCCTTTGATTGGTGCTCTTCAGGGATATTTGACAGAGCCATTCCAGTATAGCTGTGTATGAGAACATTTGTTCTGAGAACGTTAACTTATGGAGGAATGAAAACTTTGTATCCAGGCAGGAATAATTCATCTTTTCTCAGTTAAAACATCAAAGGGACTTTCCAGCCTACTTTGTAGAATGTTTTATGAAAGTCCTAAACTGAGAGCATAAATTATGTGCCGATAAAATTCATTTCAACACATACACTAGAGGGAGAACAGTAAGATTCATATCCCCTTCCACTCTGAGTAATCGTTTGGAGCCTGTTTGTTCAAATTTGTGCAATATAATTTAACCACCTCTGGTACTCAGAAACTAGAAAGTTGACAGGTGCTTTTTTACTATGTAGTAGCCTCTCTATCCCCCTGGAAGCCTCCGTTACAATTGCAGATACAAACCAACTCATTAAGAGACTAGGATTTCTTTTTGAAAACCATTTAGAAGTGGTGTTCAGATTTAGAATAGGGAATAGATGGTTTGTGACATTTGGCAAAGAGTGTAATACAAATGCAGTGTATTTGTATTATATTTATTGCATAAGTGCTCTTTTTTCTGTTCTGTTGGGCAGTTATTTCTGCACAAACTGTGAAGTAGCTTTGTGGTGAGCCTTCAGCAGCATGAGTTCTTGTGGAATGAGAGATTGCATTGTGGTAATCTAATCTTAAAACATTAACAACAGAGAAATCTCAGAAGGGGTTGGATTAGAAAGAATACAAGCTGAGCAAGTGATTTTTTGTTGAGATTTAATTTCTGTCAGGAATTTTAAATTTAAGGTTCTCACATAAGGCAGTAATATTTACTGAATACTTCCTATG
Source organism: Tachyglossus aculeatus (assembly GCF_015852505.1). NCBI lineage: Eukaryota > Metazoa > Chordata > Mammalia > Monotremata > Tachyglossidae > Tachyglossus > Tachyglossus aculeatus. The sequence goes on from NC_052070.1 coordinate 75,109,387, forward strand.
TGCAGAGCACTGTACAAAGTGCTTAGGAGAGTAAAACAGAGTTAGGAGACATGCTCCCTGCCCTTAACGAGCTTACAATCTAGAGAGGGAGACAGCTATTAATATAAATAAACAATTTATAATATATAATTTAAAGATATGTACATAAATACTGTGGGATTGAGGGTGGTGTGAATATCAAATGCCCAGAGGTCACAGATCCAAGTGCATAGAAGACAGAGATGTTAGAAGGAACCAGGGGAAAGAGGACTTCATTGGGGAAGGCCTTTTGAGGATATGTGACCTTAGTAATGCTTTGAAGATAGGGAGAGTGTTAATCTGGCATATATGGAGGGGGAGGGACTTCCAGGGTAAAGGGAGGACATGGGGGAAGGGGTCGGCTGCGAGTTACACAAGATTGAGGCTCAATGAGTAAGCTGGTGCTAGAAGAGCTAAGTGTGCATTCTGAGCTGTAGTAGGAGATCAGTGAGGTGAGGTAAGAGTGGCAAATTGATTGAGCTCTTTGAAGCCGTTGGTAAGCAGTTTCTGTTTGATGCAGAGATGGATGGACAGCCATTGGAGGTTCATGAGGAGTGAATGTTTTCATTGAAAAATGATCCTTGCATCAGAGTGAAGTATGGACTGGAGTGGGGAGAGACAGGAAACGGAGGTCAGCAAAGAGGCAGATACAGTATTCAAAGCGGAATAGGATACGTGCTTGGCTTCGTGTGGTAGCAGTTTGGATGGAGAGGAAAGAGTTGATTTTAGCACTGTCTTGAAGGTAAAATCGACAGGATTCGGTGATGCATTGATTGTGGGTGAAATGAGAGATGAGTTGAGGACATCACCAAGGTTACAGGCTTGTGAGATACGAAGGAGAGTGGTATTGTCTGCAGTGATAGGGAAGGCACAGGGAGGATAGAGTTTGGGTGGGGAGTTGTTTCTTATGCATGTTTAGTTTGAGGTGTAGGTGGGACATCCAAGTAGAGGTGTCCTGATAGCAGGAGGAAATGTGAGACTGCAGAAAAGGAGAGAGATCTGGGCTGGAGATAGAGATTTTGGGAATCATCTGCATAGAGATGGCAGCTGATCATATGAATTTAAATATATATATATATATAAAAGATATCTATCTAATTGTGGTGTTAAGCCGTTTAAATTTATCTTCCTTGTTCTCTTCACAAGGGGAGAAGTTTCTCTGGGTATCTTTCAGATGTATGTAGAAGCAGCATGGCTTAGTGGATAGAGCATGCTTCTGCAGGACCTGGGTTCAAATCTTGGCTCTGCCACTTCCCTGCTCTGTCACCCTGGGCAAGTCATTTAACTTCTCTGTAACCTTACTTACCTTATCTTTAAAATGGAAATAAAATAGCTGTTCATGCATTCATTCAATTGTATTTATAAAGTGCTTACTGTGTGCAGTGCACTGTACTAAGCGCTTGGGAGAATGCAGTACAAATCCACATCTCTGCCCCTGCTCTCTCTCCCTCCCTTCAGGCTCATGTCTCCTCCTGCCTTCAAGACATCTCCATCTGGATGTCTGCCCGCCATCTAAAACTCAATATGTCCAAGACTGAACTCATCTTCCCTCCCAAACCCTGCCTGCTCCCTGACTTTCCCGTCACTGTTGATGGCACTACCATCCTTCCCGTTTCACAAGCCCGCAACCTTGGTGTCATCCTTGACTCTGCTCTCTCGTTCAACCCTCACATCCAATCCATCACCAAAAACTGCCGGTCTCACCTCTGCAACATCACCAAGATCCGCCCTTTCCTTTCCATCCAAACCGCTACCTTGCTGGTTCAATCTCTTATCCTATCCCGACTGGATTACTGCATCAGCCTCCTCTCTGATCTCCCATCCTCCTGTCTCTCCCTACTTCAGTCTATACTTCACGCTGCCGCCCGGATCATCTTTGTGCAGAAACGCTCTGGGCATGTTACTCCCCTCCTCAGAAATCTCCGGTGACTACCAGTCAACCTACGCATCAGGCAAAAACTCCTCGCTCTCGGCTTCAAGGCTCTCCATCACCTCGCCCCCTCCTACCTCACCTCCCTTCTTCTGCAGCCCAACCCGCACCCTCTGCTCCTCTGCCACTAACCTCCTCACTGTGCCTCGTTCTCGCCTGTCCCACCATTGACCCCTATCCCACGTCCTCCCCCTGGCCTGGAATGCCCTCCCTTCGCACATCCGCCAAGCAAGCTCTCTTCCCCTCTTCAAAGCCCTACTGAGAGCTCACCTCCTCCAGGAGCCCCCTCCTTCCTCTCCCCCTCCCCATCCCTCCCACCCTCCCTCCTTCCTCTCCCCACAGCACCTGTATATATGTTTGTACAGATTTATTACTCTATTTTACTTGTACATATTTACTATTCTATTTATTTTATTTTGTTAATATGTTTTGTTGTCTTGTCTGTCTCCCCCTTCTAGACTGTGAGCCCGCTGTTGGGTAGGGACTTTCTCTATATGTTGCCAACTTGTACTCCCCAAGCACTTAGTACAGTGCTCTGCACACAGTAAGTGCTCAGTAAATATGATTGAATGAATGAGTGAATGCAACAGTAAACAGACACATTCCCTGCCCACAATGAGTTTATAGTCTAGAGGTTCTCACTCCCTCTTAGAATGTGAGCCCCATGTGGAACAAGGGACTGTGTCTGATCTGTTTATATTGTATCTACCTCAGTGCTTATTACTGCCTTGCACATTGTGTGTAAAAACACAAGTATTAGTGTCATTTCTGATCAGTTAAATTGCTTAGAGGATCACAGTATGCCTTTTATTTCCCTGTAACAGTTATGTTCTTGAAGCATTTTGTGTTATGGAAAAACTGAGATCCTTGGATTTAATTCAAACACCTGTGCACAACCATTTTTATCTTCACTGGATCTACTTCCCTGACTTGTGGATTGTGCTCTATCCAGACAGATGTGCATTATAAAAAGACTATTCTCTAAAGACATTTTGTAATGAAACGTGTTACAGGAGAATTAACTCTTTATATATGAGAGTGTGTTTGCGTATGTGTATGTGTGTGTTTGCCTGTGCATAACCAATCTTTTAGATATATAAATATAGGAGGTGAAGAAAAAGAAATGATTTGCTCCACTCAAACACTAAGGTGTGTACGTGTACTTTTTTTCTTTCCCCTGTCTCATTCCTCCCTTCCTCACTCTCACTCCTTTCTCTCTGTCTCTTCTGATATGTACTACCCATTACCACCTAACAAAGGTATTTTGGAAAGTATGTCCTTCCAATGCAAAATAGGATTATAACTCATCCAGCTTCACTCCAGTTAGAGATTCTTAAGAGACTGTTCCCTCCCCTCCAACTGCCCCACTACCCTCAGTTAGGAGGTTTAATAGTCATCTTTTCTGTTCTTCAAGTTTATCGGGAGAAAGTAATGCAATGAATGGTGGATCCAAATGTCAAGTAAAGTTTAAAGGTGGTGTTCACCTTTTCCAAGGTTCTTCCTACATCTTTGAGATGTTTGAGATTTGATGCAAATCAATTTAAAAACACTGGTGAACAGTGAGACTTTTCTTTATAATAATAATAATTGTATTTGTTAAGCACTTATCAAGTGCCAAACACTGTTCTAAGCACTGTGATAGATACAGGGTAATTAGGTTGTCCCACGTGGGGCTCACAATCTTAATCTCCATTTTACAGATGAGGTAACTGAGGCACAGAGAAGTTAAATGACTTGCCCAAGGTCACACAGCAGACAAGTGGCAGAGCCGGAATTAGAACCCCTGTCCTCTGACTCCCAAGCCGGTGCTCTTGCCACTAACGCATGAGTATATGGATGGGTTGCAAACCATATGTGACTTATAGTCACATATGAGACATATGGTTACTTTATCGCAGCAAGGGTGGGCTGTACTTGGGCTGTTGGTCCAGCTGTTTTGGTAGGAATGTTGTTCCTACCTACATGGGTCCAGGGAGGTGGGGGTGGGCGATGCTGAGCCCCAGCCTCCTCTTGTCCACCACTGCCATTCGCCACCCGCAACCCCTTGAATTCCTCCTTGGCTGCCTGGTTATGGAATTATTTTGCCTTGTGGCTCTTGGCCATGCTATGTTTTTAGTTGGGGCCTCTTCCGCTCATGAGTCATGGGCACTCCTCCACTAGTATGTTAACGTCCAATGTAATAGAAATTATCTTCTAATTGAATTTTCTTTTTTTTATATACTGATAGAATTTCAAAGCTAATGAAGGACATTTCTGAAAACATAGGGATATTAAGAAGCCTGTTGGATGATGCACGTAACTCTGAAATGAGGACTAACAATGATTTAAGCATGTCATCACTGGAAAATTCAACCGCAAGAGTCGAGGGGCAGAAAATATGTGAAGAATTGAAATTTTGTAAATTCACAGAGGAGTCAAAGGATGCTGCGGATGATGAATTAATTGGGCATAAAGGAGATTTGAATGAGGGTGCACTGACATGTAATGAAATTGGACCAAAAAATGGAATTGGAAGCAATCGATGGGAAGACAATATGGACAGAATTTGTCTAATGTCATTAGATATTACTGAATATGAGCTTGACATGTTGGAGCATCAGGCTAAAGAAGAAATTCTAAATGAAGCTGCTTCTGTGGCTGCTGAGGTATTTAACTGTCGTTACATGGACGTATTCATTCAACTTTATTGAGCGCTTACTGCATGCAATGCACTGTACTAAGTACTTGAAGTACAATTCAGCAATAAAAAGTGACAGTCCCTGCCTACAACGGGCTTAAAGTCTAGAAGATGGGCTTGAAATTATGGCACTTATACATCTGGGTCATTTAGCTACTGGGCAATTTGATTCCTGGTCATTTCACCCCAGATAAATAATTGAGAAAAAATTTTACTTCTATTTTAAAAAGTTACTGTGATTCAAAGTGAAAATTTCCAATGAGGTTTAAAGAAAATATACTGTATGGATCATCAGTCATCATCATCAATGGTATTTATTGAGTGCTAACTGTGTGCAGAGCACTGTACTAAGTGCTCACAAGAGTACAACACAGCAGGGTTAGTAGATGTGTTCCCTGCCCCACAACAAGCTTTCAGTCTTGAGGGGGAGACAGACTTTAACGTAAATAATTACTAACTTAGAATACATAGCCATTAATATGAGTAAGTAATTTGTAATATATAAACGATCTTGCATAATATATGGATACAGAGTTTAGCAGAAGGTTAGATACTTTTCCTTTGGCTTGTCGTCGTCTTGATGATTTTTAGGAGTTCAAAGATGAGGATGATGATCTCCTTCAAAAATTGGTGTCGTATTTTGAAATGTTGCATATCAAGCTAAACTCAACATCCATGTGGGATCTTTCTTTTAGACCCATCTAGCATTTCTTTGACTTGCCAGCTCCATCTGTTTTTTGTTTTTTGTTTTTTTTTGCTTGGAATTGACATTTGGGGTCATAAGAAGCTTCTGCCTTATTTTGGTGCCCCCACTTTACTCATGAATCAAAAGTTAGGTTAACAGCACCAACCACCATCTTTTATATGAATATTGTTCTGTTGGGGATTTGTGAAGAGTTGCCAGAGGCTGTATAATGGATATTAATGCTGGAATCAAAGATGGTGCTTTCAAATTTTGAAGTAAGAATTGATCATTTGTATCCAAAATGAGAACTGGAAAACCCCTAACAAATTATGCAGCTCATATTCTAGTGACTGACTCCATGACTTAAGTTTTGTTTTTTCTCTTTCTGGTGGTGAGAAATTTGATCTGTAGTTTTTCTTTTCTGATCTATAGATAGGCATATATCTCTACCTTTATGTAGAGAGAGAGATTATACATAGGTAGACATAAATCTGTATATTAGGAAGAAAAAGCTATATTTAGTAGTTCATATAATAGTTTAATATTATATATACATATATATTAAATTAAATGGTATTTGTTAAGTTTTGTCTATGTGCCAGGCACTATACTAAGTGCTGCAGTACATACAAGCTAATCAGGTTGGACACAGTTCCTGTCTTGCATGTGGTTCACAGTTTTAATCCCCATTTTATTGATGAGGTAACTGAAACACAGAGAAGTTAAGCAACTTGTCTAAGGTCACACAGCAGGCAAGTGGCAGAGCTGGGATTAGAAACCAGGTCCTCTAACTCCCAGACCTATGCTCTTTACATGGCCATGTAGTGTTCATGCTGCTTCCATGATTCCTAGCCATATCTTTAGTTGTGCTTCATATAAGATTCCACTGACAATCAAACACATACATATTCCTACTAGCAGATGAAATACTTCTCATTTAGTGTAATTTACACTCCTGCTTATTGCAAACTATCAAGTTTTTACCTAGCCGCAGTCATTTTCATCACATTTTAATGGTTTTCACTTAGAAAAAACAACATATGTGTAGTTGTTATGTAACTCTAGAGTACTGCATATCTTACACAGTGGCATAATAGTGACCATTCTTATAACCTTGGGCATTTCCAAACTTGGGTTACTTGAGAACAGAGATAGTGACTATCCACTCTGTTGCATTGTGCGCTCCCTAGTTTTTAGTGCAATGTTCCGTATATAGTAAGCGCTCAGTAAATTCCATTGATTTGATCTGGGTGGATACCATATAATACGTTACGCATATACATGCAGCATCACACACAGCAAGAAGACCTACAGTGTGAATTTTCCTTTATATGGGATTCTGCTCGAACACAACTTTTATGGTATAGGAAAACTGGGTGTTCTATACATACCTGTTTCATTCCAGCGCTTAGAACAGTGCTCCAGTGCTTAGAACAGTGTTTTGCACATAGTAAGTGCTTAATAAATGCCATCATTATTATTATTATTATTTCTTCCTCATTTCCTGTTCATGCTTTCCTTCAGGATCATGGGGAGTCCTTTGGCAAGTTGAATTTAAGTACCTCTTACTCTTTTTATGTATCTTTAGGCAGTATGCCTTTATTATGATGTTTGTGACCATTCTTCAGTGTTCTTCTACCTCAGACTGAAATATACTAAATAGTGTTAGGTTATGTTCTACGTTTTTTTCTTAGTATATATTCATTGCTTCAATTAGTGAAGCAATTTCTTAGTATGTAGATTCTCTTGAACTGGTCATAACCTCCAAATTTATTTAAGTTCCCTCTTTGATTTTTCCCCCATTCAATTATATGTTGTTATTTGGAAAACTCTGCCCAATTCTGAGTTGAATAACAGATTTGTGTTCAGGTTTTGAGAAAATACAATGAAAACACAATGATAGTGGTTTGAAAACTATTTTGGTGGGTATTTTTAAATTATTGAAACCATTGAAGAGTAAAGCTAAATTATAGAAATGAGAATGAGCTTGATGTTGGTTGTATTTCTTGTTGATCAGCATCTCTGATACTTTCAGAGTTGGAAAAGTGCCCATTAAATTATTCTAAATGCTTATTCATGGGATGAAAATAGAAAACTTTAAATCATTCCCTTTAAATCAAAAAACAAAAACCACAGCCAGAAACTGACTTTAAGGGTGAAGAGGGAATGATGTAAATTAAGCCACTTGCAAAATATTATGTATATTTTAAAAATATTTCTCCAGGACCTAGCTTCTTTGGATGATGAGCAAGATATTTCCTGTGCCATTAAAAGTGATGAGGAATTTGAAACCGAGATGCTTCAGGTAAGTAGCCTGAAGTTTCATACTGTGGAAACTTTTTGAGTTTCATATTGTGGAAAGGTAATAACAGTATTTATTAAAAACTTACTGTGTGCAGAGGTTTGAAGTATAACATTGGAGAGACCACAAGCTGGAAGAGAAATCACAGGTGGGAAGTAGACATGGTCCCTGTCGCTTGGGGTGCTCACAATCTAAGCGAATAAATGGGGAGAAAGGACTGGAGACAGGCACATCAGGAACAGTGAGACATTAAAACACAACACATAAAATAATAATAATAATGATGGTATTTGTTAAGCACTTACTATGTATCAAGCACTTTTCTGAGTGTTGGGGCAGATACAAGCTAATCAGGTTGCACACAGTCCCTGTCCCACTTAGGACTCAGAGTCCAAATCCCCGTTTTACAGATGAGGTAGCTGAAGCACATGGAAGCCAAGTGACTTGCCCACAGTCACAGAGCAGACAGTTGGCAGAGACTGGATTAGAACCCAGGTTCTTCTGCCTCCCATGCCATGTTCTGACAAAATCAGTAGGGTGCTGTAGGTAGAGGAGCAGAATTTTAGGGGTCCAGGGCACTACCGCAGCCACCAGTCTTCCTGGGGTTTTGTGGAGTCCTTGTGTTGTGATGCAGTTGGAGCAGCTTTTATCTCTGACCCAGAAGGTATAGAGCATGCTGGGAGCAGGGACCCTCCATGCCAAGAGGGAAGGGGCCTGTCACCACAAATATTCTCCTCAGTGATGATGGAGAAGTCCGAGAGCTTGGGGGAGCAGCTTTTATCCCCAGCCGAGGTTGCATAGAACCTACTGATAGCAGGAAACCTTTGGATGGGGAGGGGAGAAAGCAGTTAATGCAGTTGATATTCCCGGCCAGGGTGAATTTGATTGTATCCATGACCACAAGCCAGCACTCTGTTTGTTTAATATATAGTGACTGAAATCCTAATCAGTTAAATGATGTTGGATTATATGTGCAGGACTCCAGTACATTTCATTTACTTATTGAAATGACATATAATTTTAATGTTCCTAAGTGTGGTAGATCTTTGTAATACATTTTGTCTGTCATTTATTAACCTTTTTCTGAACTACGTTTTCACAGTTTTCTACTTTTCCTTTCTCTTGAAGACTACAAATCATTCTTGCTGTGCATACTTGTTTGCCTGTTTCCCGCTTTATTCTTGTCAGCTTTAGGAAATCACAGTCTTTTGGGGAAATAGAAATAGCTTCTTAGAAAAGTCAAAAATCAAAGATGATCTGAAAGGGAAAGCCTTTACCCTAAATCCCCAATACATGTCTTGTCAACTAATAAGAGTCAAAGATGGAATATAAGTTATTTCCAAGTGAATAACTTGGCTTATGAAGAAGAATCCTGACATTTTCCTTAGTAAATGCAATTTTCCAGCTTTCAGCATTTTATTTTTGTCATAATATATCGGTAGAGCAACGTGATCTGCATCCTTAGATAGATCCTGTCTCCCTCTCTTTTCTTACAAATTTTTCCAACTCTTCATTTAGGTTTCAAACTCATGTGTTGACCTGTTTTTTCTTATTGTCCCTCTTTTTGTACTGGTACTCTTATTTTGCTTGATCCCTTTTATTACTTTACCTTATTTACTCCTTACTGTCCTTTTCTTCTGCCTTTCAGCATTGCTTTTTTCCGTTTGTTTTGGTTGGAATCATCTGTTTCCCCACTGCCTTGTCTTCTTGGGACCTCTCTTTCTCTTCCTTATGTCCTTTTGCTATATTTTCTCCTTCCCTTTTAAGCTACTCTGTTCTTCCTTTTCTTCATTTTTTATGATATTTAAGCGCTTATTATGTGCCCAGCAACAGCAGCTGGGGTAGATACAAGCTAATCACTTGTCCCGCATGGGGCTCACAGTTTTAATCCCTATTTTACAGATGAGGTAATTGAGGCATAGAGAAGTTAAGTGATTTACCTAAGGTCACACAGCAGATAAGTGGCGGAGCCAGGAGTAGAACCCAGGTACTTCTGACTCCCAGGCCCATGCTGTATGTACTAGGCCACACTTTTCCTCTTCTCTCCTTTGCTCTCCTATTTGTCTCCTTTGTTGGGTGTCTCTAGTTCTGTCATATACCTTTCCCTCTCCCTTTCTCCCTTTCTCACACTCTGTGTCTCTCTTCCATCCTGCTTTTTCTTATGCTTTGTATTATTCACTGAAATCTTTGCTTTGATAGCAGAAAATAGGAATGTGGTGGCAGTGGTGGGGACCGTGTGGTTAGGAGGAAGAAGGAAGGCAGGCAGTATAGTTTGTTCCACCTCACCCAAGGATTTTGTCAGTTCTGTGAAGGAAGAGCATCTTTGAATGGCAGTCCTGCTATGTGGAGAACTCTAAGATCATTTAATTGAGTGGCACAGAACAATGTCTTGTGATGTTCTTTAACCTCTCTAGCCTCAGGGCTCGGGAGGAGGCAGGGTGGGAATTTTCAGTGACCTAGTTACCCAGCCTTTTCTCCAAGGTGCAGGTGCCTCCGACCCCCACTTTCACACCTCCCAAGGAGCTGGAACCCACCAATAAGATGCTCTCAGTGGAAACCACTCAGAAGATGTGGCCCCCTGAACTCCCTTAGAGGAATCCTTTCAACTGGTGGAATGTATTCAAAGAAGGTCTTCTGAGGATCAATCATTTCTTGGTCCTTTGTACCTTGGCAAAGCACAGATTTTTTGTGACCCCTTGGATTACATCAGTGGCCTTCTGGAAAAGAGGGGGAAGGCTGGGGGCCACCCTTTCCTGCCCAAACTCAGCCCGCTGCCTGACTTCTGTGGGAGGAAGAGTTGAGGTGGTTGGCTGGCCAGGACAGGGAAGATAAAGCCAGCTACTGACCTTCTTTAGGCCAAATTGGTCTCTACTTCAACAGGAATGGGGGGAGTTACTGGGGACATGTGCTACCTGAGTGAACTTTGCACCCAACCCTCCTATCATCATCAGTGATATTTATTGAGTGCTTACTAGCTCTTGGGAGAGAACAGTACAACAGAGTTGGTAGACACATTCCCTGCCCTCAATGAATGTACAGTCTAGACAGAGAGATAGCCAAGCTGCCTGGGAACCATATCTAAGCCAGTCAGAATATTCAGAAATGATGACCCAAGCAACAACTCTGTGTCTCAGTTACCTCATCTTTACAATGGGTATGAAGACTGTGAGCCCCACGTGGGACAACCTGATTACCTTGTATCTACCCCAGCGCTTAGAACAGTGTTTGGCACATAGTAAGCACTTAACAAATACCAATATTATTATTATTATGTGTGTGACAGCAAGTATATAAAATATATATATGTGTATATATGTATATATATATATAAATATTCATATCTGTGTTTACTGAGCATCTTTTCTCTTCGATATGCTTGTAGAGTGATCATTTCTACTAAAATAGAATTTTTCAGAACTCAGAAATTGCTTGACAGTCCCTTTCTACTTGAACTGCTGCTATAATGTTAAAAGAGCATAATGAAGCAGCTTGGCCTAGTGGAAAGATCACTGGCTTGGGACTCAGAGGACCTAGGTTCTAATCCTGGTTTTGCCAGTTGCTTGCTGTGCGACCTTGGGCAAGTCACTTAACTTCTCTGTGCCTCAGTTCTGTTCTTCCTCCTTCTTAGACTCTGAGCCCCATGCGAGACAGGGACTGTGTCCAACCTAATTAACTTGCATCTACCCCAGCATTTAGAACAGCGTTTGACCCCCTTCTAGACTGTGAGCCTGTGGCGGGCAGGGATTGTCTTTCTTTGTTGCTGAATTGTACTGTCCAAGTGCTTAGTACAGTGCTCTGCACGTAGTAAGTGCTCAGTAAATATGAATGAATGAATAAATGACACTAAGTGCTTACTAAATGCTATATTAAAAATAAAAAAATGAAGTGTTAGAATGTTATGAGGGCTTACCCTGTGTAGAACCTTTCCTCTATAGCAGTTGTAGGGTGTTGGTTAGCCCCCATATGCCCACTGTAAGCTTCCCAAAAGACATCCAATTAATTGTTTTATAGGTTTGAAGACTTCCTTCTCAAAAATCTATTTTTGAGGTAATATTGGTACTAATCCCTTCTCTTCTCCCTCTTCAACACCTTTGGCAGTCAGGGATCACCCAGCAGTGTTTCCTGGGGATAGTGGGAACTGAAATCTGACAGCTATTTATTTCTTCACACCTCTCAGTGAAGCAAATCATCATGAAAACTAAGTTTTAAAATATTCAAATGTGTGGTGCACTGTTCTAAGTCCTTGGGGTAGGTAACAGGTTAATCAGGTTGGACACAGTCTCTGTTCCACAAGGGGCTTATAGTCTAAGTAGTAGGGAGGAGTTAATCCCCATTGTACAGCTGAGGAAAAAGGCTCAGAAAAGTTAAGTGATTTATTCAAGGTTACACAGCTGGTAACTGGAAGAGCTAGGATTAGAACTCAGGTCCTCTGACTCCCAGGCCCATGCTTTCTCCACTAGGTCTCACTGCTCCTTGTCATAGTCAGCAATCAGGCACTCCTCCAATGGGCTTCCAGTAAAGATTAGCTTTAAAAAATTGATATATTCCATACCAGAACAAAGTTTTGCCTAGTTTGTGAATGATTAACTCATTATGAATCAGGGGCCTGGAATGCCCTCCCTCTGCCCATCCGCCAAGCTAGCTCTCTTCCTCCCTTCAAGGCCCTGCTGAGAGCTCACCTCCTCCAGGAGGCCTTCCCAGACTGAGCCCCTTCTTTCCTCTCCCCCTCGTCCCCCTCTCCATCCCCCCGTCTTACCTCCTTCCCTTCCCCACAGCACCTGTATATATGTATATATGGTTGTACATATTTATTACTCTATTTATTTATTTATGTATTTATTTTACTTGTACATTTCTATCCTACTTATTTTATTTTGTTGGTATGTTTGGTTCTGTTCTCTGTCTCCCCCTTTTAGACTGTGAGCCCACTGTTGGGTAGGGACTGTCTCTATGTGATGCCAATTTGTACTTCCCAAGCGCTTAGTACAGTGCTCTGCACATAGTAAGCGCTCAATAAATACGATTGATTGATTGACTGATTGATTGATTAAAAAAATCAGTAAAAGAAAGCTCATCCCACAATGACAGACTTTATAGCAACTGTCATTAGGTGAAGTGTGATCTCTTGTGTTGGCCCTTTTAGAATGTTGGAAGGATTCCATCTTCCTGTCTCTTCTTTAAAATGGAATGCTATTTTTTTTGTGACATTTCTTGCACACTTGCCAGTTTCAAACAAAATTGAAAGCTTAGCAATTTTCTTTTTATGTTTTTTGAAAAATATGCCACAATATGGGTGGCTTTACTTTTTAAATTTCTTCTCAATTTTTAGGCTTTAGAAAAACTAGACAGTGGCAAGAGGAGGCAGATTGATTCTGAACCTTTGGAAACAAAAAGTAAGCTGAATATTTCCACTGAGGAAGATGATGAAGATTACAGTGTAGCTATTGAAGAGGAAGATCATTGGGGTAAATATCTTCAACCACTCACGTTCCTTCCCCTCTGCCTTCAAACATGCCCACGTCTCCCCCATCCTAAAAAAAAACCCCTCTTGAACCCACCTCCCCTTCTAGTTATCGCCCTATCTCCCTCCTACCATTCCTTTCCCAACTCCTTGAACGAGTATTCTACACCCACTGCCTTGAATTCCTCAACGCTAACTCTCTCCTTGACCCCCTCCAATCTGGCTTCCATCCCCTACACTCCACCAAAACTGCCCTCTCAAAGGTCACCAATGACCTCCTTCTTGCCAGATCCAACCACTCCTACTCTATCCTAATCCTCCTCGACCTCTCAGCTGCCTTCGACACCGTGGACCACCCCCTTCTCCTCAACATGCTATCCACCCTTGGCTTCACAGACTCTGTCCTCTCCTAGTTCTCCTCTTATCTCTCTGACCGTTCATTCTCAGTCCCCTTTGTGGGCTCCTCCTCCCCCTCCCGTCCCCTTACTGTAGGGGTTCCTCAAGGGTCAGTCTTGGTCCCCTTCTGTTCTCTATCTACACTCACTCCCTTGGTGAACTCATTCGCTCCCATGGCTTCAACAATCATCTCTACGCTGATGACACCCAAATCTACATCCCTGCCCCTGCTCTCTCTCCCTCCCTTCAGGCTCCTGCCTTCAGGACATCTCCATCTGGATGTCTGCCCGCCATCCAAAACTCAGTATGTCCAAGACTGAATTCCTTATCTTCCCCCCCCAAACTCTGTTCTCTCCCTGACTTTCCCGTCACTGTAGATGGCACTACCATCCTTCCTGTCTCACAAGCCCGCTACCTTGGTGTCATCCTCGACTCTGCTCTCTCGTTCACCCCTCACATCCAATCTGTCACCAAAACCTGCCGGTCTCACCTCCGCAACATCACCAAGATCTGCCCTTTCCTCTCCATCCAAACTGCTACCCTGCTGGCTCAATCTCTCATCCTATCCCGACTGGATTACTGCAACAGCCTTCTCTCTGATCTCCCATCCTCCTGTCTCTCTCCCCTTCAGTCTATACTTCACGCTGCTGCCTGGATCATTTTTGTGCAGAAATGCTCTGGGCATTTTACACCCCTCCTCAAAACTCTCTGGTGTCTGCCAGTCAACCTACGCATCAAGCAAAAACTCCTCACTCTTGGCTTCAAGGCTCTCCATCACCTCGCCCCCTCCTACCTCACCTCCCTTATCTCCTTCTACAGCCCAGCCCACACTCTCTGCTCCTCTGCCACTAACCTCCTCACTGTGCCTCGTTCTCACCTGTCCCGCCGTCAACCCCTGGCCCACGTCCTCCCCCTGGCCTGGAATACCCTTCCTCTGCACATCCGCCAAGCTATCTCTCTCCCTTCCTTCAAAGCCCTACTGAGAGCTCAAATCCTCCAGGAGGCCTTCCCAGACTGAGCCCCCTTTTTTCTCTCCTCCTCCCCATCCCTCCTCACCCTACCTCCTTCCCCTCCCCACAGCACCTGCATATATGTTTGTACAGATTTATTACTCTATTTATTTTATTTGTACATATTTACTATTCTGTTTGTTTTGTTAATAATGTGCATCTAGCTTTTTTTTTATTTATTCTGATGACCTGACACCTGCCCACGTTTTGTTTTGTTTTCTCTGTCCCCCTTCTAGACTGTGAGCCCACTGTTGGGTAGGGACCGTCTCTGTATGTTGCCAAGTTGTACTTCCCAAGTGCTTAGTACAGTGCTCTGCGCACAGTAAATGCTCAATAAATACAATTGAATGAATGAATGAATGAATGAATCTAAGTATAACTTAAATCACTTTCAAACTGTTATAGCCACACAGTAGCTGGACATTCAATAGAAACTTTTCAGCTTCTGGTGGTCCATGGCTCTGTGATGTATCTTTGGTAATCCAAACTGTTTGTCTTTTATTTGATGAAAGTATTTTTCAACTCCAGCCTGAATGTTCATGTGTTTCCTCTTAAGACCCGTTGTTACCAGAACCCAGTGCAAAACAGATCAGTTGCTTAAAGACATACTTTGGACATTCCCGTTTTAAACCGTGAGTATGATGATAAGGTGAAATGCCCAGTGTAGCTCTATCAAGGCAACCATAATGCTATGTATTCTCTAGGAACAAACTGCCGTGATTGTTTTCTGGAGCACCTTCGTTTGCTCACAAGTGACAAGGTGTTTCCTTTAGAAGACATTCCACCCGGATAGTTTGATTAGTAACTTAACTTCTAGTCAGTGCTGATGATCAGTCTTGCCATAGTCACTCTTTGTGTAGGTCTGTGGCATATTGATAATAACAAAATAATTGTGGTATTTGTTAAACACTATGTATCAAGCACTCTTCTAAACACTGGGGTAGATACGGTGCAGTCAGGTCAAAAGATGGCTCCACACAGTGCTAAGCGTTTAGTATAGTGCTGTGCACACAGTAAGTGCTCAGTAAATACGTTTGAATGAATGAATGTCCCATCTGGAGTTCACAGTCTAAGAGGAAGGGAGAACAGGTATTGAATCCCCATTTTTCTATGGTGGCATGTATACTAAAATATAGAACAATTCAGAGATTAGAATGGCCCCCTTTCAAGGATGACAAGCAAATTCCCGAAGCACTTCATATTTCCTCTGGAATATAAGATCATTGTGGGCAGGTTGTGTTTCCGTTTATTGTTATATTGTACTCTCCCAAGAGCTTAGTACAGTGCTCTGCACACAGGAAGCACTCAATAAGCATGATTGATTGATTGATACAGGTGAGGGAACCGAGGCACAGAAAATTTAAATGACTTGCCCAAAGTTCTCCCAACAGGCAGCTGTGGTAGAGGGATTAGAATCCAGGACTCCCAGGTCCATATTACAGCCACTCGGCTATGTGTACCTATAAACCTGGATAATTGCACCTGGAATTAATTACCTTCAGACCTTGGGACTTTTTCCCATTTCTTATTACTCAAAATTTGGTTTGTAGAAAATAAAAAAAAAGGAGTCCCAAAACACTTTATATGTTTGTAACTGAAATTCCCATCTAGTTTTGACTTCAAACTAAATTTTGTTCCGCTAAGTCTCTTCATTGAGGTTGCTTGTTTTTGCTAATGCATCCCTATTAAAATGAATACAGGGCAGTTGTCTGACAGTCTCATAAAATAATTAAAAAGTGTCTCAGAAACCTTAGCATATAATGCCTTGCTGTTTTCAGCATTTAGGACAAAATGAAGATCAGTTGTAAAATGTCCTGGGCATCTAATTTGTCAAATTTTTCTCCCTTCATATACGTCTTGGTGAAAGGAGCCATGTACATTCTAAGAAGACATGAACCTAATTTTATGTATATTGTGATGGGGCTGCTTAGCTGAATGGGAATGCTTATTTCTCAGTTTGGGGCTTTATCCAGGATCTACTAGGATGTTCTAAAAATGACAGGGAATTGGAGCAATAAAGGAAATAAAAAGTTAAATGGATTTCGTGCTATTCTCTGGAGTCCTGGGGTTTCTCCCTGGGATAGCTACGGCAGCTTTATTTTCTTCTTTTTTTTTTTCTTTTTCAAGGGTTCAGTGGAAAGTGATCCATTCTGTTTTACAAGAAAGGAGAGATAATCTTGTTGTTATGGCAACTGGTGAGTTAACCTTAAGCAAATATTCTCTTTAAAAAGGATAAATAGCAGGGTTTAAATACTTAATCTTTTATTGAAGTTGATAATGTAAAATATGGAACCATCTGTCTCGTCTCGTACATATTTACTGTTTTTTAGGAAGACAGTAATAGGTCTGAGAGATGGTTAAGGAGGAAATGAAATAAGTGTTTTTGGTGTCTTCATTAGTGCGTTGTTTTCATTTTAAGGATATGGAAAGAGTTTATGCTTCCAGTTTCCACCAGTTTATGTAGGCGGCCTTGGCATAGTCATCTCTCCTCTCATTTCTCTGATGGAAGATCAAGTTCTACAGCTGGAGTAAGTAATTCTTTCATGGTAGATTGCCACAAACTCCTCCGCTTTCCATTTTCGTTCATGAATGAAATGTCTGATACATCATTCTTAGGAATAATATCTTGTAACTTGTACAAACAGATTTTTATGAAAAATCTGGATCATTACATCTTTCTCCCATGCTCCTTGTTTGGTATAGATTAAATGCTCCAGGGACTTACTAAAAGAAAAAAAAAAATTACTTCTTAAATGGTAGACTATAGATCCAGCAAACTTTGAAGTTTTCTGAGAGAGAAAACTAAGCCAGCATATTGTTCTTTAAAGGGTATTTGGTTGAGAATTCAGCTAGTTATCAAGATAAAAAGAGTGTAAAAAAGCAGTCTATGAAATATTTTCCCCACCATTACCTTTCTGCCTTCAGTCAGTTGTACATCATTTTGATACACTTTTGTTTTAAGAATTTTGTTTGAGTGATTTGTGTCTAAAACGGTAGGGTGTCTTGCTTGGGGGGAAAGAAAGAAAAAAATAGAGAGAAATGCCCCTGGTTTTCATTGACATCTCATTCTCGAGATAATATTATTCCTTTTGCATTTTATTGTAATCGTAATTGTAATTAATAATTTTGGTACTGAGTAGCTGCATGGCATAGTGGATAGAGCATGGGCCCGGGAGCCAGAAGGTTCTGATTCTGACTCTGCCACTTTTCTGCTCTGTCACCTTGGGGAAGTCACTTCACTACTCTGGGACTCAGTTCCCTCACCTGCAAAATGGGGATTGAGACTGGCAGCCCTGTGTGAATCAGGGACTGTGTCCAACCTGATTTATTTGTATCAACCCTAGCACTTAATACAGTGCCTGCCACATAGTAAGGACTTACAAATATCACAGTTATTATTATTAAGCTCTAGAGAAGCAGTGTGGCCTAGCAAATAGAGCACAGGTCTGGTAGTAAGAAGGACCTGCTCTACAACTTGTCTGCTGTGTGACCTTGGGAAAAGAAGTTTAACTTGTGTTCCTCAGGTACTTCATCTGAAAAATGGAAATTAAGACTGTGAGCCCCATGTGGGACATGGACTGTGTGCAACTTGATTAGCTTGTATCTACCCCAGTGCTTAGTACAGTGCTTGCTAAACAAGTATCATGAAAAACAGGCAATTACTACATACAAAACACTGTACTAAGCAGTGGAGTAGGTAGAAGATAATCGGGTTGGACACAGTCCATGTCCCTCATCAGGCTCACAACTTGAGGGAGGGCAAACAGTCATATAATCCCCATTTTACAGGAGAGGAAACTGAGACCCACAAAAGTTGAAAGATCTCCCCAAGGTCACACAACATGCAAGTGACAGAGCAGATCTTCGAATACCAGTCCTTTGACTCCTACTCCTGCACTCTTTCTGCTAAGCCAAACTGTTTCCCAATTGTATTTATAATCACTGTTTCCCACATGTATTTATAATCAAGCGGTCACTGATTGAGGAATTCTCCCTATCTCTAATTTACTACAAGTTACATGTTGAGTGAAGCTTATATCAATTTTTTTTTGGAAACATTTAACTCCTTTTTTGGAGTGTGCCATTTTTAACATATGTACTTGTCTGAAACTTCCATCACTCTCACAGAATGTCCAACATTCCAGCTTGCTTTCTTGGATCAGCACAGAAAAAAAATGACCTAGAGGGAATCAAAGCGTAAGTTGTTCGTTTCCTCTCTATTGCTTCTATCTGAGAGAAGTTTGCAACATAGCATAACTGTTTAGATAACTGAGTCATAAAATGATCAGAAAATATTTACATAAACTAGATTTTGTGTTATCACACATCAGAGTTAAATCTCAAGTCTTTTTTGGTTTGTGTAAAATCTACAAATTTGAGTTTCCAAGGTACCAGATTAGTTCCCTTACTAATCTGTATATAGGACTTTATTTTTGTGCCATGCCTTTTGAGTGGAAATGCATCCCCTGTAATAAAATAGAGGAACCTCTTTGTATATTACCCATGTAAGGCATTGGTTGGGAAAACTAGCAGCATTGGGAATGAGAGTATAGCTAAAAGAAAGGCATGTGGAAGAAAAACTCAGGGTCACTGAGAGAATCAAGGAATTTAAGTTACTCTGAACTGCTTAAGAAAAGGGAAGTGTACTGTTTGTAATATTAAGTGTAATAATAATATTGATGGTATTTGTTAAGCACTTACTATGTGCAAAACACTGTTCTAAGCACTGGAGGGATACAGGGTGATCAGGTTGTCCCACATGGGGCTCACAGTCTTAATCCCCATTTTACAGGTGAGGTAACTGAGCCACAGAGAAGTTAAGTGACTTGCCCAAAGTCACACAGCCGATAAGCGGCGGAGCCGGGATTAGAACCCATGACCTCTGACTCTGAAGCCTATGCTCTTTCCACTGAGCCACGCAGCTTCTCATGCTGATTTACAGCTCTAGAGAGCAGATGTAAAACAGCAAGGGACTGGGCAGAATTTATTCAGACAAAGCATTCAAACTAGAAAATCCATGGCTAATCCGAGTGCCCCAGGGAATCAAGTCCTCCAAAGGAAGGTGTCCCTGGTGAATGCTTACTGATCATGCACTAAATGTTGATTTGTGTTCTTGAGATTGAGTTGCCAAAAACCCTCAAAATAACTAGCCTCCATACAGTAGGTCTAGGTGCAGATGAAGGCAGATAGTAATAATAATAATAGCATTTATTAAGTGCTTACTATGTGCAAAGCACTGTTCTAAGCACTGGGGAGGTTAACAAGGTGATCAGGTTGTCCCATGGGGGGCTCACAGTCTTCATCCCCATTTTACAGATGAGGTAACTGAGGCCCAGAGAAGTTAAGTGACTTGCCCAAAGTCACACAGCTGACAAGTGGTGGAGCTGGGATTTGAACCCATGACCTCTGACTCCAAAGCCCTGGCCCTTTCCACTGAGCCACACTGCTTCTCCAGATGAAACAATATGAGGGTGAAAACAAAACAAAACAAAAACCGGTCCGGCAGTGGATGAGAATATGGCTAAAGGTTTTAACTGAGAAAGGAATGAGCATCTCTGTGGGACTTTGAGCTGTCAGAAGAAACTTCAGTTTCCAGGAGCTGTATATTTGGCTTCACTGTAGAATCGAGCCATGCATAACGCCTGAAGCCCTTTTTTCTCAGGATGCACATGCCTCCCTTTCCCCAGACTCGCTTCTTTTGAACAGGTCAGACATATAATTCTTTACCCCCAAACAGGCTTACATAAGACATTGAATGTAATGGTCTTTATTCAGTGCCCATTGGGTATAATGCTCTTTAGTAAGTTCTTGGAGAGATACAGCAGAAAAGGATAAGTATGTTCCCTGACCATGGGTCTCTTACATTCTAATAGTGGAGATGAGCATATGAAACATTTATCAATCAATCAGTCAATCATATGCATTGAGTGCTTATTATGTGCAGAGCACTGTACTAAGCACTGAGTAGAGTACACTA
Organism: Tachyglossus aculeatus; assembly: GCF_015852505.1. Classification (NCBI taxonomy): domain Eukaryota; kingdom Metazoa; phylum Chordata; class Mammalia; order Monotremata; family Tachyglossidae; genus Tachyglossus; species Tachyglossus aculeatus. Next base: position 75,129,843 of record NC_052070.1, read on the forward strand.
TGAGTTGGTAGACATGTGTGTTCCCTGCCTATAGTGAGTTTATTTATAAATGGAGGAATTTGGTTTAATAGATTGTACTCGTTATTTTTCCCCTCTCAATCAGTGGTGTTTATTTACTAAGCCTATTTACTATAGAGGGGTGTGGTGCCTTTGTGTGGGATTTGAGGTTTTAGTCAGGATACTGATCTCTTTTGAGGGTGTTTGCTGCTTCTCACCCTTTTAAAGTTGGCTGATAAGATCATAATGGGGCATTGTATTTACTTTTTATTCCCAATGTTGTCTCTTATGTTCTTAGAATGATTATTTTTATTAGGGGAAGAAGCTTTTTAAAATTTAAGTGAAAAATCAAGTTGCTTTGCTTATCAAACTGTACATCTTCAATTGATAAAGTGGAAGAACAGAGACAACTTCAGGTGTTTGTTTTTGTTTTTGTGGTATTTGTTAAATGCTTACTATGTACCAGGCACTGTATCTGTGCTGGGGTATATACAATCTAATCCAATTGGACACGGCCCATGTCTCTCATGGAGCTCATAGCTTTAATCCACATTTACAGACAAAGTAACTGAGGCATAGAGCGAGGCAGAGTGACTTGCCTAAGATCACACAGCAGACAAGCAGTGAAGCAGAGGGTAGTAACCAAGTCCTTCTGACTCCCAGGCCTGTGCTCTACTAGACTACATTGCTTCCGGAGTGCTAGAAATCAGGCCTTTGTTTCTATTTTGGCCATACCACTGATCTCACTATTTAATATTGATCTTGAGACCTAATTTCATTGCTCTAGAAAGCAAGAATTGTACATTCATAACAGTTTTTATACTCATCTCCCCTGTTAGAGTATTAGCTCCCTGTAGGCAAGAAGCATGTCTTATGATTCTTTATTACTTTCCCAAGTGCTCTGTAGAGTGTATTGCACTCTGTGGACACTCAAAGACTATAACTGCTATGAAGATTTATTGCTACCAAGGGATTTGAAAGCTCAGGTTGAATTGCAGAAATACAGTGACCTATGCCATTGGCAGATTGAAATGGTGTGTGTGTGTGTTTTTGGCACAGCTGTCAGTGAAATAAATTGTTTGCATGTTTCATTTCTAGCAATGTGACTTCTGTCTTCTCCTGTTTATTCCATAGGGGCAATTACAGAGTTGTATTCCTAACTCCAGAATTTTGTTCAAAGAACTTGCATCTGCTTCAGGAAATTGACAGTATTGTTGGTAAGCGAAGATTGATGAAATCTGTATTTTACCAAAAGTTGAATTACATCATGATCGTTCAAAACTTCCATCAAGAACAGTTCTAAGAGCTGGGGTAGATACAGGTTAATCAGGTTGGATACAGACCATGTCCCATTTGGGGCTCTCAGTCTAAGTAGGAGGGGGAATAGGATTTTAATTCCCATTTTACAGTAGAGGACACTGAGGCACAGAGAGGTTAAGCGACTTTCACACACAAGGTCATACAGCAGCAATTGGCAAAGTTGGGATTAGAACCCAGGGCCTCTGACTCCCAGACCCATGCTCTTTTCCCCTTTGATGAAAAGATTTTGTAGCTTAAGAATTTTTTTTTTCCAAGAAGATTGACTCTGTAATATTCTATTTAGGAAGTACCATTTTCAGAGGTATTCTGATAACTGAATGTAAACTTCCCTTCTAGACTGTAAGCTCTTTGTGGGAAGGGAATGTCTCTTCCAATTTTGCTATACTGTATTTTTCCCAAGTGCTTAGTGCAGTGTGCTGCACACAGTAATGCACAGTAAATATCACTGATTAATTAAATCCCTTGGGAAGCACATTATCAATATCCCTTTTCCATTTATTTTTGCAGCTGTTTGTTATCAATCAATCGTATTTATTGAGCGCTTACTGTGTGCAGAGCACTGTACTAAGCGCTTGGGAAGTACAAGCTGGCAACATATAGAGACAGTCCCTACCCAACAGTGGGCTTACAGTCTAGAAGGGGGAGACAGAGAACAAAACCAAACATACTAACAAAATAAAATAAATAGAATAGATAGGTACAAGTAAAATAAATAAATAAATAGAGGAATAAATATGTACAAACATACATATATACAGGTGCTGTGGGGAAGGGAAGGAGGTAAGATGCGGGGGGTGGAGAGGGGGACGAGGGGGAGAGGAAGGAAGGGGCTCAGTCTGGGAAGGCCTCCTGGAGGAGGTGAGCTCTCAGTAGGGCCTTGAAGGGAGGAAGAGAGCTAGCTTGGCGGATGGGCAGAGGGAGGGCATTCCAGGCCAGGGGGAGGACGTTACTAGACTAGCTCATTTAAGTGAGTGGGATTTTTGCTGTTTTGAGTAAACCATTAGTGTTCAACAATAAAGAAAAATGAATTGAAAATTGCTTTTGAAATATTATCCTTGGATTTGCCTGCAGGAAATGAGATTAATGCTATAGAAATGAATGCATTCAGAATTTTCTGTGGGCAGTATTCTGACATTTCACTGAAAGCATTTACAGTTTTTACAGTGCATGTTACATTATGTAAGTACCCTGTGGGAGCTCATAGCAGAAATAAAAAACATCCATATATGGGGAAGACTCAGGACATGTCTTCATGGAAATCTTGTCTTTGGGAGAAGAGTTTTCCAAAGGCAGCTTTTGCCCCAAATTTGCAAAGGGTTAGCCTCACAGTAAATACCTCCCAAAGATTAGCAGTAATTGAGCCATGTAGACAATACCAAGATTGTAAAGCCATGCATTTCAAGAACCCTGAAATCAGCATGACCTTAGGATTGTCAGAACATTGTAGGCATTTTTCACCTTTCCATCTCTGTGTCCTAGTCTGTTACTGGCCCCAGGACTGTCTCCAAAGCTCAAAGAACTGTTGGTGCTAGATGGAGGACTGAGAATGAAAAAGAGAAGACCTCTCCCTGCTCTACCACACAGCAATGTGGCTTAGTGGATAGATCACAGGCCTGTGAGTGAGAAGGTCCCAGGTTCTAATCTTAGCTCCAGCACTTGTCCACTGAGTGACTTGGGGCAAGTCACTTCACTTCTCTGGGCCTCAGTTTGCTCATCTGTAAAATGGGGATTAAAACTGTGAGCTCCATTTGGGTCAACCTGATTATCTTGTACCCCCCCAGTGCTTAGAACAGTGCTTGGTACATAGTAAGTGCTTAACAAATGCCATCATTATTATTATCATTATTATTAGCTCATATCTACCCAGTGCTTAGTACAGTGCCTGGCACAGTGTAAGTGCGTAACCAATACCATAAAATAAATAAATAAATGTAAAAAGGGAGAAGCAACATCATGGGGTCTCCTCAAACTTTAGAATGTTTGGAAGGGTGTGGTCACATTTGTGACTATTGTAACTGTTGGATGCTGAGGCAAGAGTAGTTGGAAACTGCTCTTTTAGCCACAGCCACTTTTGCTGTCTTTGGATTGTGAGATTTTTCGGAGGGCTTTGAACATAAGGAGAGCTGTCAGGTTAGGTATGGGGAGGAGAGTTCCATGCCCTGCAAGTAACATGAGAGAGGAAATTGAGGTGGGAGAGTAATAATAATAATTATGGTGTTTGTTAAGCACTTACTATATGTGAGGCACTGTACTAAGCACTAGGGAGGAAACAAGCAAACCGGCCTGGACACAGTCCCTGACCCACCTGGACCTCACAGTGTTGATCCCCATTTTATGGATGGAGTAAATGGGGCACAGAAAAGTGAAGTGACTTGCCCTAAATCACACAGCATGCAAGTGATGGAGCCAAGATTAGGGTAAAGAACACGGGGAGTTTATCTTGGAAGAATGAAGAGGGCAAACTTGAGATTGGTGGGTTGAGAGAACTATTACGTAAACAGAGGGGATTTGGTGGAGAGCTGTGGAGCTGGTTACATAAAAGCTTTTGCTTGGTCAAAGGGGGAATAGGAAGCCATTTATCCATTTTAACTGAGAAGCGGGGAGTCATGCTGAATGACAATTCAAGAGGATGATTCATGGAGTAGAGTGAAATATTGGGTGGAGGCTGGAGGAGGGAGACCATTTGAGGAGGTTAGACGAATAGCCTAGCTCCCTATGACAAGAACACGTTCCAAAGTAGTGGCAATTTGGGTGGAGGGGAAGGGGCTGATCAGGGAAATGTTGTGTAGGATGAACCAATAGGATTTAGCCGTAGATTGAATGGGAGAGGTGCAAGGCAGTAAGGAGTCAAAGACAGCAACAGGGTTGTGGCCTTGGACAACAGGATGGTAGTGTTATCAGTAGAGATGGGAAAGTTGGGATGAGGAGGGAAGCTGAGATCAGTTTTAGGCATGTTAAGTTTGGGATGCTGGCAGGATAACCAAGTTGAGGAATTTTGGAGGCAAGAGGGTCTGTAGGATTGTAGGTTAGATGAGAGGTTGGGGTTAGGCAGGCAGGTAGGTACCATTTAGAAATGGTAGCTGAAGTCATGTGAGCTGATGAGCTCCTGGAGAGAGATGGTATGGAATGGGATGATGTTGCTGACTCCTTAAAGAGAACCTTTCTAAATTGAACTCATCTTCCCTCCTAAACCCATTCTTCTTCTCCTGACTTCCTTATCTGGGTATAACCTGACCATCATCCCATGTCCTAGTAGCCTGCAACTTTGGTATTATCTTTTAGTGTTCATATTCCATTTGTTGCCCTCAAATCTGCAGTGACCACCCATTTCCCTCCATAGCATGCACAAGCTTTCTGATCATTAACTTCAGGGCACTTAGTACATGTCTTTACACTCTTTTGCTTCTTCCTACCTGTAATTTATTTTAGTGTCTGTTTCCCACAGTTGCTTGTAAACCCCAAGGGGCAAGGATTGTATCTGCTAATTTTGTTGTTCTCTCCTATGCTCTTTTTACAGTGCCCTGCACAGAATAAGCACTCAGTAATTTCTATTGATTGATTTTACTCCATCATAATCATCCTTGACCTCTCAGCAGTCTTTGTTACAGTGGACCATCCCCCTCTCTTGGAAACACTATCAAACCTTGGTTTCTCTGATGGTCCTCTCCTGGTTCTTCTAGCTTTCTGGTTGCTACTTCTTGTTCTATCGCCCGGCCCCTCTTCTGCCTCCCACCTCCTAACTGCAGGAGTCCCTCAAAGCTCAGTTCTAGTTCCCCTTCTATTCTTCCTTTACACCCACCTCCTTGGAGAACTCAGTTACCACATCTATGTCAGTGACTCCCAAATCTACCTCTCCAGCCCTGACCTCTTTTCTCTGCTATCTCACATTTCCTTTTACCTTCAGGGCATCTCTAACTGGGCACCCTAAACTCATAATGTTCAAAATTACTATCATTACTACTAATACTTCTCTGCGGAGATCACACTGTACTAAGTACTTCAAAGAATACATGGGCATTGTTTCAGACACAATCTCTGGCCCACAAAAGGCTCATGATTTAAGAGGCCATAAGGAAAGCTTTGACATCCAGAGGGGAAAAATAACAGGATAAAAAGTGAAGCAAAATAAATAATTCAGAACTTTGGCAGTAAGAATTTACTTCGTCTCTTTACTGTGTTACATGTCTCCAGTTCAAACTGCATTGTCCAAACTGTCACAGCTTTTCCAAGTGGTAGAAATAGGTTCCTCAAGGGTATAAGGCAAGGTGAAGGCATTCCTTGGGCCTAGGGAGACCCAGGGCTTTAATGCTGCTCGGCAATATTTTATGTATTATACCCTATACCTGTGTTTTAGTCTATGAATCAGCTGGGAAATATAATACTGTATATGTTAAACTGACATGAGCTGTCAGTATTGGAAATATGTAATTCAAGGAAATTAAGTAGTTCAAAATTAATGTTTTAAAGTTCCCTTATAAACAATATTATCTTGTTTATCTGAGAAAACGTCACCTCATTCATTCATTCAGTTGTATTGAGCGCTTACTGTGTGCAGAGCACTTGTAGTAAGCGCTTGGGAAGTACAAGTCGGCAACATGTAGA